>NC_137865.1:28430252-28692752 GCF_963924005.1 Protomyctophum bolini | reverse complement strand
AATATTAAATATTCAGCAAGGGTACTTATACAAGGCATTATTATACATTATGGATGGGGCAAATTCAGAGTTTAGAAAGCATGTGAGGTTGCAGAGTGTTTTATGAGTGGTGATAAAATAGTGAAAGTGTTTTCACTTTCACATTTAAGTTCTTCAAATGAGCAACAGCTTCTTTGAAATAAAAAGAAAATCTCAACCTTTCTGCTGGGAATCATTAGGAAATGAGAGGAAACACATGCAGGAAGAAAAACCAGTTACAGAATGAAAACAATACAGCAGACATTTCCTCTATTTGTAAAAAGAAATCTCTAAATATAATTTTCTTGTTATAAAAAATGTCATGCTTACAGGGACTGATTCAAGATACAAAATTCTGTACACTTTATGCTATGCTACTTTTTAAACTTTTGCAATCTAAGTTAATCTGTTTTTTTGCAGCTGATGGCATGACAACACACTCCATACTGTTAGGCTAGTGGACGTTGGGAATGTATGCCCCACCCGGTTATGCAATACCCGTTGTATACCTGACTGTCTGTATGTGTCCCTTTTATGCCTCTACAGAGATCGCTGTATCCGTCTGTCTGCCTCTGCCTGTTCGAAATCACATATCATACTGTTTAATATTTAGTATGCCAAATTAGTTAATAGTATGTGTGACTTTTTAGTAGGCCTATGTCAGAATGCTTAGTAGCTATACAAATAATACAGTGTGATGCATACTAAATTCAGGAAATGTTAGTGTTAGAAATGTTAATGTTATACAGAGTGTGTAAACAGTGTCCTCAAGCACAGAATAAAGTATGTCTGACTCTGTACTATGCTACTGTCCATGAACTCTAAGAGAGTTATCTCCATGGCAACTGCTATGGCATTCGAGTAGTAGGGCCAGGAGTAGAACCTGAAAATGAGAATGATGAAACATAATTTCTCTATTAAATATCTTAATGTATAGATTGCTCTCTGAGATCATTTACCAAATAATCAGTGAGCAGAATTAGCAGCCTCATTATGCTAGTGTATAACCATACATAGCCGGTTATTCTTTATAAACATAGCTCTTTATATGCGTTGTTTTGGGGGGGGGGGCATAAAAACAAATCTTTTTTTTAAACTCCAGCTACAGTGTAGATTTTTAAATCTAAACTCTGTTTATGCGTCCTCGTGTGGACAAGAGTTACGTTCATAAAAATACCTGTGTAGGTGTGTACGAAGCCATAGAGACACAGCAGGCCCGATGTTTGCCATGCACATGTCATGTTGGAATTTGTGTGTCTGGTTACCATGGTAGCACAAGACAAACACACGCCTAGATAAAGGCAGGCTGATAGGTCGGATACAACCACTGCACATGCACATTCATAACATTAAAGATAGTGTGCATTAAGTATGCATACAAAGAAAGAAAGCAATAATCACTTTAACGGGCATGCACTCCAAAAGGAATGAACAGCACTTACATGCAAATAATGGCATGTGTTCTGATAGTGTTGCTACAATACCTGTTTTGACTTCCTTGACATTGCAATGAGTCTGGAATTACATATTGATGTACAGTATGGCAATAATAACACAGACTATAAAGTCATATGCTCTGCACAGCTAAATGCCGTACTGCCTAGCAGCCACTAGAGTTCATGTTGGTCTTCTTGAAATGTACACTTAACACCAAGGCCAATTCACCAAAGTCTGCACAAGCCGTCGTCTTGGTTTCATGAAAGAGCACAGACAAATATGCCAATCCAGCCAGTAACTTTAGAGATACTATGTTGTTTGGAACCAAAGTGGTGGACGGAACGACATAGCCATCCAAATCAATACACCATTTAATCAGGCTAATAGGTACAGTACGTACTGTAGGCTACCACTTGCGTGCACTATAAAAACAATAATAGATCATGCATTCTTTCAATCTAAGTGCAAAAGGAGATACAGTGTACAAATGTGCTGAATTCCATTGCATGTTCAGGCAATGGTATGCAGCTTCCCCTTCTATTTTGTGTCTTTCAGACAGATGCCTGGCCAATCTGGCTTCAGGCGCTACATCATCAAGTGCTCTACCATTGAGCTGGAATTTTACCTTGAGGCCTCTCAGTATGTCAGAGCTCACACACGCAAGCTAACCTGCCTCATTGACAATGCAGAAAGGTGGATGAACCTCAGGAGCCATACAACATTATCAGGTCCGTCAGGCCGGACGACTGAAGGCCAGTGTCTAAATGCAGATTACCGGGTGCACGGCTCACAAAGAATCACTGTAAAAGAGAGACTCCGAAGTCCATTCAAGGTACATTTATTGCATTGTGGAGCACGGACAAGCAAAACACGGACGTGTCAAGCCTTCCTTAGCGTGTATCTGATACACACTAATCTTGAGCACTGCTGGACTGATCAGCATGAAAACTTTGCATGCACGCTGTCCCTCTGCACACTCCTACGCCTTCTGCGCCCCTACTGGTACTCATAGTCATATACTGGTGCTCATGGCCACATAGGTACATAGGTAGGTGAACGAACACATATGTAGGTGAACACGGACATTGCTGTTCCTTGGAGTGGTTGCACCACTCAAAACCCATTCTGATGTAACTGACAGCGTGACAGGATTATTCTGGGGACTCACAGAAAGACAGTGGAAGAGAGGACGCAATGCTGTCAGCCCGCTGATCAGTGATCACACGCACGCACACACTTCCAAGAATACGCTATTATCGCTAATGTCCATATCTATCCTATCCCCTTAAACTTTTATATCACTTGCCTATTCCAAGATGCAACCTAAACGTCGCTTTGCAGTTTGCATTGATGAGCAGCTGCAATAAATCTAGTATTAAACACCCAGTATTTATTCTCTGATAGCCTACAGTGTTGCGCCCGGAATATATTTAATGCCATGATGATGATGATGCGGCTGCCACAAGTTCAATAACTCTGTCTCTATGGATTCAAGCCTGGATTATCTTTCGTCGCACAATGGTGTCTGTGCAGATAACATTATGTGATGTAGGCCTAAACGACCACAGATGGGACACGTTGTCAGCCTGTAGATCAGCTCTTACACATGTGCATTGTGAAAAGACGAAGCACAAAGAAATCTATAATAGCTTCGTGAGACGCATCAGAAAAGTTGATAAATGCGATTTACTGCTTTGTGTGTGTGTGTGTGGGTGGGTGTGTGTGTTCAATTCAACAGTGTCAGTCTCTCTCTCTCTTTCAAAAATAAGAGTGACCAATAATGATACAATAATAATCAGTGTGTTGCGTGCCCTGGCCGTGCTGCCTATTTTCACACCCAATCAGACTTTTAATAAAGTACAAAACGAGATGATCACCTTCCCAGCGGAGAAGGGGACCCACAGTGGGTGAAAAAAACGTAAAGACGTAAACATATATGCCCGCCCCTATCCAATCGGAAGCCTTCCCAGCCCCAAAACTGCTGCGGAATGAAATTATGGGATTAAAAAAATATTGTTCATGTAAACACTCATTCGGAATGACCATTTCCCATGTAAACTCGTAGCAAAAAACATTACTTCCGTTTGTGGGCCCTAATGTAGCAAACCTGACCTGTCACCTGGCAGAGATGTGCACTCCGAGTAGCACTCAGAGTAGTTATTTTGTGCCCACCAAAGTAATTAGCAGAATAACTGAGCCATTGTTCTACTCTGGATCAATATTTTAATTTTAATCTAATTTAATGATTAAGAGCAATCTCTGAGTAATTGGATGTACATTTACATTAATTTTCTGAAGTAAATTAATGCTTTCTAAATGGTTTTGATTCGTATAGGTCACTCAGTCAGAGATCACAATGTATCCAGTCTTTATTACAGCACATATTAAGAAAGCTAATGATGATCAGCATCTGATGACACATTCGGGCCATAAGCAATTAGGCCTACTATATACTGCACAGTGACCAAAACTGAAGATAGATACAGTCAGTATGTGTCTTTTCTTCTGGCAGGATTGCAGTTCCTAGGGGCACATTAATACTGCAAGATTCTACGGACAGTCAAATGGCATTTGCAGCTTCAATGGGACTAAAAATGTCAGCAAGCACCTTTTGCTGTGTGACCGCGGCCTATCTAAAAATAGTATGTCAGTCTGTTCTGTTTTCAAACCATTGGATTGCTGGAGCCCTTGCCATCTATTTTTACACTGGTATCAATAGGAGGGGCACCAAGTGATTTTAAAATAGCCTAAAATCGTCTGCATTGCTGGGGAGAGTGTTTCAAACATAGCACATATGAAGCATGTGCTGTTTTTTCTTTCCCATGGAAATAAAGCCATATTGGACTAGTGTTTACAGTATTTCCAGATGCAAGCTTGTCCCATGGTGATGGAGAGCATTCTGGTCACACAGTTTGCTCCAAATGCTCTAGCTCCACTCTTATCTGGCACCTCAGACCATAGTCAAAAAGCCACCTTGGTTTTACAGCATGATACTGCTCCACCCAAGAGTAATGTTGTACAATGTCATAAAGTTGGTGAACAAAATGCATTGGCACAGAGTCACAGCTTTGTGAGTAGAGAACTGTGCCTTCTAGAGTAGACGCATCTAGGCCCAACCTTCTTCATTATAATAACCTGGAGAGATGACAGTGAGCTCACCTTGCATTTAAAATGAGAAAGAAAACAAAATGCAAAGCACTGAAACCAGAAAGGCCAGTTGGGCCGCCTGTGTACTACAGGCTGGTAAGGCATGGGGAAAAGCTGCTCATAAAGTCTTAAGTTACTAGATGAGCCATATCACAGACAAAGCCCATGTCAACAATGTTATTATCCCAGGGGAGCTTTAAATAGAACATTTCAGCTGTTGACACTTACTTGTTTCCTACTTCCTCCTATTTATTTGGTGTAGATAGATACGTAACTCCCAAAGGGAGTGAACCATGGTCCAAAATAATCTTTGACTGTCTCTCTGATGTCATCAAGACATTGAAACTGGCAAGCTAACCTTGTCGACTCATAAAATCCATTTCACGTACACCCACGTGAGCTTCATTTTATCCCACCAAGTTGAACTGGAAAATATACTGTATCCCTTTCAATAGTAGTATTTTTTCAGACATTCTCAACAGGACTAGGAAAATCACAGATTCACTCTGTCAGGGTAAATCCTCTCTAAATTACCACTAATACAAACTTTGCCTGCATGGCACAGAGAAATATAATCATATATTCACGGTTATATTCTGGCAATGAATGTGCCCAGTGGTTCCCAAACCTTTTTGGCCGTGTACCCCCTGTTACCTCCCGACCTAGCTGACTGACACAAAGCCAAAATGGAAATGAAATATATGACATATATATATATATATATAACATCCATCCATCCATCCATCCATCCATCTTCAACCACTTGTCCGTAGTCGGGTCGCGGGGGCAACAGCTCCAAAAGAGAGCTCTGTATACAGTATATGTTTTAGATGTACAACATATGATGATATATTATTCTATATATTGGCCGCCTGCATGTCGCATAAGCCATATAGAGACGTATGTGCATATAGCCACATACAGTATATGCACATCTGAACCTGAATATGACAAATATTCTGCATATACTTGCCATATATTGGCATAAATGTTCATAGGTCTATATTTAAAATAAAACCATAGCACCTTTTCATGTCACGCACCCCCTATAAGGCGCCACATGGGGTGCACGCATCACAGTTTGCATGGGAATCCTGGCATAGCCTATAAGAATAATACCGTATCACTATGACATTCCTGTTCTCCTCTGTGGCGAAGAGGTCTGCCACTGGGGTCCCGAATCTGTCCCATATCTGGGTCGCTACCTGTGGGTGAAGAGACCAATCTGTGTACTGGAGCGGTCCCCAGGACAACAGATCCGCTGGGACATGGCATGCCTTGATCGAGAGAAGGTGCTCGTCGCACCATAATGCCAGTTGCTTCGCCAGAGCATGCAGGGTTGGGGACCTTAGTCCGCCCTGCTTGTTGATATAACACACCGTTGTGTTGTCTGAAAGAACGTGGTAGCCTTTGACGTAGCGTTTGAAGTCGCTGGCCGCTATGCCCTGAAGCGTGGCGCCCAGCCTAACAGACTGGCGTCTGTTGTGAGGACTTTCCTGGAGAGGATTCTCCCCGTGGGGACTCCTTCCGTTAGAGCGTTGTGGGACCCCCACCACTGGAGTGCATCTACACATTCTTATCTGACTTGGACTCTGCGGTGTGCTTGAGTGCCTGGGACCCCTAGAGACTTCATCCAAACTTGGAAGGGTCTTATGTGGAGTCTAGCCAGGCGAGCTAGAGCAATGGCTGAGGCCATGAGACCGACCATGCATTGACACACTTTGAACCGAATCCTGTGTCAACTTGTGTCCATCCAGTCGTCCAAAAACATTGCTATGCGGACCCCTTGTGCTCGTCGGGGATAGGGATAACCCGAATGGCAGGACCATGTATTCGTAAACCTTTCCCTCGAAACCGAACCTCAGGAACTTCCTGAGGTTCGATACTGTGCAGTATCAACCTTTAGGCTGATACTGCACAGAGAGTGCAGTAAGGATCCTGCTGTCAGCATTTTGAAGCGGTAGGTTTTGAGGTGCTTGTTGAGGCCTTGTAGGTCCTGGTGTCCTGTGGCTGGCTGTTGTGCCAGACCTTGCCACTGGAGGCCCGTGGGCCCAGCTGGAGGGGCCTGTGGCCACTTACGTTTGCACCCGAGTGCTGCCGTTATGAAAATAGCCAGGAGCTCCTCGTCATATTGTGCTAGCTGCACTGGAGCGGCTGGTTCAATAGCCACTGGAGCCACATCGTCGGCGGCTGATGACGGGGCGGGGCGGCAGCGTCCTCGTCATTGAGGATCTCAAACAGCTGCGGGACCTCTGGAGGGTTAGGCTACGTGCTGTGGTGCGTTATCGACCAGCATGTCGTAATGTTCATTGAGTTCGTCTTCCCCTTCGGAGAAGTCTGAATCTCTAGCCTCATCGAGAATTATGTAACCACCGTCATCAGGGAGAGGACCCTCCTGGTAGGATGGAAGGTCCTCTACATCGTCATCGTCCACTATTTAGCAAAGTAAGCTACCCAGTAACACACTAGGTGTGCTGTACTTATAGTAGAATAGTGTCTTAAAACTTGGCATAGCGTACTGTGCGTTTGAAGTAACCACCGGGTAGAATACTAGGCACCTTGCGGTACGAGTGCGGGAATCATTCGTCCTTATGAGATGTTTACACTAGTATTGATTTATACACTCAGTGATAACACAGCTTGTTCTGTCTGTATAGCAGAAGAAAAGATGAATGGTGCGTGCCACATCACACAAGACCTTGAAACAGGATCTTGTGTTTTTCTGTCTAGATGAGCATCAGAGATGCCCCTCAAATGCGTATTCTGAGCAAATTAGCTGGTTAGAATAACTATGATTTGTGATAGCCGAAATCAGGATAAATGGTTAAAACCCTGTGATTTTTGCAGTGTCGTAAGCGCACCTCCAGGTTCACTATGTCCTGGACATGAGAGAAAAACTCCATGCACTGCAGGGTCAATTATCATGGGAGAATTTGCTCCATGCCCAGGAACACCAGCAGTGCCTGTACAACCGAGCGGCCGACTAAGACACAAGATTTCACTTGTGTAGTTCGTATCCTTTATCTCCAATTTGCACGCACGCACACACACACACACACACACACACACACACACACACACACACACACACACACACACACACACACACACACACACACACACACACACACACACACACACACACACACACACACACACACACACACACACACACACACACACACTCTCACACACACACACACACACACACACACACACACACACACACACACACACACACACACACACACATTTCAGATACGTATTTCAGATACATCTATTTGTAATGGACCACAATGGAAGTAAGCGTGTTTATCCTTTTGATGGTGGTGTATAATTATATGTACAATCATATCAATCAATCAAAACCCGTCTAGTGGCAAGGGCCCTTCATGGTCACACGAGAACTATGACTAGGCGCATAATTCAAATTCTATACATCTAATTCTATCGTTATGCATCTCAGATATTGAGTCGACAGTACATCAGTTTCAGTTCAGTATATTTTTTAGTTATAGTACAAAAACCACCCCAAGGGGTCTCTGTGCACTCAGGGCAGCCACCTTGTTTGCCACTTTTGGTTTTTATATTAGTTTACCTAAATCCACCAATCCTCCAATTGTGAAATGAGGGGCAATTATTTTTCTGTTTCTATTCATGCGTTCTTTCACACATTTATTTCTTCAGCTCTATACCTTTTGGAGCAGAGATATTTCAGTCTGTGACATTTATGACATGTTTGGCATGTGGTGTGAGGTTTACACAGAAGAGAAGACATTCATATATTTCTCACCTTTCAAGCTGATCTCATTCAAGATCAACAATCAGCACACCATGTTTCTCACTATGGGCTACTTCAGATTTACAGCTCAGATAATGTGAGACTGAAGTGGTTGTTTATCTGTCCCAGGGTTACGCATGACTTGGTGGAGAAAGTGTTTTAAAACCTTGCCTACTGCAATGATGTTTTATATCTCTCTTTTCTCTGTCTCTTTCTTTCCACGAGATCAAAAAAACTCCAGAGAATTGTCAACAAAATCCATTTTAAACCAATTTACTAAAAGGATATGCAAATGAACAGGAAGCCACCACTCAATTATGGAGCCGAGTATGGTGGCACTGTAATGGTGGTATCTGCTGAAATTAACCCTCTTTCTTCTGCAGGGCAGGACTCCTCTGTCTCTCCTACGTGCAAAGTGCAATAATTTATGCAAAGTGCAATAATATGTCATGTTATTGTATAGCATAGAGTAGGACAGTATATATTTATGATGTTTTACAATTACTAGATATTCTGCATTATACAACTCTCTTTTAGTGCTTTTTGTAATGTCTTCTTTGTTACCAGCTGCAGTGTAAGCACAGCTGGTCTATGTTCTCTCTGCTTGGCTTTCACGCCCACTGTGTGTACGCACGTGTGTGCGTGCAGTGTGTCATTTTGGGCTTGTTTTCATGTATGTCACAATGGGGAAAATTATAATGTGCTCCCATATACCTGTACACTGAGTGGTTGACCTTGACTTTGACCTACCTCTCACTTCAAATCCCCTTTAAATGACCTGATCATTACCACACCAGTTGCAACTCCTTGCAACAAAGCAGTTTTAAGGTCAACCAACCACACCAATGCAACTCCTTGCAACTTCCATTGGGGATAATGGTTGCAAGTAGTTCTCCTGTCTAGAATAATGGTAATGTTGGCAACTAAAGCAACCCCTGAAGAACTCAAACATTAGCACAATGGCATGCGCTGAGTTTAGCAGGAGATATTGTGACTGAAGCTGCATTGTTTACGCACAGCATTGACACCCCAGGAGACAACCTGCTGGACGCAGTTTGGGCTTCTCCTCCTCTATTATCAGCAAGAGTATTTTTTTTGTCTGAGAATATAGACAGGGTGCTGCTGTCTTTTGTCCTCATCCTGTAATTCCAAAGCTGCCAGTTTGAAAGCTTCCTTCCTGCTTGTGAAATTACATGCTAACGGCCTGCTCGTCCCTCTTTTACAGTCTCACATCACAGCTGTCTGATGAGTGCATCAGCTTATTAATGGCTGTTGATGAGGGACGCCTTCAGTGTTAACCACGGCCACTAAGTGATATAAATAAATGATGTTTTGACATTAGTGTAAATCAATTTTTGCTAATGACCCTCCAAAGTAATAGAACATTTTTTATTTTAACGTTATCCCACATAATAAACTATGTGTGATGTTGATGACGAACCTACAGAACATCTCTTGACTTAGACAGACTTGTTCAGTTTGCCAAGTGTATTTTTGATCCATGAAACACCAGCTGTGTGTGATGATTATATATATTGTGGCGTCTTGGTGCGGGACCGCGAGCCACGTCTGAGCCTCCCCGGGGAGAGAGAGACTGGGTCACTGGGGGAGGTGAAGTGAAGCACTGCCAACTCGGTTACATTATCGGAGGGTGGTACTTCCCTCGTTACCTCGTCAATCATGAGTGATGAGCTGTCACCTGCGTCTCCACTCCACTTGGTATAAAAGGCTCTGTCCTCCCTCAGTCTGCAGAGACTCTCCCAGGACACAGGCTGGGCGTGTGGGTCGTGGCCTAAACAATGATGCATGTGAATTGACCGTTGGGCTCTATGGAAGAGGCGTTCATGTTGAACTTGGACACTGCCTCTGGTGTGTCTTTGGTTTGAGCACCCTCACAAATTGTGGAGAATGTGGGTACTGCACTGGTCCACACAAAAGAACGCCTAACTCAAAACCATTATGGAGCATGCCCAAGTGCTACACGCCTTGCTCAAGAGCCAATCAGATCTCCAGGTGGCAGTAGAGGAGCTAGAGCTCCAAGTGATGTATTGACCAAGCTGGCCCATGACGATGACATAGAAGCTTATCTAGAACTGTTTGAATGCACGGCAGCACATGAAAGGTGGCCGGCAGCTGACTGGGGTTCCATCTTGCCGCCATTTCTCTCCGGTGAAGCACAGAAAGCCTGCAGAGACCTCTCAATCGCTGATGCCGTGACTACCAGCAGCTGAAAACAGCCATCCTCGCCCAACAAGGCCATAGTCTATAATTGGTCCTATCAAGTAGTCCATAATTGGTCCTATCAAGGGGCCTTTCTCCCATACAGCTAGTCGCAGCCCTAATGAGACTTACCCACGTATGGCTGACAAGTCCGGGAGAACCAGTATGCATGGATAGGGTTGTTATAGAACCAGTATGCATGGATAGGGTTGTTATAGAACCAGTATGCATGGATAGGGTTGTTATAGAAAAAATCTCAACCCTGCCACCCGACGCCCGAAAGTATGTGGCCCAGGTGAGCCTGACCTCAGTAGACGCATTGCCCTACTCAAGAATCACCGAGGACGACAGAACTCCCAGACGCTCCCACCACGGACGCAGACCCCCTCCACGCCACTGTTACGTATGCAGAAAGCTCGACCACCTCTCTTGGACCTGTGCCGATCGGGACAGAGATGCCTCGATGGCCACTGCCGCCTCTGATGGAGCGAAACCCTGCTTACACACTCGACCCGAGTGAAAGAAGACAAAGTTCTTTGCCTGTAAAAGACGGATCGGTCCGATATTTCCCCCAGAACGACCAGGCGAGTTTTCCACCCAACAATGAGCCGACCCAAACCTAGAAATGGCCAGGCAACGCGTAGCCGTCATAGATGGAAAACACTGCACCGGGGTGAGTGACAAAACCTTTTATGATAGAATATTGGCCCGCTTTTACTGGCCTGGTATTTAAAGAGCGGTGGAAGATTTTTGTAAAAGTTGTCAAGAATGTCAAATGACTGCACCAAAGCCACACCAGCGAAATCCTTTGATATACCTATGCATCTCCCATTCTCAAGGCTCGCTATGGATATACAGTAGTTTCCAGCAACGGTTTCGTCATAGAGAGGCCCTCTCTCTGATCTCTGCCCCGTCTATCACGTCTATCATCATTATGCTAAAAAAGGTGGCTGAAAAACTGATGGGAAGGATTGGGACCGCTTAATTCAATTTAATGCCATTTTTTGGCCAAATGGCAAGGGCCATTCAAAATTGTAGAGAAAAATGGACGTGTCAAATATGTAGTATAAGACAACCAGGGAAACATGAACATTAACATTTAGAACTAGGAAAATTCGCAATTTAAAAAAATTGCAGAGTGTGGTTGCCGCAGTGTCTTACATATGCCCCTCCCACTAATATTGCCAGCCAATTACAATTTCAAGTCACACGTTAGATCATGTGTAAGTAATTCGGAGGGGATTTAACCCCCAAAATTCATGTTTTTGCGACAAACGGTAAAGGGCCCCAGCACGAAAAGCTACTATATGGCCTGTTTTGAAGCCGAATATACAAAAGATATTTTGACACTACTTTTCTTTCACTTAAAGGAGGAAACTGATGACAAAAAGATACAAAAAAAGAGAACTATGACTCATTTCGACTTCATGTTGACATATCTGTGGTGCAGTAGATCATATCTTGCATGGAGATGCGGTCCGGTCCCATTTAGACCTGAAGACATTTCTGCAAATGTCAGTTTTCTGAAAAGCCTACAGTATGTTTCTATGTCAGTCATTCTTAAAGTTTTTCATGTCAAGGACCCCAAAAATATATGTAATTGAAAATATGAAAATATGTTGTTCCAGGGACCCCCCATGAAGCAAAAAGAGTTAAAAACGATCGCTCTGACAGAATATTTCAAAAATAGTAGACCTACAAGCTCGTAGCGTGGCACTCGGTGCCTCGTTATGAGCTTGTAGATCTCCTGTTAGGGCAACCACACTAAAAAGTGGAACCCGCCTGTCCAGCTGCCAGTGGCAGCCCTATTAACTGTCATCTCCCCGCAGACCACTTACCCTACCTTTAAGAAATGGATTGAAACTCACAGAATGCTTTGGGGAAACATTGCCATACGAGTATGATGGTGAATGCCTTCACATCTTTTGTTATACCATAGCTTTTACAATATTGGTCAAATAAACCAATTTTCAAATGTAACTTAAAGATTTACTTATAGTTTAAAAACAAGCTCCTGGTGATACTGGAGCTTGTATTATCGTGTATGTAGGCCTATTATTGACTGTTTTCTGTGCGTGTAAGACAGAAACACGATGTCACAAGACAGATGGGACCACGGCAATACTGATAAGGAGGACACTGTCACACTACTGTGGTTAAGCTGGTTTATGGCTGTGAATGGGAACATATGTTTGACATGGATAAGGTCTAGGTGGTGTAATGCACAACCAGGGTCACTTTGTCTTGGCTTGCCATGAAACGATGCAGGTCCAATGGAGCCATGGAAATGACCCATTAGTTACTGAACAATCTCACAAAGTGTATATAGGCAGAAAAACACATTGACCATTCACACAGCAGCCATTTGAACAACTGTGGTTGCACTTGCTGCCAATTACATGTGGGTTGATTTGTGTGAGAGACAGACACAGAATCCTTTATCAGCCTTCTCATTCTGTAGTCTCTGAGAGATGTCAAATGTTTGGGAAGGGTGTGAAAGTTCTCACAAATCAAGGCTCCCTATACATTTAATTCTTACTAAAAGTAAGCGTGTACGTATATTATACCATAGGCTATAATATTTTATGCACCGTTTTAGAGAATTAGCCACAACTTAGCTGTAGCTGGTCTACATGTATGGTTTCAATAACTGTGTAATTATACCATGATGATTCATCTGTACAACGTCTATAATTTTATACATTTGGATAAAAGACTGCCACCCAATCATGTCTTTTATCCAGAATACTTTTTACAGTTTACTAGTACACCCTTGAGACATGGTACTGTATAGTGTTGTCAAACATTTAAAGTATGTTTAAGTTTAAATTAATTTTATAGGCACACACAATGTGCTGATAAATATCTTGGCAGGGCCAAAATGCATTGTTTGACCATCACACAAAAAGTGCTACTGTATACTGAAGTATCCCATAGTTTCTCCACTGTTGTATGTTATCTGCACTTCATATAATTTAATGTAAGAATATGGCACTTCACTGACACGGAACACTAAAGAAGCTTTGACATAGTGTGTAGTATTTCACAAAGAGGTGCAACAATGTGCTATAGATTTTGAACACTTCACAGCAGGAAGTATGATTTAAAAAGAAACTGCGTAGATAAAGTGCCCCTCAGGTCGGTCAGGTTGTGGCCTCCTGGTGGCGCTATAATAGGCCATTGTGAAAAGGGTGTCATTTCTTCTATAGAGTTAGTGTAACGATTTGCGGGATTTTTGGACAGAATCTGGAGGAGTAATATAACAGGGAGTGTGTGTGCAAAATTTGGCATCGACCAGGTTACCCGTTTCCGTCCATCCGACGTGTCCACACGTCCTAGGGAATCCAATCGAGGTATGCATTGGACGTGTGTACACGTCCTAGCGCATCCTCAATGATATCAGGCTAGTGGACTAAGGTGGTCTGCTGTACTTACTGTAGTGTAGAGGATATATTTTCTTCTTACAAGTTTTTCTACCCAATTTAGTAATATGCCAATTGATTCTCCCCCACATACATTTCTGTGTGTTGTCACTGCTGTCCTACTAGCTCACCTGCAGTGAGGAGCCTCCACCATGGGTCTACATCGTCGTAGAGCCTTAATTCTTCATCCTACTCCTCCCGCCAATCACTCCCCACTGACAGATCAAAATGGCAAGAGGAAGAGGTTTAATTATTTGACATGGATGACAATAATAGTGCTGAAAATGCACATTCAATGACTGTGACGCTTGTGCAACTGTGATGCACCTTGCTTGTGCATTAGTGAGATATGTAAGGATAAAGAGCAACTCTTCCCCAGGTGTCTGAGAATGTTAATATGGGATGTGATCAGTAGCAAACTTGGCATACCGTCAAATACCTAGAAAGTGATGTTGTAGTAGGGTTGCAGGGCATAAACACCTCATTACAAAGACAAATGCATTTCAGTAATACGCTAGTTTAATAAAAAAGAAGGAAAAAAAAGAAATAAGGGAAAAATGGAGAGCGGCATGGTCAGATGGGTCATCCAATGATGGGTCACCATATTCTGTCAAGAGAGAACCATACAGGACAGACCTGAATGATTGACACCTACTGTGAGGTCTCTGTTATGCTGTGGACAGTGTGGAGGGCATTTTAGTGGTACAGGTATACTAGTTTAAGTAACTTTAAGTAGGCTACTTTGTTACTTTTAGAGCATCAACAGGGGGAACAGGGCTCCTAGTGGGTCCAGAGTTAGTAAAGGGGTTGCCAAATCTTTGTGTGATAGGAACTTTATTTTTTACTTTTTATTAACAACTTGGCTGGAAGGAGACTGGAGACAACAGGACAGAGTAAGGACCAGATGTGGAGATTATAGCTCCATGCTGGCCTTGGAACGCCTCAGGTTCCCCCACTTAGAAGTAAGGTAAGTCTGGGATCCTCTCCTAACTGTT
Source organism: Protomyctophum bolini (assembly GCF_963924005.1). Taxonomy (NCBI): domain Eukaryota; kingdom Metazoa; phylum Chordata; class Actinopteri; order Myctophiformes; family Myctophidae; genus Protomyctophum; species Protomyctophum bolini. The sequence goes on along the minus strand of NC_137865.1, from coordinate 28,677,732 downwards.
ACCACTGAGACATGTTCAAGTGTAATTAAGTTAGGGTTGCCACCTTTGAGATCTTGAAATAAGGAACACTCTTTACGCCTGCCGCAGCCTTGCGGCGCAGGCGTGTGCGGCAAGGCCGGCAATAAGTTGAAGCAATAAGTTGAAGCAATACGTTGAAGCAATACGTTGAAGCAATACGTTGAAGCAATAAGTTGAAGCAATACGTTGAAGCAATAAGTTGAAGCAATATGTCGATATGCAATAAGTCGAAGCAATAAGTTGAAGTTTCCCTTCAACTTATTGTTTATATGCTATCCACAACTTTTGAAGTAGAATTTTGTTTTCCAAATGAGCATAACAACATCAGCAGCCCATTATAAAATATATGCCAGCGACCCCCATAAGAGAAGATTTTTACACAGCGATTCTCAACCCATTTAATTTCAAGTACCAGTTTGACATGCATTAGTATACAGACCCCCATTTAATGGCATTTCTATCTCTGGGACCCCCAATTCATATTGTAAAATCAATGTTAATTTAACTCTGATGGACCATCAGAGTTAAATTAACATTGATTTTACTCTGAGAGAGTACAAATGGAACCAAATGGACCATCAGTGATGGTCCATTTGGTTCCATTTGTACACTCTCAGAGTTACAGACCCATAAGGGTCCATTTGGTTCCAAACTATAATTTAGCTGGGGACCCCCTGGAACTCCCTCAAGGACCCCTGGGGGTCCCCGGACCTCACTTTGGGAACCACTGGTTTAGGCTACTTTAGGTAGTGTGTGCCTCCCGCTAGAACAATTGTGCTGACTTTAATATTTCCTGTGTTTTGTTTTGTTCATTATTGTTAAATTCAGTGTTGACGTGTAGGGGCTATTTAGGAAAATAAGGGTGGTTCAATAAGGGACGCATCATTTAATTCTCAAATAAGGGACGATTCTGTATTTTAAGGGACGGGTGGCAACCTACTCTAAGGTGGCAACCCTAAATTAAGTGTAAACACCTATAGTCTCGTAATAATCCAATAGCACCATCCATGCCTCTGTTTAAATCAGTTGAAAAAATACCTCTACACCAAGTGTTATTATTAATAATCCAAAATAAAAGATGCAAGACTGTCTCAGATGCAATTTATCATGCTTATTTGCGAACGATGACGCATTTCGGCAGAGCCTTCTTCGGGGCAGACGAAATAGTTTTTTCCAGAGGAAGCTCACCTGTTATCCTTCAACTGTTATTAGTCATCTTCTTTATGTGATTGCTTTTACTGTGTGTTTTTACACATCTTCATGTGTTGTCTGTTGTTTTTAACCTTGCTCTGTGCAGCACTTTGGAACTTTGTTTTGAAAGGTGCTATAGCCTATAAATAAGTTAATTATCATTACAATAATGTAGGAAGTAGACGTAGACTGGTGTTGGTTTTGCTAGGGGTTTTGAGTTACCCGTATATTAAGCCTTTCCTTGGATTCTGCTCCCCTCTCGTGGTCGGAAATAATATCGCAACCAATAATTTGGGCCAGGGTGAGGGTGGGGTGTCAAGTGAAAACGAGGAATCAGAATATATCGGATTAAACTCAGCAGAACCGAAGAAATCCTTGACAGTTGAGTTACTTGACAAGCTAACGTTTCCAACGGCTTCAGTTTAGGCAGCTGAAGAACATAATGAAACAGTGTCTACTCTGAACTTGTAGTAAAAGAGAGCCTATTTTGTTTAAATGGGAATGGGATATTCTATTTGGTGCAAATCGGTCGTAAAACTTACCGATTTATCAGGTAGTCTGTTTACCTACTTAAACTATAGTTGTATCAATTCATGGCTGCTGTCTGTCCAAACATTCTGTAGACCTAGTACTAATAGTATCATCAGTAGGCCTATGGCGTTTTGTTTGAACAATATGTTTCCTAAATTCCTCCTCGTGTCCACGGATGCTTGTGTTTGAGTTTCAGCATGTGATGTCATGTTGGTGTGCTGAGTGGGCTCCCTGGCAACGAAGTAGCTAATTACAGCGCTACAGTTCTCCGGGCAATGGGATGTAGACTCTACCAATGACGTTGTAGGCCGATGCTTGATGCTTGGCATAGAAACTTAGAAAGGGAGGGATCAGAAGTGTTTCTGTTATGTATCTGTGTGTTGTACCAAAGTCTGTGCTTATACGCCTGATGGAGCTGAGAGGGTCAGACTCAGCACTAGCCTGGCGCATCCACACTTCACCCGCCCCTATTGCATATATGCATATGTCCCGAGGCGGATTAACACTGTGGTATATTAGTATCGCAACGCGAGGCTAATTTATCAGCACAGCCACAGAGCCAACACAAAGCATCAAGAGACATCATGACATGACAAGTCTTCAGGTGAAAATGGATGCCAACATTGTTGTGTTGGGGACAGAAAATGTTGGTAAATCAGGTAAATAAACAAAAACATTAATTTCTATTAAGGTCATGAATTAGTATCTAGATTTATTACATTTATAAGAAAAGGATGAGAATGAGGATGATGTTAATTGTGCAGGTCATGTTATTTTTTCCCCCAGCACTCACAGTGCGCCTCCTAACACGAAGATTTATTGGAGAATATGGAGAAATTGGTAAGTAGACATATCTTTCTGCAAGTTTTGTTTTACTAACCCTGAATGATGTATTAGTACCTACCTACTACAACTGCTATTTATGCTTCATTAACATCCTGTTCAATTTACAGAATCCATCTACAGTCACAACATTGTGGTAGATGGAAGAGAAATTGGCCTCAATATTTGGGATTCGCCTCATTCTCCAGTAAGATGATATACTGTAACAGTGGCTTTCCAAAAGACTGCTTTCTTTTTAATACTGTTAGAATGTACAAATTTAACTCTAGTGTAAAAATGTACCCTTAGGCCTATTTGGATACTTTTTACACAGAGCTAAATTAACATGGAGCCATTTGTGTCCATTTTACACCGAGTTAAATCAACACTTTATACTGTATTCCAGGACCTTTCTCTGGAGACATCACTGTTTGAGAAGCGGCTCCAGTGGGCAGACGGCTTTATTCTTGTGTACAGCATCTGTGACAGGGCCAGTTTCAACACCGTCACCAGGCTCATCCAGGCCATTAAGGCCGCCAAGATCTATCTAAACATAGACAAGGTGCCCGTAGTGATTGTGGGCAACAAGAGAGACCTGGATCACAGACGGACGGTTCTAAGCGAGGAGGGCAGGCTCCTGGCGCTGGCCACAGACTGCCACTTCTATGAGGTGTCAGCAGCTGAGAACTACCACAGCGTGCTGATGGTGTTCCACAGGCTTGTGGACAGTATGAGCAATTCAAAATGTGCCGCAAAGAGGCCCCTGGGATTCAAGGGCATCGTGAAAAGCATGTCGGCCGTGTTCAGCAGAAGACGGACCGATTCCTTATAACGGGATCACACAAGCGGTTTAGAGGAAAGTGTCTGTGAAGCTATACAGAATGGATAGGACACATCCATTGTGTCTAATCCACTGAATTGATGTCATGTTCTGGCCATATATATGCGTACTGTGAAATGCTGTGTGGATTTAACATCAGCATGTTGGGGGCTACTTTGCACCAAAGATGTTGATAGACTGCATGGGGACCAAAAGAGCAAGAGAACAGAGTGGTTATTCATACTGTGTGATGTCATGATGCCATTTTTAAAGCTTTTAAACGACTTGCACTTACAGCTGTGCTGTATTGTGAGATTTACATAAAAATGCAAAGTAGTCATACACAGGAAGATGGGCAAGATGCAAACATTCATGGTAATTGTGCTAGACATGTGCTTTAAGAGAAAATAAATCTAGGAAGACATAAATTAGACTGCAACCCAATTAAATTGCAATTTTAATTTGCTTTCTTGTACTGTGTAGAATTATGCATAATCATAATATATTCATATTTAGATGGCATATTGTTCTATTCACAAACTTAAGTGTGCCTTCTGATTCATATACACCAATGTATACTTGTGTGTATGTAATTAACATCTTAAAGACCAGCTTGTCCACTGGGAAATGAAAAATATGTATTTATTCAAGTGCAAGCATTGTAAAGATCAAAGTGATCTAATTGCTTTGTATTGTTTTGAACCAGCTAGTTCTTGAATGCCTGTGTACAGTTTATCAAATCCAACGTTTGCATTCAAATGTATCATGTCTAATGTCCTGTGTTCTATATGGCTGATTGTAATAAATATGATTTATTCAGCGTTTGCATTCAATAATGAATTTATATTATGGTTTGCAAGTAAAGAGTATGGTTGTGAAATGTTGCTGACTCTAACTTCACTTTGGAAATTTTGCAGTCTTTTTTTGCTTTTGTGGTTTTGCTCTCCTTGTTTTAGAATGCCTTAAATTTGTGCCAACCTTCGAGTTGAAATTCCTTTCTGCTAATAGAACAATAAGGACACCATATCCCCTGAAAGAATTCCTCCTCGTTGACACTGGCCCGCTCCAGTAAACTCGGATTGACCTCCATAATGAGGAGGCAAAACATGCCTTGCTCCTCTTTTCACTTCTTCCCTGGACTTTTCCTCCTCGCCCTTCCAGTTGGAATTATGGGTAGCAGCTTGGGAGGTTAAACAAAAAGAAAAGGAACATTCTCAGTGTTAATTGCCCCATTTGTAACCCTGGGAGTGTTCAAATGTAATGTCAATTTGATTACATTTGAACACCTCCAGGTCTTTAGTAAAATGTCAGGTCGTGGTTCCATATCTATACAACCAGGAGAGAGAACTCCATAAAGATCATGTATCAGCTTCACGTTCATAGTGTTATAGTTCCAAATTTGTGTTTTGTTTCAACACTTACAATTTCACTTGTTTATCCTGTATCTTGTACCTCTCTTCTGACTTTTAATGAACAATGACACGTATACCCCTTTAACACTCAGGAATTCTCAGTGTAGATGTCAGGTAAGCTGGTACCTAGTCTCTCGAGACAGACTGTTGACTGTCAAGTTCAAAGGAAAAGAGGTCTCTGTTTTTCCTTTATTTTTTGATGGGTTCTCAGATTGGCTGGTGCCAGACAGCCAGACCCATTGGACTCTCCCCCTTGTGTCTGTTGTGTTTCTGACAGGAACATGGCATGTGGGTCAACAATGTCAAAACCGAGTGTCTATGGGCCCCCTCAGCTCTTTATTACGACCTGGACCCCACACGTCCACACAGTGAGACTCAGCCAAACACCAGTCTGACCAAAGACACCTGAATAGAAATTCTCACTGCTTTACTCAAACATTTATTATTTGCTTGACTTCTTCCATTTTCACTCAAATGAATATTAACAAAACACTGGTACACCAGACACTGTGTATGACATTTCTTGTTCACATACATAACACAAGCTTAAATGTTCAGTTTATACTAAAACAAATCACACCAGTGTGAATGAAACACTCAAAGCTGGGTATAGGTATAAAAATCTGACCTGTGTGAAGGGAGGGGTGCTCTTGTCGTCGTACAAATTCATTCAAAATGTCCTATTTGGCGGAAATTTGACCTAATTTCTCCTTTCATTGTCAATGGCAAAAATGAGACGTGTGGGGACAAGATTTACGTCATATTTGGTGGACATTTGACCTAATTTCTCCTTTCAATGCCAATGGCAAATATTGAGACGTGTGGGGACAAAAGCAGTATATAGGAGGGGCTAGTGCCTCTCAAAAAATGTTTTCTGTATTGTAAATGCTGTATGAGATGTTTAACATGTGGAATGTCAGAACAGGAAGGACAGGTGGGGAAGGATCATCATAATTATGGAATGTCAAAACAGGTAAACTCCATATATGTAGATCTAAGGGTTTGAGGTCAGATATAGAGTTGGCTGGCTGGCTCCATGCAGATCTAGGTGATAATCCAGTCTTCTCCATTGTTACGTGTACTGCCATTCAGGCATACACTTGTGTCTGTTTGTAGTTTCTTCCCTTGTCTTTGCGTCCTTGTCTAACATTCATTCCCATGCAGGTCTGATTCAATCATTCAACTCCGCCTCTCACTACTGGTTGGGCCTCCAATCTTCGTTCCACCAATCACCTTCAGCAATCACCTATATAAGTCACCTGTGTGCAGCCATTTTTTCAGTACTCCCATGCCATAAATGGAGGTGTGATGTCACAAGGTGTGACCATATATGGAGGCATGATGTTACGAGGTGTGACCATATGGATATGTGATGTCACGAGACGTGACCATATATGGAGGCGTGACAAAACCCGTGCTCGCGGTTATGGTTAGGTTTATGGTTAGGGTGAGGGTTTGAGGTAGGTAGTCGATGGGACCAATGGATCGGACCTATGCTCCGTCGGACAAAAGGCATGCACTCCTGTCGGAGCAGGGGGGGTGATTTATACGTGTGCGCATCCTGGCGCTTATTCACTATTTCAGGAATGAATAGCCTTGCCTTGCACGTATGTTGCCAATACATACACATTGGCCTCGGTTACATGCACAAAATGATGAATTGTCTATTCTGTAGACTGTACGGCTCTGTTCGGAGTTCCAGTGATCCAGCTGTGTGACACTGTATTGTTCCACCACTTTTGCTTTGTTTTCCCATGCCAATAAAGCTCTTTGAATTGAATTGAATTGATACACGTCATTAGTGATCGCGGAATGTGCCGTCGCTTTGAAATGACAGCGTAGTACATTCCGATTATAGAGGAAAATTCGACCACCACTATGTCCTCGCATCGAATCCTCTCCTCCTCGCTGGGGGCGGAGCCAAGGAGCGAGTGGAGGACGCGAGGAGAGTGCGAGTGTGAAAGTTGCGGTATTGGAATTTAGCTATAGACTGACACCATGCTAGACAGGAACGCCCACAAATGTCACATCCGGTTTTAGCCCGGGTAAGAATTTTCTATGGCTGCCAATGCAACTTGGTCCAATCCTTAATCACATACGGACAAACATCTATGCCGATAATATCTAACTTGTGGAGGTAACGTGCCTTGTCCACGGGCAACAGATCTTTCAACGTATGGCATTGCAAATACGTTTGATAATCGCCACTCTGCGCAATACTGTTTTGGAAATGCCGCAAATTGCATTGCAGTGAACGAGAGCAAATCACAACTTCCCCCGGGGGTGGTGACTCCGCCCTGAATACGCGCCGTGGTGTCAGTCTAGGCTAACGTCACACGGAGTCACGGACATTGCTGTTCCTTGGAGTGAGTGGTTGCACCACTCAAAAACACACGTGTGAAGTGAGCGGTGCTTCTTATTATGATGATGATGTATGTCATCATACCATACCATGGATTAAAGTTCTCAGTCCCCACGACTGATTTCATTCATTTGGATTCCATAGAAGTCCTATAGAAGTGTGCCCTCACCAAAAATAGACTATAGCCAATAGCCTTATTAGGTTATTAGTTATTTCAGTCTTCCAGAAAACAGCAACATTTTTCAGTCGTGAGATTTTATTAATGCATGTATACGGAATAAAAAGGGGCGTCATAATAATATTCTGCCATTGACTTGGCCTGAAAGGTTTATACAGAATAAAAAATCTGTAAACTTGGTTGGCTGCCCAAATGACGTCACACACAAAGCCAAGTGTTGGAGCGGCTTGCACATAAAAGAAGGCCTGAATCTCTGGTGTACTACTTTGATAGCCTCGTTGAATATGATTTAGAGAACTATTTCACACATTTTTAGCACTGGATTTCTTTGCAGGGGAAAAATATTAAGCTGCTATGTTCTGACAGCAGCTATTTCACATTTCAAACTTTTAATTTCGTCCAATCGGGTACACTTTCATTATTGCAACTGGCCAACTGCAATAAACAATCACTTTGAAAGGTAATTAATGACACATTAAGTTGTAGAATAAAGCAGAACAAAATGTGTATTGTTTGGTCCTATGTATCTTGTGACATTGTACCAATGACACCGTCATTGACTTTCAAATGACCATAAAGGATTAATACTGCTCTGCAGGGGGTCTGGAATGTGTGCACTCTGCACTGGGGGGAAAAACTAAGGTCTTAAGTAACTAAGAAATGTGTTAACAGTTCAAAAATGCCAGTCATCTCATGGGCTGGATTCTTTTGCCCTAGCCATTCCTAAACTCCAAGTGGAGAATTAACAGCCCCCTGCAGAGCTGTTCCACTGGAGTGCTCTCCCAATATGGCCCTCTTTTGTACACACAATAACTATAATTCACCCCCAGTAGTGAGATCAGTGGAAGCTCACAGGCCATAGTGCATGTTTGGTGCTCTTAATACAGCAGCTGGGCTTTTTGTTTCCATTAGATGTAATAGTTCAACAAAAACATTTCCATGCAAAGGCAACATTTGTCATATCCACATCATTCAAGAGAAAATTAATGTTACAGCCATCAGCCTTTCTTTGTCATACTGTAAAGTTTTGCTTGAACTTCGAACTGTTTGTTAGTGAGTTAGAATGCAACATTGCATCACACCAGTGTGATGCAATGTTGCATTCTAAGGAAATGGGGGAAAGGGGACAATGACAGGGTTTTGAGCCCCATGCATGTTTGTGTGTGAACTGTGAACCACCACAACAGAGAAATACGGACTATACTGGCTACACATCAAACATAATTGCCTGGTTCAGTTAAAAATTGTGTACACAATAACATTCATAAGCTAGTACAAGGAGTTAATGGCAGCCATAGCTAGACTGTGACATACGTTAAATGCCAACGGAAATGTCTCTTAAAGTAGGTGTAGGACTAGTGAAGAGTGACATTGCTGTTTGTAGAGGATATGTATGTTACGTTTAGTTTGAGTGAAATCATACCGTACTACCTGCTACATCTGGGCAGTATACTGTATATTGCAGCTAGTCAAACAGCTGGTGTTTGCCCTTTCTACCACGGACACAGATAGGCAGATTGTCTTGAGGGCAGAGATGATACTGCCTTTGATCCCAGACATAATATAATGGGTGATTGTGTTGGGGAGTCTGTATGTAAGTAGTTTTCCCTCTCATGTGGGGCTCACGTGTGTGACAGATCTCTGCACGTGATCTGGAAAATTGAATCTGGTGCAGTAGATGAGTGATTCATCGAACCATTGAAGGTGTTTGTTCTGTGGTGCTGCTCCCAGGTGACTACACAGCCAACGTCCTAATTTATGTATGTCTTGGCCAAAGGCAGCCTGACAGGACAGACCAATTGTTACACAGTGTGTGACAGTTCATCTGTCTTCACCTCAAAAGGACACAGGATCAAGATTGTGTTCCTTCCAAAACAAAAAAATGAAAATGACCAAATGCAATATGGCTGTGAAATAACCCTGTGGGGTTTCCATACTTAGATGCAAGCATATAAGTGCTGATAACTTCTCATATTTAATCACCTTTAACAAAGACTTCCGCTGTGTTAGTAATATGTATTGATATTTAGCCATGTAAACACCATGGATTGATTTATTAAATTTAAGATGGTGTTGGGAGGAATCATAGTCTTTTAACATCTAAAAATAAATCAATGTAAATGTTAATTGGTGATGTACTTAGTATTCCGAACAGATCAAACACATGCAAATCCTTTGAACAGGCACTTGTCCCAAAAAATAAGGATCAAAGGCATATAACTGCACAATGTTTCTCCATTTAACAAGGTATCCTAAAAACAGAGTGACGTGTTATACACAGGCTGCATCATCATAACTGTTCATTGAGTGTTGTAATGTGCATGTATAAAACACTGACACTATGAGGCCAGGTGATTTTACAGGGATCATAGCAATACCGGTCAGCATTACATTTAAACAGAGACCATTTGAATGTCAATTTTCAAACAAATGCAGTCTCTGATTAAATGGCAATGTAATTTCATTCTCACAAATATTGATTAAAATGTCAAAGATCAAGATCAAGCAATTTAATTGTCAGGGTGGATTCTGCCCATAACACTGGATAACCTGAGCAGCTGAACATTGAATCTACTCTGCAATGGAGTGCATATACCACATACTCTTCACAGCATGTGCATAATGCACATCTCCAAGCCAGACTGACCCAACTCCAGTGTGCAGTGTTGTGTAACAAAACCCCTTTCAATCGCTTTGTCCGATATCTGTATGAGGGAGAGGGAGTTGTAGGGAATGCGTGCAGAATGTGAAGAACGCCATTGATTGCATTTTCTATCTGAGAAGTAATGTTATGTTAAGGGCAAGGCGCTATAATCTGACACAACATTTTGTGGGCCAGACATGACATACATACATGTACAAGGACACTACCCTGACGGATACTGTACAGTGTACAGTACACCAATAGAGACTAAAGTTTTTTTGACCAACTATTTTCCCCACTAAACTACTGTATGCTGCTGAACAGCTTCCCATGCACAGACTCAAAATTCTTCCTGGCATGTAGTCAGTAGGTCTATGTACGCCTTCTGCCTTCTTGAACATTCCCTGCTCCAGTACCTGTATGAGTGAATGACAAATGAACACCTCTTCATTCACGATTCTCGATGTGTTTGAACTGGATTTGTCTGATAATAGGATATCACTCTGCAGTCTGCACCATGTTTATGTTTGACCAGGAACAGACATTAAAGGGTTAGTTCAGATTTGTCTGTCACATGGAACTATTTTTTGTGTCCAGTATCACTACGACAGCAGCAGAACAAAAATATAGTTCCATCATGTGGCAAAGGGGTCAAAGTTGAACGAAAGTCATATGTTAGAAATAAGTCAACAATACAAATGACACTATACATTTTTAATAAGTGGTCCCCAGTGCACCAAATGATACCGGAACTACTTTATTGACCAACACCAGACCAGAACTCACACCACGGGACTCAGGCAATCAATTAATACCTTTGCAACCACTATATTAATAATGGCAAGTATTTGCTACCGCTTTAAGTAAAAAAATCTGAACTAACCATTTAAATGACAAATATTCCCATGGACCCTCTAGTTCTGGAAAGGAACATAGGGCAAGCTCTCGATCAGCTGCTGGACAGGAAAATGAACGTAAGAGCATGTTTCTGCATTGAGGCTTAAACAGTTGATGGATAATTGAACATCTCATAACATATACTGTTATGCAACAGTTTGTGGACACCAGACCTCCATTATTTAGTTACATAAAACATTATCTAGCAGCTATAACTCACTTTAACTATGATAGATGGAGATTCTGACCCAGAGACATGAAAATGTGTAGCTAGATTCTCAAGCAATCGGAAACCAGAACATTTTTATCAGATACCTCCCTGGCCTGGGCTGCTGAATTCAGGGATCACAGGTATTTATTATAATGTATGCATACAAATTCTGCTAACCTCTCACCAATGGCTCAACGTACTGACCTTGATGAAGAAAATACTGTTAACACAGAGGGACTGCACTTTCTTGCCAGTGTCACAATATTTTAAAAACCTTTCACTAAAGTTTAATTATATCATCCCAGGCGATGATATAATTATATATAATATAGTTATTTTTAAACCACTTAAGTTGTACTTATTATACTTTGAGTTGCACTTAAGATCTGCTAAAACATATCTTAAATATATTTTTCCTATACTTTAACCCTTTCACGACAATAATTTTAAAAATATTGTAACTGCCATTTTTTCACCTTCCAGCCAGGTCCTATCTCCTTTGCAGTTACTTCACAGGTATATGATTGAGTGATCCTATGCAGTACACACAGAAAAATAGTAACGGATGGATGTCCAGTCTTTGATCCAGTTTGATTGTTATTTACTGAGTAGAAGTGAGCAGTTGAAATGACAAACATACCACTACCAGTTATATTGAATATGGTTCTTTCCTTTATGTCTGTTTGTGGTTGTTGAGTGCTGCTGAGTGCTGAGTGCTGCCAGTAGGAACGGTTTGGCTCCCCAATCAATCCCTGTGTCTAGCCCTGCTCAGTGCACCTGAGTCACATTATAAATGCACACACAGTGCTGTGCTTCTCAAGCCCGCCACCAAGTGGTTAAAAATAATACTGGAAATAATCTAAATAATGCCTCTCTTCTAATGGCTCCTACAAATATACTTCCAGTAAGTATACTTTTTTGTATGGGCTGTCAAGGCCAAAAAGCAGTTCGTTGCCACTCAGTAGGCGTTCCTGCAGTATTTCCGGGTTTGATGATGATGTCACGCGCATACCCTCTATACGAGACTGTGTAACCTCACGCCTGTACTGATTAATGTTGGGGTCTTGGGACAAAATCTGTATAGTTGTACTGCAAAAATCTGCCTCCTGGTGGCACTATAGGCCCATGTGTGAAATGTTGGGCAGAGGTTCAGGTCTGGCATCCAGTCCAGGGAGTGTGTGTGCAGAGTTTGGCTGCGATCAAGCCAACGGTGCCGGAGATTAGCTGTTCACAGACGGACACACAGACAGACGGAGTGCAAAACATACTCTCTCCCCAGTCCCCATGCCTCCAGTCTGGTGGAATTGTGGAGACTTCTACTCTGTTAAAAAGTTTCTGGGGGAGGTTTCTGGGGGAGATTCGTGCACAGTTAATGTCGGCACTTGGCAGCCCTGGCAGGCTGGCACATAGCCCAGATCAGATGGTTTTGGTGCCCAGCACTGCCCACTCATATCCAGGTGTCCCTTTTAAGTGTTGGGCACAAGAATAGTCCCTATTAGCCTCTTGAGTGATGATGATCCTCCAGCATCCTCTTCGCAGCATGCATCATGTTTGTGCTTCACTGCTTGTCAGGGGAAGCCAAGGATAAATGGAACTGCCGCTATTTTGTAGTTTGCGTCGGAGATCAGGAATGAGATGAGATGAGATGAGAGAGATGAGATATACTTTATTAATCCCCGAGGGGAAATTGAAGTGTTACAACAGCAAAGTGCATAAAGCTAAAAACTAAAACCTAAAAAACTACTGGACAGACAGAAGAAAAAAAAAAACAGACACAAAGGACATAAACACACAAGACCAGGACCATATGGGTGGGGGGGCAGTTCTTAATGCTTCTATGTATTGTGTAGTCAGATGGCAGTTGGCATAAAGGACCGTCTGTAGCGTTCCGTGCGCATCAGGGGGAGTGTGAGCCTACTGCTGAAGGTGCTCGTCCTTTCCCGCAGCACACCATGGAAGGGGTGGGAGGGATTATCCAGCATGGAGTCCAGCTTAACCCCGATCCTCCTCTCCACTACTGACTGTAGGCTCTCCATTCGGAGGCCAACAACAGAGCAAATCTTTATGATTTTGTTGATCCTGTTGAGCTCCCCGGCCTTGATGCCCCCTCCCCAGCATACCACAGCATAGAATAAAATACTGGCCACAACCGACTGGTAAAACATAACCAGCAGCCTGCTACATACTCCAAAGGACTTGAGCCTCCTCAGGAGGTACAGTCTGCTCTGTCCCTTCTTGTAGACGGCCTCAGTGTTGTCTTTCCAGTCCAGGTCCTTGTTCAGGTGGACACCCAGGAACTTGTAGGAGTCCACGATCTCTACCTCCTCTCCCTGGATGGTGATGGGTGCTGGGGTCCTCCTCTTACTCCGCCTAGCGTCGAACACCAGCTCTTTGGTTTTTTTAATGTTCAGCAGCAGGTGGTTTTGTTCCGCCCAGCCGATGAAGTTCTCCACCACGCTCCTGTACTCCCCGTCATTGTCCTCCGTGATGCAGCCCACAATGGAGGAGTCATCGGAGAATTTCTGGAGGTGGCATGTTGGTGAGTTGAAACTGAAGTCCGAGGTGTAAATGGTGAACAAGAAAGGTGACAGGACCGTTCCCTGGGGTACTCCAGTGCTTCCCATCACAACTTCCGACTGACAGCCTTGTAGCCGCACATACTGTGGTCTCAGGGTGAGGTAGTTTGTAATCCATTCCACCAGGTTGTGGTCCACATGCATGGCAGCAAGCTTCTCAGCAAGCAGGGGGGGGCCGGATGGTGTTGAACGCACTGGAGAAATCGAAAAACATGATCCTCACCGTGCTCCCCTTTTTCTCCAGATGTGCGTAGGCCCTCTGCAGCATGTAGATGCAGCAATGCAGGGAGGACAGAAGCAACAGCTCCATGCAGGGACGCTTCTCGCATGGAAACACGCTTTGCCGCCCGCTCTTACCCCACCAGGGTTCAGGTAATTACTGATATGGTTTCACACATGGAAAATTGCTACACTCCAGGTTAAATATTAAAGTAACCAAACTTTCACAGAGGAAACTCTGTGGAATTTATGTACCGGTATTTATTTAAGGCTTTAAGTTTAGTAGCCTAAAATCTTTAGCCTGTAAATGCTGACGTTTTTGAAGATTAGCCTATACAGAGTATTTTTTGTATGTTATTATCCAATCTATTTAAATTTTTCCTTTAAAGCATTTATGTTTGGTGGTTTATTTGGTAGACTATTATTCACAGCAGGCTACTGAATAGCCTACCTACCTACCTACCTACCTATACCTACCTACCTACCTACCTCTTATCCTATTGCATAGCCTTCAGTCTGCCTACATATGGCCTAATCTCTCAAAACAGATCCCCCTTATTTTTTCCGATGGTTTCCCAGATTGACAGTTAGCCTACCTATATGGGTATAGCCTAAATCTAATCTCTTGGATCCGTACAGTAGGCTACAGCTAGCCTAGTGCATGTAGAATCATCAGAGTGAAGTATTCAATGAATAGGTTATTTTGGAATGATAATAATGTATTCCAATTTTGTAAGGCTATACATTCTAAGAGTGGGAACTAAATGAAGCGTGGGCACCTCGATGTAAAATGTGCTATTTTGTAATTGAAAAATATAAAACTTGTCAAAAGTTACAAATACACATGATTAGGCCTAAAATAATAATATCAGACCTAAATACCCGTATACTCAAAATGACTGATATACAGGTTTTGTAGTAACTGTAGAAATATTATCATTTAATATGCAGGTATAATATTATTGTCAAATGTTCTCTCTCTCTCACACACACACACACACACACACACACACACACACACACACACACACACACACACACACACACACACACACACACACACACACACACACACACACACACACACACACACACAGATATTGTGTGAACACAAGTTGTGAATATCAACACATCATCATACTGCATCCTACTCACTGTATTCACTATCCATTTTACACAACATTCACTGATTTGTCATTGCTGCAGA
Organism: Protomyctophum bolini; assembly: GCF_963924005.1. Lineage (NCBI taxonomy): Eukaryota > Metazoa > Chordata > Actinopteri > Myctophiformes > Myctophidae > Protomyctophum > Protomyctophum bolini. Next base: position 28,662,644 of record NC_137865.1, on the reverse strand, counting down.
AGAAATTATCTTCTGCAGCCAAGGTCAGACGACCTAAGAAAACATCACCAGAGAACAATGATTGCACACCACTTACATGTACACATTTGTGTCAACACTATTTTTTTATTGCTGCAGAAAAATCTTCAAGATTTAAGAAAGAAAGAAAACCTGACATTACAGACGGAGCAATGATTGATTGCACGCCACTTACAATAATGTCACAGTTGATTAGACTTTATACTATTTCAAACAACACACATTTGTGTCAATTAAATTATCCAATCTGTTTCTTTCCGCAGTGTCTATTTTTCCTTCTGCATAATGATGTTCCACTGTCAACTCTGATGGGGAACAATTAGAGTGTAATAACCACCATTACGAGCCTATTGTGTGCTGCCAGGATGTAAGGCATAGCCTCCAAATTCCCCGGATTCATTATGTTTCACCAAATGATGGAGCAAACAGTCAATGGCAGCTGTGAGAGACCCACCTCGTTCTGCAACAGGAGCACAAGTGGACAGGAGCACCAGCTTCCGACATCAGCGGCCAAAGTCAGAGTGATTATCACCTTTGTTCTCTGTGCGGTGTCAGCAGTTTGCAACTTGGCTGTACTGTACGCTGCTAGTCATGGCGGAAAGCGCAAATCTCATGTTAGAATACTCATAATGAATCTTACCGTGGCAGATCTGCTAGTTACGTTAATTGTAATGCCAGTGGATGCCGTCTGGTAAAGTTGGCCGAGTGGCCAAGGCTCCAAAAAGTGACAGAATCCAGCAATACCTCTTAGGGTGTTTTATTTTCCCCGGTTGCAGTGTATTTACAGTAGGAACACCGGTCTAACAAAAAAGAAACACTGAAGACTAAACTTACACAAGACAGAAAATTACTTGAAAGCAAATAGGAAACCAAACCCAGAACTTGAGAAACTCTATCCGGCTAAAACCCTTCCATCAAGGGCCCCCTAGCAGCTCTCCCTGGGTGTTACCTTCTGGTTGCCCCAAGCCCAACTGACTCTCGGCATCCTGCAGCCTCCCTTTTATACTGGGTGAGACCATACCAAGACACAGAACTAATTGGTAACCACTTAACTCAACTGAGGCAAACTACGGCCCATGAGTTGACTTACACAATTATATACGGTTTTACTAAACCTATGTCCAATACATGCACACATTTCAGGCAACACATTAATCACATAAGAGAACATATAATACAAGAGCTCTTGACACATAAGACAGACACCCCTCCTGCTCTATAGCACTTGGTACCTTCCCCCACTCAATCAAGAGGATCACCAGTACTGCAGGAGAGCCAGGTGCGACACAATCATTAAACACAACACCCAATCAACAGGAATGCTGTTAAAACCCATGCCCCATCTTTGTGTCCTTTTATAATTCATGTTTGTACAAATAATAAAATAACAACATGCAACACTAATGTCCAGTCACACAGTCCTCCCCACCGGCTTGCTGTTAAATGGAAGCAGCTGTGTAGTAGTGTATGCCTGTTTGTTCCTCTTTAGTCTATAGGGCACGGGCTGCCCTGTGACACTCATGTTAGAATACTCATAATGAATCTTACCGTGGCAGATCTGCTAATTACGTTAATTGTAATGCCAGTGGATGCCGTCTGGAACATCACAGTACGTGGCAAGGGGGACACGCAGCCTGCAGGGTGCTGATGTTCTTGAAGCTGGTGGCGATGTGCCTTTGTAACAGCGGTCATTAGCTTAGACAGTTTGCTATCCTAAATCCACTGGGCATCAGTGAGGCAAAGTCATGTTGTCTGTGGCCTGGACAATGAGCGTAATTCTCTCTCTCCCTCAGGTAAGTGAGTGGTAATAAAACATATGTTGTGTTCTCTCCAAGGAGTCCAAGCTATATGCCAAAGCTCTTTGCATGGGCATTGTATCAAATTCATCAAATGCCAATCACTCACTTCTAAAGGTGAGCTTTGTACACAGCAAAATCCAGACAGTCCATTTATCCCACCTGAGAGTCACAAATGTCCATCTCTCTCTCTCAACGTTTTTTACGAGGAGACTTGTCCGGACTTTTGGGGGCGACTTCGCCGGGCTTTGGGGCAACCGTTCTTCGCGGTTTGGGGCGAGTAGTTTTGTATTCGTTGCAAGGTAGCTATACTGTCAGGACCCGAATAAGCTGTGTGGTAAATAGTGTTTCTACAACATACTGTAGGCCTACGTACGGTTCAAGTTTGTGGAGTCGCTTATGTGAACACGCTTATAGAGTGCCCTCAACAATTTGGGTTCGGGTTTGATTGGATGTTGTGTTGTTGAGTGACCCTCTTATCTGTCTGTATGCAAACAGCTGGACAGAGCATAGCAATATTCTTGCTACAAACAAGAATATATATTTAAAGATTTGCACCACAGTTATCAACAAACTAATTTCGCTGTCTCTCCAGAGAAATGGAATGGGAAATACAGAATAGCCCAGTGATTGAGATTGAATGCTGAATACAAATCAGGCAGGTTTCTGAGTAGCAAGTTTCGTGCTGCACTGGATCCCTTGCCTCTACTAGAAGTATATTAATACTGTGTTGATACATGTACTGCACAAGGTCAAGATCAATCTAGGGAGTTAATCATGATGTGTCACTCACACTCACTCTGACTCATACAGGTGGTGCACAGTTAGACGCAGCCAAATATTGGTGCAATATGGCCTACAAGACTGTGCAATAACAAGGATATATTATACATAAGATAATAATAAAAATAGTGCTGGACTGCACTAAAATGAAATAAGTAAAACAATATGAATGAAAAAAGTAGTAAATGTGTAGGCTAAAGCAAGCATACCGTAGTTACTTATGGTATTTACAGATCAATGCAGTGCAGCGTATTGTTTTAGTTGCTCTTTTCTCCTTTTGGTTTATTTATTTATTCATTAGTCTGTGTTCAGGGACAGTCACAGGGGAACAAAACCTAAGCTTTGAGCCTCGGGCTGTGAGACACTTCAAGCGGTTGCCAGTCTGCATCATTAAACAGCCCGTTACTGTGCTGCCGTCACATCACTATGTACGTCATTGTGGGCAGCTTGCTCCAGCGAGCACACACTAGTTCTCTACAGTTTATATTAATTCTGCCATTTATTTTCGCATAACTACTTCCACATACTTTGTGCTAGACATTTTGTTCAGCTTTATGCAGTTATTATTGCTCATACTTTTCTTTTTACAAATGTTCATACTTTTTGGGCCACTTCACCCCAATAAACACTTTCCTGGTGTTTTTATGTGGCTAAATCAATCAATCTTTATTTATATAGCACATTTCAGACAACGAGTGCAGTTCAAAGTGGTTCACAGAAAGAGAAAAAATGTAACAAGAAAGACTAAAAACATAACAAGAGAGCATCAACTACATAGTAGCAAAACAAAAGAAGCAACTAAAACAGGAAACGGACATGCAATGATCTATGAATAATAAAAATATGTTTTTAGATATTTTAGTATTTCAAAGTGTCTGTGATGACACTGGTCTCACTTCCTTGATCCTTCCTGGACTACATGTTGTCTCAATTGCCCAATTCCAATGGCTCCCTCTAGGCCTCAAGCCCTGCACCCTCACTGACTTCAGTGACATCAGCTAGAGCTCGTATGTCTCTAAATGTTTTTATGAAATGAAAATGGTGGGCCCTATTGTAAACAAGTAGAAATGCTTTTATGCGGTCGTCCACTCACAACTTTAGTTTTTTTCAACCAAGGTTCAAGTTTTAAGTTGTTACAATTCAGTTTAGTCTAACTTTACTTTGCTTCAAAGGCTTTTTATAAAGTAAAACATGCATGTCAGCACTGTTTAACAAATAATTATAAATAAGTAAATTAATTGAAACAGTCCTACCTATACTCATTATTTCACCTTAATGGATTGGAAAAACATTGTCTTGAATCTCTTTTCTAAGTAAGATCCGAAAATGAGTCAATAAAAATGATTAAATGCTTGCACCGTCTGTAATGAAGGCAGAAGATCAATCCGAAACACTGATATATATACGGTAATTAATATTAGAAAATATTTGAACATCTCAGTTCATAAAAAGGAACATTTGACAGCAAGGCAGCTGTACTATTGTCATCCACCTTAGTATCATACTATTTATGGCGGCTTGAGCTATCACAATATGTGATATGTGATTTATGGAATAAATATTCTCCTGACAAATCCTAGACGTGTATTTCATCGCCATTCAACCCTGGAGTGAACACCGTTAAGGCTAGCACAATACGCTCAATTGTAAAGTCCATAAATTAACTATGATTGTTGATGTATTTCAGAGCCTATGTTCAATTTTTAGGTGAGTTGTCCGGACAACTCACCCGAACGTGAAGACAACTCACCAGGGGTGAGATGTCTTCACTTTCGGCCACTTTCGGGGTGAGTTGTCTGACTGAATATGTATATGAATATGAGCTCTTTTATATACTTATATACTAATGAATATTTTACCAGAATACTTTACTGAATATTTCACAAGAATATTTCACAAGAATATAACACAAGGCAACTCACCGGGGTGAGTTGTCTGGACTTTTGGGGTGAGATGTCTTCACTTTCCGGGGTGAGTTGTCTCAGCGAAAAGTTCAGTTCCAGTATTCCTGTAGGAGTACTATTGTTGGCAAGAGAGACAAGTTTGGTGGAGTATGATCGGGAAATTGAAGGAGAATTGGAACTTGATCAACTGAATGAAGAATTGAATAACTCACTGGAATACATGGATGCAATATGTGAGAGAAAGACGAGGATAAAACGCATTCTGAGGAGAAATCGCATCCACGGCCTCGGGAAATACAGTGACAAGACAACAGTCTGTCAAACTGCCGGAACTGACCATGGAGAAGTTCACTGGAGAGGTGAGTCAATGGCAAAGCTTTTGGAGTCAATTTGAGACAGCAATAGACAAAAACACGAGTCTCAGTAAGTCTGATAAATTCACATATTTAAAGTCATTCTTAAGTGGCACAGCGGCTATGTAGTCGCGGGATTGGCTTTATCAGACCAGAATTATGACAATGCCATTAAAATGCTTACCAGTCGTTTTGGGCGTAAAACTCTAATGCCCACATGAACAAACTGTTAAATCTGACTCCAGTTAAAAGGGACACAGATCATGTGATTGCATTACGCAAACTGTATGATGACATTGAGAAACAAGTAAGAAGCCTAGATTCAATGGGAGTTGTATCCGACACGTATGTTTGAAATTTCTTTATTTAGGAATACCCCATTGAGATACAGTATCTCGTTGGAAACGTATTGTGCCCAATTCTCATGAAAATTATGCTGGAATGATGAAAAACTGGCGGTGATGAGGATGGTGATGGAAAGAACAATACGAAATTGAATTAGGCCTACTGTAATGGGTGCCGCCACGGAAAGTACAGACAACTCACCCCACCATGTCAGAAAGTGAAGACAACTCACCGGGGTGAGTTATCTGGACTTTCGGGGTGAGATGTCTCGACTTTCCGGGGTGAGTTGTCTCAGCAAAAAGTTCAGACATCTCACCCCGCCGTCTCAGAAAGTGAAGACAACTCACCGGGGTGAGTTGTCCATGGAGTATTCAATTGTGTCATGTCACCATACGTGCAGTGCTGTACTACATAAGTGTTGGGCTTGCAAGCAATGTGACCAGAGGAAGCTTTTGAGAATTATTTATTTATTGCAGGGGGGACCCTGCAATTTTTTTGAGGGGTCAAATTAAATCCCTCTAAACCCCTGAAATGCATAGAAAACGCCATCATCACATCCGTTTATCTATCCATCCATCTATTTTCTCCTTCTTTGACCCACAGTAACCCAATTTCCATCAGCACCATGTCGGATAACAGCACTGATGACAAATGGTGTTCAAAAGTCAGCCTCCTGGTGGCGCTATAACAGGCCGTTCTGGAAAATGTGGGGCCACACGAAGACAATCAAAGGCTGCATGGTCAATGATTTGAGATAGGTGTTAAACTGCTACACCAGAGCGCCACCCTGTGGCTGTGGATCTCCTCTCCTTAATCACAAGTGTATTTCCCAATCAAAATCGCATAGATTTTTTTAATTTTTCAAATCACATATACTGCGATGTGCGATCCAAAAAATAAATAATAAAAAAAGTTTTGAATTCTGTCAGGGAGATACGTGGCTCGACCTATATGCCTAGCCTTGTCAAAATATATATGTTCACCAGCAGTTCTCAGATCACAGTTGTCAATACAAGGATTCCACCATCTGACCTAAATATATGTGGTCGGGGGGGTAGGACCAAGGGATTTGGGATTTGTTTATAAACATTTTGGTATTTGTTTATAAACATTTGTGATTTGTTTATAAACATTTGTGATTTATTTATAAACATTTTGGGATTTGTTTATAAACATTTGGGATTTGTTTACAAACATTTGGGATTTGTTTATAAACATTTGGGATTTGTAAGTCTCATGGGGGGGGTAGGACCACTACCAGTTTACCTGTAGTAAGTCTCATGGTCGGGGGGGGGGGGTAGGACCAAGGGATTTGTTTATAAACATTTTGGTATTTGTTTATAAACATTTGTGATTTGTTTATAAACATTTGTGATTTGTTTATAAACATTTGTGATTTGTTTATAAACATTTGTGATTTGTTTATAAACATTTTGGGCTCTGTATAATATGTTGCCTAGGGCCTCAAAAGGCCTAGAACCGGCACTGAACACCCCCCCCCCCCCCCCCACACCATATACTGTAAAAAAGACACACACACACACACACACACACGCTGCTCGGCTTCCGGGCCCCTTGGCTACCGCTATCAAGTTAATAGATGATTCATTAAATTCTGAAGTGGACTGTCACTAAGCCGGGTGCTAGTCAGTGAGTGATAGCAGCATGTAGCCCACTGTATGTATCTCTTAGATAAGTGTCTCAGTCAAAGGTCATGCTTCTCGGTCATGATGACCTGGTCATCCATATGGACAGGCAAAACCAGACCGACCCAGTATGGCAGGCTGATTCTGGACCGTTGACCCCAGGTTAACCCATGTTTAGCCCCTCGCTGTAAGCACTGGACCAGGGCTAACCCATGTTAGTCAGAGTAATTGTAATACTCTGAAGCATAGAAGCAACACTCTGAGAAGCAAGTAGACGCACTGGTCATAGAGTATGGCACTGGTCCGTCCTCTAAACCCCACCACCGTTCCGTCCGCTAAACGTTCCGTAGAGAAACGAGCTGCCCAATGTGCCCATATTATCCTCCTGTAGGATCTGTACGTGTACTGTACTTAGCTTTTCGTGTATCTTAGAGTCAGCCAGTCAGGACACGGACTGGGGGCTATTTTCACCGATATATTATTTTGCTGTTCATGTTGTCACTGAGTTACTTACAGTACTTAACTAAGGGCATTTAATTTGCGTTAACTGTTGCAGCAGGTTACGTTGTTCCACGGTTCACCGTTGAGCAGTCTACTCCGCCCAACTAGAACAACTTGTTCTCAAAGGAATTACACCATGGACACCTTTATTAAATTCTCAAATCAAAGTCAAGGGCGGGACCGTATATTCAGGTAACGTTAATTTAAGTGTCTGTTGACGATATCTTTGTATAACAGCGTTTTTTCTACAACTTAACAAGTGCTGTGTTGAGTATAATTAGCTGCTGTAATGGTGTGCTATTGCTAACATCGTTAGCTGCTAAAGAATAGATGCGATTGTATTGTAATTGTGTAATGTATATTTTCCCAGGGCGACCCAGTATGCCTGCGCATTGTCAAAATATTTAGTTCGGAACAATTCAGAGAGAAAGGAGCTGGCGACCAAACTCCACAGCCTGGAATCACACATGAGTTCTGGACGGAAATGTGAGTAGGCTAGTAAACTAAATACGTCTTGGTAGTATGAATGAGTTACACATTGATAAAATAACAATGAGGAGTGTACAGTGTAGTCTTTATAGTTTTTGGTATATATTTTTTAAATGTGGAGAATTTAAAGGACTGACATTTGCTTGTTGTAATTCATCAATAGTACATGAACATGGCACAATGGTAAATTGTAGAAAGGTGGAACAGGTGCAGAGCCCCTTTTACTGCTAAATTGCTAATGTTATTAAAAAAATAAAATGTTCTGCAGACCTTAATTGCTGATATGGTTGTATGAAGGAGTGGTCTCTTGGATTCTGCTAGTTTGGTAGGCTGTCAGCTGGAGTGAGACACTCACCCTGTAAAACAAATGGGTGCCTAATGAGTGGATGCAGCCTCTGGATACAGCATGCAAATGGTCCAAATTGTATGTTTCAGATGGTGCTGCAATTATTCAAATTCGGCCACTATGTCCATTTCTCCTCAGGGTGCCGTCTCTATTCATATATACTCTAAGGGCCGATTCATACTCCCATTTCGGCGCTGTAGTGCCGAAATGATTTCGGCTTGTCAGAAATTTTCAGTAGCACCGAAGAGCCGACTTTAGGACGGTACCCGCCCCCCCGAACCTCAAATGACGTCAAATTGTAGGCTCTACAGCGCCGAACCGACTTTTATTCGGCTCTAAAATAGGAGTATGAATCGGCCCTAAGACACGGCAAAAGCCGCTTGTGGCAGGCGTCTCTTCCTGGTTTTTAGCAAGGAAGCTTAGAGAAGGAAAGTATATGGTCACGTGACTGGGCTGCACCATGACACTTTCATGGACAGTTTTGGACACTTTCATGGGAGCCAAACTCACACCGAAAGTTCAATGAATACATGGCAGTGAATGGAGCCAACAAATATTATTTCGGAACAATCGAGACCTTTGTCATATTCGGTTCAGGAATATAAACGAAGACATATCACTGGTTTTTTTCTAATAACTTGCTTTTCGATGTGCACAGAATGCACAGTATATACTTTTCATCTGAGGATCTAAACAGCAGCAGGTATCCTTTCTGGCTCCAAGGCCAGACAGGAAACGGTGGGAAGTCTCGCGATACTTGCTAAATTCAGAAAGGTACTTTGTGCTCTTTAGATAGATACCATACCTCTAAACATTACACAGTGTACACATCGAAATGCAACACAGCAGACAATAATGTGTTATATGTTCATTTGTTTTCCAGAAGCGATAAGTTTTGTCATAACTCGGCCCTAGGGCCATGTCAACTTGAGGAGTGTTCAAAATAACAATTTATTAACAAAAGGTAACTAAATTAAATTAATGCTTACAGAATGTTTGAGATGTGGAAGTCAGTAAGGTTAGTATGGTGAAGGGGTGTTGTAGGGTGCCGTCATCTGGAGAGGGACACTGAGAATGGCTGGCAAGCCCACCTTTTATAGGGTTCCAGGTGCACTGGCCAGGTGCTCCTAATGCACCTAATGAGGAGTCTCAGGTGGGCCGACATCCACGTGATCTGTGGGAGAAATACACACAGGGCAGTACACCATATAGACAGCATAGGCCCTGCAGGCCAGGTCAAGGGGCTGTGACACTTTACAAAAGGTCTCAGTCATTCAGAAATAGTGTTTGTTCATGAGCTGGTCACTGAGTTCTCATCGACTCCAGTGCATTCTGCTGAACTTCCGTGACCATGTCCTTTCCTTCTCAAAGATTCCTTGGTTTTTAGACAGCTGGTGGATGGTGCTCCACCCACAGCCAGATTCCCAGAAACGCTTGCCCCCGCGGCATGGGTGGAGCTTCATTTCCATCCACCAGCTGTGTCTAAAAACCCGGAAGAGACACCTGCCGCTGTATTGTTCATGTTCACATCATGTATTACATGTATACTTTACATTACTTAAGACCATTTTCCAAATATAAATAGGCCTATTTAACATTTTGGACAAAATAGCCAATTTTACATTGAGGTTCCCAGAATGTCCAAGGTGCCCACTTGACCTGTATCCAAAGTTACTTGATGCCTTATGCGAAGAGCATGATGTGGGGAAAAAAGGAAGTTACTTAATAGCATTTTCAAAATTTAAAGGAGATCTTTTAAATAAAGTGTATAAAAAAAAATATATATATATGAATGAAAACTTTTATTTAATCTCACATTTCCAATTTAATTGACAACTGCTTTGATGTCCTGTGCTTTTGTTTTAGTGTTCAGACTGGGGAACACAGTACATTCCATTGAGGCTGCCAAGCGAACCGTGCAACTCTCTGACCCAGTGCTGTGCCTGTGCCTTACAGTGGCCAATGTTAACCGTGCCCTCTACTTCATCTGTGACAATGTACTTTGGGCCAGAAATGTCGGTCTCATCCGTGACATCAACAAGGACCGCTGGAGCCTGAACGCTTCTCGCTGCTACTTCATCTCTCTAGTTATGAACTTGACCAGAGATGCTTACGTGATCTCCCAGTTGATGGTGCAGAGGGCGAGGGATAAACGCTTTCAGCAGAAAATCGACCGGCACCTCAGTGACAGTCCTGAGGTCGCTGAGGTGCTTTTTCCACCACTGGATGCTTTTCTTTTTGTGCTGTTTGAGAGCCTAAAAAGCCACCCTGCCGTTGCCTTAGACACGTTGAAGAATATTTGCGATCTGTTCATTCCATTGGACAGGTTGGGTATATACCAGTCGAATGCAGGAGTGGTGGGCTTTTGTGGTCTGATGTCTTCACTACTAGGGATAATAACCCTCATGCAGCCCAAGTTAAAAATCAAACCATGATGACCAGGTTTCAAAGTTGTTGGAATACATGCTTTTTTTATTGGGATCATGTATGTACTTGTGCAGAATGGAAGGACATTACCAGCAGTTCTACCAACTAGTCTAAGATCTTGGCATTTAACTTAGACCAAACACACCAAACTGCACCGAAATAGCCCAACATGCAGTAGTTTTCCTCAACTCACTTCTTTATTGAGTAAGTTGTTTTCGTACAACAGTGTTTGGAATGTCTAAACTTTGTACTGTATTTTTTACGTTGATTTAGGGATCTGATCAAATGAACGAGAATATAGATTTGTTTTCTACTTTCTACGTTGGTTTTGCACTGTTTATATTTACAGTAACTATGTCTGATTCATAATTATACTTGTGCACCACTGTCATAATGCGCTGTGAACTCTTTCAGTGTGCGACATAGATATTATATGAGAAGAGTGAGACTAAATTGATAGCAGTTGCCATTGTGTGGGCCGGACCTGCTTATTAAATCACTTTTAACCAGTTTACACTGTGTATAGTTGTCTGGCTGGTCTAATAATTTTACATTTATTGTATTTCTTTGTCGACTGTTATACAGTAACATGGATCAAGTACTGAAAAATCTACAAGCCAAAACATCTTTGAAATTTGGCTCAGTAAAGGACTTATTTATTTGCATGGCACTGCCATTGGGCCTGATTCACTAAGCTTTACACCCATATTTTGGGTGTAATGACATTTTCCAAACGTCTCATGTTAGTCTAGAATAAATAATTCTAATGACATACAGCAAGAGCAAGCTTTGGTCTAATGTAAGTCTGCATCCGAGCAGACTTGAGAAAGAGCGGCCCTAGTATGCAAAATTCACAGACAAAAAGATTACTGAATTAGACTACTAGTATGTGCGAAGTTTGGGTGTACACCCAAAGGTGTAAACAGCTGTAGTGTATAACACGCAGCCTGGAATAAAACTTTTTTTTATATGTACTCCTAAATAACTGCACATGTAGGCCTACCACCTGGGTCTCATCCAAGAGATAATTCCTTCTTGGCCAGGGGAAATATTGAACACCACATTTCTTAATGGAAAAGTAGGGAGACCACCTCCAACCACTGCAGATATTGTATTAACATAATCTGCCATACAGGTTGGATAAAATAATGTTTTATTAAAATGAATTCTGGATTGCAGCGTCATTGTTATTAATGAAAAAGGTATGATGGAAAAGGTTTTCCTCACAATCCTGTGGCGAAATAAAATCTATGCAAATCATGTTACTAAATCAAAGAGCCTTAATAAATGTATGATGTATCTGTAATACATAGCGTGTGTAACAGAGTATTTTGAAATAAAGTTTTAATATATTGTATCTTCCTTGTATGTTTATATATTTTTTACCTCTGCCAAAGAGGGTATGTTTTGCACCAGTTTTTTGTACCTGTCGATGGATGGCCAGTGCCACCGTGACCTAGCTCATGTCCCAACCATAGATGGTCCCAACCAACAGCAAGATTCATAATAATCATATGACCTGTTTCAGCGTGAAGATACTGGGGCTCCTCCTTGTGTGTGCTTCTGTCCAATTCTCCATGAGTAGCTGTCTGTCTGCCTGTCTATGAGTAGCTGTCTGACTGCCTGCCTGTCCAATTCTCCATGAGTAGCTGTCTGTCTGTCTGCCTGTCTATGAGTAGCTGTCTGCCTGCCTGCCAGCCAGCAAGTTGGTTAACAGAAAATAAATTGTTATGGCTGAGTAAAATAAAATACAATAAAACAATCTACCTGAAAATAGATAGCTATAAGTGAAGAGCAATTTCCGCAATTACCATTTCCGCAATTTCCTCAATTTCCATTTCAGGTTGAGTATCACTGACGTATAGGCTACCCTCTTTACTGGATTAACACTGCCCTCGTGGAAACATTGTAGCTACATTTTATAAAAGTCAGACATGTAAAGAGCTTTATTTGTCAATATTTTACTGAGACAAGAAAACACTTTTTGCATTTAAGCATTTCTCAAGAGGATGGATTTGTTAAAGCATCCACCATTAAAAACTGCAAAAATATATTCCATTTCCCTTTCACCATTCTTCGAGTTTTGCTTGTGAAAAGAATAAACTGTGCAAAGAAAGAACCCCAAAAAGAACAAACACATAAAAAGCAATAAATAGTTACAGAAATTTGTTCTCCTAGGTAGATCAATTGCAGTGACTTAGTTAAACTAGACACAACATTTAATTTCACATTTCTAGTGAGACATTGCATTCCCGATACCAAAACATAAGGTAAGCGCACCGGAATGAAATACAATTTGAAAGAAGGGATTGAAAGTGAAAACATTATTTAGGAAATTAGGGTCCGCTCATTAAAATAATTACTTTAGTTTTGTTTTCTGACGTATTGGGGGAATCAAACTCCTGCCTGCAGTGGTGGGCAGGAACTCTACTCCTTGTGATACCTGGACACCCTGAAATAATAACATTTACATACATGTATGCATACAGCAAGCCAATTCAATGGCATCAAATTGGTGTCTGTCCATCTCCACAATCACCTCTCTCTCTCAAAATAATAATATGAGAACTGGAAAATACTTTATTCACAATCTGAAATGAGGCTGAATGATCTGTGAATCGTAAACCCTGTTCTGTGAACACTACCAACACTACTTTATGGCATGACAGGTGATGGTGGAAATACTGTAGACCCATGGGTTTTCCAGAAAAACAATGATGGGTAAACTCCAAGTAGCTCTGCTTTCCTTCCTAAAAGGCACCTACAGTAGTTGAAACAACAGGAAAACACACGTTTATCACACATTTATTCCCACGAGCATAGTATTGCATCATCATCCTCATAAGATGATTTCTGGAAACCCAGCCCAGTCCAATACTGCACACAAGGGAACAGTAAGCATATTGTCATAGTCAGGCACAAACCATGTACTGTATCTCCATATTGAATGAATTAATGCCCTATTTTATACTTTCATATGATATTATCATCACACTAAGTATTTTTGAAATGGTTGAAAATGTTCACCTATAATACCAGGTTGAAAGTGGCTTAACTACTTTCATTGCTTAAAACTTATGTCTGTATTTGGGTTCTATAAATATTTAAGCAATGAAAATTAAGAGAGCTTGTGACAAATAACTATTGGAATACATACAGGTTATTTTCTTTCCATTCATGAGAAGTAACAGTTAAGGTTTCCACCCGACCGTGACACTATGTTCTGAGAGAAGTCTGTTGATACTGAAGTTTATAAATTATCATTTTTTTAATACCCGATGCCTGAATTGTATATTGTTAACCTCAAATGGTTCTGATATAGCATTATATCAATGCCCAGCCCTAATCAATATTCTTATGTCTCAAACGAAAGGAGCCAGTACCATAGTTGCAAACATGCAATTTGGTCAAGAACAGAAAATAAATATATGATAAGAAGAAAAAGATCTGTTGAGCTGTCCAGCACATGTTTCTTATGTTTGAAAACAATGAAATAATTCTGGCTTTAGATAGATAGTGGTGTTTGATAGGACTGAACAATCATGTCAAATAAATTCATTTTCTTTTCTGCTCATGATTATCTAAAGATTATGTTACATTAAGAAATAAAATGCATCTATGACACAAAATGATTAAGACTTACATGAACAAAAACAATACAGTCTGAGTCAACACAGGTGAGATAACATTTGCAGTACAAAAAAAATCCATTAACTTAAATTCAGCATTTCCTTCAAAAGACATTTAAACAAATTGTCTTAAAACACGTTTGACTGTGCAGATGAACAAAATTGAGATTAAGTACATTTCAGAACATGGGTATCTGAGTCAAAGAAATGTGTATCAGGCATTAAGGCATAGCTTCATTATTCCATTTCAACCAATCATTAAGACAAAAGTTGTGTTTGCTTGAAAGGATAATTGAATCTGGTCCCTATAGTTTTTCTTTCAAGCCACGAAAGCTTAAGTGAAATGAAAAGTCACAAGTAGCAATGATTTGGATGTACATGCCATGGTAAAAGTTAGACAATTCCATTTTTTGAAAGGCATCTCCACCAAGTCCACAACCAGTAGCCAGATGATAAAATATCTAACTTCCGCCGTTGGAATCGATGACAAGAGACGGTGAGTTTGATCATGTGTGACTATAAGAGGGAGGAATCTGGTCGTGTCAGGGATAGGGGAGTGCTCATTTTGCTTCACTTAACATTCTGCATGAATCATGAATGCAATTTCCAAAACGGGCAAAAACCTATTCTGTCCACCGCAACTCAATGCGTGAGGCCATCGGCTGCTTGGCACAGGCACACGCTCACCTCATGATCAAGTGATGTAAATACTAAACAGTCATGCATGTTAGGGCTGGGCGATATGACTTCAAATCAATATCACTATTATTTCAAACTTTTGCCACAATTATGATTAATGTATGATATGTTTTAACAATAGTGAAAATAGCAGATCTAGAAGCACTGTGGATGTGCCACGTGTCACAGATTGGCAATTTCTTTTGTACCATTGTACAAGAAAGTATAATACAGGGTTATGTGTTTAAACCAACTACGGTAATCCATTTTGTCGATTGTAATTTACAATCTATTACATCTTTTCATTTAAAAAACTATTTGGTTATTGATTTAAATGTCAGTTATGATATAATTATGTTCCGTTAACTGCCCATAATACAGGGTTATGTGTTACTTTAAACCAACTACGGTAATCCATTTTGTCGATTGTAATTTACAATCTATTACATTTTTTCATTTTCAAAACGTTATTGATTTTAAATATCAGTTATGATCTAATTATGTTCTGTTAACTGCCCAGCCCTAATGCATGTGAAACCATTCAGTTGAGAATTAAACAAAACGAGCATCTTCCTCTGGCACATCCAATTTAGCACCAACCGCCTCGGAGAATTCTGACACTGCTCTCTGGTGGCTGTCAGCGCACGTCAGCGTGATGCTTATTAACTTGTTGTTTGACACATTGTCTGGCCAGCTGCTACATCAGTGACCTCACATGTGCCATGACATAGGTGAAGTTGTTAAAAAAGCTTCAAAATAAACCAGTATTTTCCATTACATAATGTAAAGGCGATTCCAGAAAGGCTAAGTGTTGGTGTTGAAAATAGCACTGCTAAGTTTAGCTAGCTAAATTTCTATTCTGAAACTATCAGAATGGTATTTGAAAGACCAGTTTTCTAGATTCACAACTCACCGCTCACTATCACGATGATACATGGTTCTAACCAGACTCTGCACAATGCATTTCATGATGATTTCATGATTATGAATTCACCCTTTGTCAAGTCCGCCCGTGGTTGTGCCCCTCTTTGCACCCATTGGCTGCGGTTTCGTAGTTGGATAAAAATCTTTTTTTATCTCTCTCTCTCTCTCCATCCACTACCACGTGTCAGTAAAAAAAGAACATCATAGGTGCAGCATGTTGACTGGGCATATCATGTTTGTTTTTAGTTTTTTCCAAAAATGATGTTTTAGAAAATTCAAGATAAACAAGGCAGAAAGAGCCTGCTGGTTAGTCAGTCAGGGACCAATCAGAAGGCTGACAAATGGTGAATTAGAATGACAGTTTGAAGTCTTATTTATATCCACGTTTTTCCCCACCAAGGTAGTGGCGCTCCTTGTGTGTGTGCATTGCTTCCTTCAGGCCGTGTTACCATGTCTGCTTATTATAAGCAACCTTTGACTTGTTTTTTCTGTAAAGTCACTTGCAAATAAATTATTGGTAGTAGCTGGTTGATGTTTTTTGGGGCTTTATAGTAGTTGCTTATTTGGGCTTGCTTCCACATTTCTTCACATCAAGGAACCCTAGATTAAAAGGATATGTTAATTGTCCACAGACATAAATCTGAACATATTTTGTGCCTTTTTTTTTAATGTTTAAAAAATATTCAAAATATTTCGATTTAATCTCAATGTGTTTTTAAATAACGGTAGATCAGCTATTTTCATTTGTGCTTGTTTTCATAGACCTGGCCACTTGTTTCTCTTGCAAAACTGGCAACAAAGCAAGAGAAAGAGGAACTTATGCACACACAAACGCAATGCACTATGGGCTGTAAGAAAAAGGTGAATAGAATGGACGTAATTTTATAGTAATCTCCAGAAGTCCCAGGTGTTATGTGAAAGGAAAATAAGTGGCATTTCCCCCAGGCTGTTATTACATGGTCAGAGCCAATAAATATAGTCGTGTTTTTATGGGATTTCTTATTCATTTGTATTATATTGATTTAAACCTTATTGTGGTGAATTAAGGTATTATCTCATTATTTATGTTTGTACCATTAAAAACAATGAATAAGCAAAGTACTTTGTACTTAAATATAAAGACTTTTGTAACATCTGTTTTCTGCTATGATTGTACCATCAAATCCATATGCTCCTTTTTGGTCCTGGCAAAAGACATACTTACAAAGTATGCGGGCAGGAGACTTTACATATATTTAGCATTTTCGATTTTAGAATTTAAAAAAAGCATTTGGCTTTCACTGCATCACCTCACCATTTTACAGCAGAACAATGTCCAGCCATTCCAATAACAATCATTCTTAAAAACTATTGTAACCACTTAAACCCCAGCATCTATATTCTGAGGAAACCTTTCGCAGGAAAATAGCAGATCTACAAGGTCACAGTGCGTTGCATTTGTGACGCGGTGAGCCTGTTGGCCAGCTATTTGACAGCAAAGATAGTTAGTGTAGAGCGCAAAAACAGAAAAGTCACTAGTATAGAGCCGTGAGGGACTCCGATCAACCAAGTATAGGGTTTAAGTGGTTAAAGGGCGTCATTTGATCACGAGTTGGTGGTCTGGGCCCACTTTTGAAAAGAGAACCTTGCTCCTTGATTCCATGAACACTCAAGAGGTGAAGAGGAGTAAAGTGAATAGTGTTTCAGCTTGTATACAAAGTCCTTAACACTCCAGCTGGCCAGTTAATTGGTCCGTGTTGTAGAAGCTTTTGGTCCAATCACATTCCACCCCGGTGAGTGTGAGGACGGTGGCTGTGTCCGGTCATAGTCCATGATCAGACCTTTGATATGTGACAGTTTCAGATGCAGGTACTCACATCTCTTCTTCTCTTCCCGATACCCAGGAAACCTCTACAAAGAGAAAGGAAACCAAGTTAGCTTAGACAAAATGTGGGGATTTGTAAACACAAAACAATGTAGGATACTGTTTATTTTTTTTAAGTAGTACAAAATATTCTTACTTTCTTATATTTTTTGTACTTTTGTAATATTTGGTCCTCCATAATCTGTAAACATTAAAATTAAATTATTGTTAGCAACAACAACAAAAAACATCTGTGTTCCAAAACACATCAGGTCTTTAATCTTTTAAGAATCCAAAATAGAGCTGGCATCAGTTCCTGGCCCAGTCAGTACCTTGTACTCTTCTGTCCCCGGAGACAAACTGTTGATCTTTGAGCCCAGCTGTACAAACATCTCTGTGATAGTACCAATCCGGTCGTGAAGAGCTCTGTACTCATCGTACTCAGCACAGAAGTCCTCCTTATACTGTTGGCGCTGCTCTAATGCTGTTATGGCATTGTATTTTCTGAAGGAAAAACAAAAGAACCATTCATAAAATGACGAAAACATTCCAGATAACTGTACTTTTTGTAAGTCTTCTTGCGTTTGTCTCTTGAAGGAATGTGACCTGGAATTTACTGTTCATGAAATTCATGCTGTTTCCTAGTCTGTCCAGTAGATGGCGACACAGATTTGTGGCATGAACAGACTGTGACACGTCAAGGATTCAACAGTGTGATGTGTTGTCCAGATGTAAAAATGTAAGACATTAGATCATTTGTTTTCTGAGTCATTCTCTGTGAAGCTTTGTTATTACTATGTGTGACGGCCCTTTTAGACATTTGTTTTTCTTCCATTTTCACAATGTATGCGACTCTGCTGAATGTAAAATCTAAGCGTTTTGGGACAATCCTTTCTTAACCAAAATACGTTACGAGTAGGTGGCCGCTAACCTGAAACATCCCAGCAATCAAATGGGGTTAAAAATAACTAAGGCTGCAAACTTTAGACTTCATCAGAAACTGGTGGATTGTTTGAGCAGGTTTCAGAAATGCCTTCTGGATCTGGTGGTTTAAACCCGATTTATACTTAACTACAAGCTCACGACACATCGCAGACGTGTCACTTAAGTCACTTAGTTAATTAGGCTTTATTCAGAAACCAAGCGCTGCGGTGAGGAACCAAAGTGTGGTCAAATGTGTTTTTGAACTTACATCAAATAGTCAGGCAGCTCCTCAGCGGATGTGCAAGTGACAGGTGTTTTAGCCCTGTCTGGGTCTGTGGATAAACACACACAAGGGGGGGGGGGGGGTTAAAGCAATTGGCCAATACAAAGGTGATAAAACTACCATCATATCAAGGCTGATGGATTCGTTTATCACTGTCCCCGATAAGAGACCTGCTCCGGGGAAAGTGGTGACGCCAGAGGCCCGGAGTGAGAGGCAACACTGCGTGCTCCAGAGGTCACCCAGCTGTTCCACAGTCAATCATCAACAGAGTAGAGGGCCGAAGAAAAGAAAAGTACCGAACAACACGCTGCAAAATGTGAAAACGTTTCACTGCAGTTCAACTACGTTAATAGAACATTTCACTTGTACATTTACTAGACAGAAGCTGTTTTGGAGATGTGTTGTGGTCCAATAGGCTGTAAGACCAACCTGGATATTTAACTTCTTAATTATTCTTAATTGTTAATTGTTCATTTATATTTACCGTTGAGATTTTCCTGGTTTTGCTTCAGATCCGGGCTAGTCTCAATCCAGTCTGGTTTTAAGCGCTCTCGTTCCTTCTCTTTGTGCTTTTTGGACCTCTTCTTTTTATGTTGGCCATTGGCAAGCTGCTGGTCAGTGCAAACGGAGGTCTCAGTCTGTTGCGGCTTGGGACTTGGGGCTGCAGGAGTGGGCTCCATTCTCTCCAGTTTGGGAATATTTGATGAGCCATGGACTTTGTGCCGCAAATAAAGGCCATTCGGGCTCCCCTGGATGTGATTGTGGGTTCTTTCAAACTCAGTTTTCGTCTGTACACTAGTGTTTCCTTGAGTAGAGGGGGTAGGGGTCCCATTGGGGGTAGGGGTCCCATTGGGGCCATGGTCACCATTGGAAGGAGACTGCAGAGGTAAACTCTGGTCTAGTAGTCTTTGTTTCTTAGGGGTCTGACAACTGGAAGGGTCAGCGGGAATGGGGCGTTTCTACAAAATAAAGCAAGTGATTATTCAATTTCAGGAAAAATGATTTTTTTTTTTAAATAAAAGGCTCACAAGCTGTAACATAAGATGTTATGTTATTTTACATAGAAAAGGTATAACTGGATTTCTGAAGTAGAAGAGCCTCCACTGCCTCTAGCACTTCAATAAATACAAAACAGATGGTGCCACACCAATAAACTTTCCTTTCCTACTCTACAGAAGTGTATTTAGGCACAGGCTGCTGGACGTGATCACATTCGTTATTGAAATATCAATCAGAAATAACACGCTAAAGCAGTCTATATCAGCAGAGGAAAGCTGCAAACAATTCTCTGTTTTGTGCAAAAGCAATAAGCGAGGTAGAACGTCAAGGTATAATTCATTTGAGGTGAATATTTACCGCAGAGAGACTCTTGGCAGGGCTAAGTTGTGAAGGAGAATCCCCAGGGGTTTTCTGGAATGAATGGTTGGACTGGAGACTCTTCAATTGGCTACTGTGGAGTGGCTGAAGTTTCCTGCAGAAACATCGAGAACACATCGCCTTCGGTGAGCCAGTTATCCTTTCTTATTTATTTATAGGCCTATGTTAGACTGAGCTCCTACTGCAGAAGAGCTGTAAAAGATGAGCAGCAATTTATGTGGGCCATGCAGTTCATTCTGACAGTTGTGCGCATTTTACGAGTAAACCGCAAATTAACCATCGCAATGATGCCTTCCAGAGAGTTAAAAAATGTTTTTATACTGACAACACATTTTCTTTTAGCATACCAAATAAAAACTAAAATAGCAGTCAAAGGCGTTCAATCCCATTGCAGCCATTAAGACTGAGTGGTATCCAATGCACTGAGCAGAACAATAGTAACAGATGCAGGCTCCGCAGAGCCAAGCCCTCTCCTCCGGCAATCTGCTTCCTACAGCTCCTTCCTCATCCAGACCTCGCTAGACCCCGAGACTAGTCGTTACTCCCAGTGGACTCAAACAACGCTTTCAACCACATGATCAATGGAATCTGTTCTAAGCTCCTGTACGGTTCAGGATATTGTTGATATAAAGCTTACAGACTCTGCAGCCAGCTAGAAATGATAAGGATCCAGTCAAAAGCGATAAAATATATTATGTCCTTTGGAATCAGCTACAGGAAGAAATGTTCCACACTAATGAAAAGCATTATGTATCCTGTTCATATGTCTGTAGCAGAACATTTCTTTTTTCTTTTTTGTATCCGAGAGTCGGTTGTAAAATGAAAAGGCTGTGCAATCAGCTGGGTTTGCAGTTCTTTCCAAACGTTTTTACAAAGCACGCGGCCAGAGTGTTTACTGCCAGGTAGAGCACAGCACACATACAGTACAGAATAGAGGGACGGCTTTCATCCTGAACAGCTCAGCCCCTGCTACTCTGAGCCTCCTGTCTGTGCTAATGCTATTTGGCAACGCCATGCAGTGCATATTTTGCCCCTGCTTTGATGTGGCTATTAACAGATTCATCAGTGCAGAGATGTGGTCATTTAGTAGCTCGCCTTTCACTGTGATCCCACCGGACTCCTATATTAAAAACTCATTCAGTGCCACCTGGTGGACACCAGTTTTGGCCCGTTGCCACCGAAGCCCAATATAAAAAAAATAAAGAAAATATAATTCTATTGTGCATGTCATGTGCATGTCAGCACCTGCCCACCAGATTAGAGGAATTTTCAAAATATGGATAAAAAAAAAGAAAAGAGAATATATATTTTTTTTAAAGGCGTCCAAAGGTGCCATTGGCACTCTAGGACATTTTATAAAGGGGGGGCGTCCAAAGGCGTCCTGTGGCACTGAGTGAGTTTTAATATGGCCATATTTATGCCAGCACATTGTCAAAATGCATCAATCCTCCTGTGAGGGTCATTTCTCACAAATATCTGCAGTGTCAAAGAAAGCGTGAAATAAACGTTTTGTTACAGGTGTCCACACAAGTTTACCACATGAAACAAAACACCACCATGTTGGGGTGATCCCATAGCCGAGTGGTTAGGGCACAAACCACGTGGGCTCTAATGCCTGAAAGAGAGATCCCAATTCGATTCCCAGCCTGAGCCAGCCAGACCAGACTCTCTGTGTTTCCCATTTCTCTACACTGTACCGAACAAAAAGGATGACTCACCACCACGTCATAACGAGTTCAAAAACTGAAAATGCTTAATACACATGAGTATGATCGCTGGAGAGATGATAAATGACAGAAATTAGACCAACCTGGCCAGCAGCCTGTGGATGAGTTGCTTCTCCTCCTCTAGATAGGCAGGCCAATCCTTCTGGACATGCCTGTAGAACTCATCCTTTAGAGTGAAGCTTTGGTCCTTAGGGCTCAATTTAGCAACCTGGAAAAGAATGGCTCCACATTTGATTAGCTGAATACAACAGATATTTAAGTGAGAATAACCATAGTAAAAGATAAAGTTTTAAGTGAAGTGAATTTATCACATGCTGAACTGAATCTACCCAGAATACATTCTGAAACCATCTCCTTTTCATAGAACAGTCAGTCCAGCTGGAGACTCCCCACCCCTTTCCTGTCAAAACACAATCTTCTCCTCAAACGATAATTAAAGCACAGGCCTAATTACAGCAGTCGGCACAGTCTCCCCTTGACGACTGCGGTGGTACTTTCAAACATAACCGAGTACAGGAAATACACCTCAGATAAACTTACTTGAGATCAGCCATTTAGAGAATTTTCGCTTGTGGCAGTAAACGACTATTTGATGTTTCTGGAGTGAAGCCCAGCAGTGATGTCCATTGGCCAGTGAAGCCAACTTTTAAAGAACCAATTATTTTTACCCTTTCATCCACTGGTCTCAGTCATACTTATGTGATGTGATGATTACATATAAACAATAATATATTTCAAAGGAGGTTTAGACTAATCAAATCCATCATGATTTTCACATAATTCTGTGTTTCAGCTGCTACTCCTAAATTCTCCACATTTAAACACTTGGACCCTAGCATCCCTATTCTGGGGGGAACATCTGCCAAATATATCATCTACAAGCTTGTAACTTTCTGCGAAGAGATTCTGTGCAGAGGGGAAAAGAAGAGCCAATCAAGTACAGAGCCTACTCAGGTCAGGCTTTACGAAGTATTGAGGGCTTAAGTGGTTAAACGCTAGCCAGCTACGATGACTACACAGCAACGTGCCAGATGTCTCACCTCGTCCAGAACTGAGGTCAGGTCAGCCTTGTCCTTTAGACTGGCCTTCTCTCTCTCCAACCACAGTAGCAGCTCAGGTTTCTTGTAGGGTTTTAAGGCCAGAAGGTGAATGATGCGTTCCCTCAGCGTTCTGTGGGCCACGGGGCTGGGAGCCGTGCTCCTCTTGTGGCTGGGGGAGTGCTTGTTACTGCCGTCTGTGCTCAGTGCTGGGCCATGCTTCCTCTGTACCTTCACACATTTACCTGAGATCGACAAGGCAAGGCACGTTTATTTGTATAGGCAGCACATTTCAAAGGGCTTTACTACTTAAGACATCAAAGACACAGAGCATAATAAACACATTAAAATAAAGTAATATAGTACAAATGAAAAAGAACATTAAGAGAGTAAAATGACAGTGCATAATAATGAAAACAACTTTTTGGGGTATGTGTGTGTGTATATATATATATATATATATATATGAAGATGAACTCATACTCAGGAAAAAGAAGGCAACACACTTTCAGCTTCACCATTATCTCTCAATAGTCATCAAATACAGTATGCAAACACAATGCAGACAAGTACAGAACATCCTTGCAGACGCAGGGAGACAAAAACTATTTGATGCTATGCATTTTTAGCTATTTCTGAAATAGGGCTTAAGTGTTTAAAACACACACATTTGGCGAGAGCTGCAACAACCCTGTGCGCTCATGCACTTGAGTGCTGGTGTGTCAAGGCTGTGTTACTGTGAGTGGAACACTGTGAAAGGGGTTGACAGTAGGGTAAGCTTACTGCTGAGTAAACAGAGGAGCATGGAAACCAAAGCAGCGAACACAGAGAGGCCCTTTCTTCCCACTGCAGTGCTAATTCAGCCGGACCCAGACAGGCAGGGCACCACGGTGCATATAGCTATCTGCCGACCTTAATCTCATTATAACTTTAAGCCATACTTTGAAGGTTGCCATAGGAGCAGAGTCTCTTTACAGGGAGGATGTAGTATCAGATAGCCACTGATTCACACAAAGGAATGTAAGCATATAAACTGTACTAATTGTAGCTGTATATTGCATAATTATAGCCTTACAGTACGGACATTGTTCATGATTAGTGTTATTTTTTAAATGCTGTCTTATGAAGCCTAATTTACACATTGTCACAATACTCTGTCGCGAAAGTAACTGGTTTTCATTGTGACAACTTTGAATCGAGTCTGAAGAATAATCTGTTCTGTCTGTATTATTCAAGGTGCCAGAGTATGCCAAATTGTTTTTTTTGTTCATGAAAGTGTGAAGAAATGCCATTACATGCTAAATGTGACAAATCGAAACTTTGAGGCCTGTCATATTAGAAACCTCATACAGTATGCATATAAAGAGACAGTCTTTCCATTTAGCAAAATACCTATTGGCAGCCATCCCTGATTGACAGCCAAATATACAAAACTTTCAGGAGCTTGTACTGACATAGTCTACTTTGGATTACTTTGAGTTTCAAACATGTAGCAACTAGAGACATTGTTGAAATTGGAATAAATCAGCTTTGGGGATGTTTTAAACTGTCAAGATATCTTTACAGCAATATTTGCCATGACATTGGAGGCCTACTTTAGATAATTGAGGTGGTTCTTACCGTTAGTGAGAGTACAGTATTCTTTGAGTAATGTAAAAGAAACCAGGAGATGGCTTTGGAGTTAATGTGTGTGAATAATTAACTCTATTATATAACAAATATCTAGGAGGGTCCACTGTTTGCCAGGACCTTGATCCAAAGACATGTGTCCAAATTCCCATTCTGTATGTCAGTGACTAAACTGACATACTCTTTTCTCTCAAATAAAATGCATTTCTCTGTCAACGTGTCTCTACTCTGCAACCCATAAATAATTGTTATTTGTTAATATAGCATCATTATAACACAGGAAGAGTGTCAGTCACCACTGAGGTATATTGTATGTTGTTCTGCATTGCAGGGACTTCAAGAGCCTTGCAATTCACCTCGCTTTAGTATCTACAGGCCTCAGTGTCTGTAAATAAGACAGTCCAGATGTCTGTAAACTTAAAGGCCATGTTTGACATCATGTTTCTAACCAGCCTCTTTCAAACAGTTAGCAGACATTGAGACAGAACTTGAGAGGTAATTTCAGGAACAGAGCATGGCATGTACATTGGAGAAACTGGTTTCAAGATCTGCATAATTTGACTCATGCAGCAATTACTATATTACTGTTACAATGCCATGACGTTCTGCACAGCATGTTGCCATGCATAAAATATAACCTACACAAACATGTCAGTTCACAAGGGAGCTATAAATGTCATGAATCCTCCAGACTAAATCATTTAGAAAAGATAGTGTGTTCCACTCAAAAGATAATTACACTAAAACCATGGGATAGCAGTGAGAAAAACAAATTAGTCAGAGAAAACTCTCAGGTCTAACCCCCAGTATGCAAGGTTAAGTACAAATGTTATACATAAATTGCAAAATTTCAAGAAATGAAATATAATTGAATCCCTGCTGAAGTAATTAAATTCTTAGGCAAAACTTCATCTACTCAGCATGAGACTTGTTATTGCATACTTCTGGCAAACTCAATCACATTAATGGTGCTGGCAGGCAAGCTGGCACGGTGCCGGATCAATCTGGTCAAAACGAAGGTAAAATTACCAGAAAAGAAATGGGGGCATCCCTCCTGCATGAATAATTGCAGACCGACATTTTGATCAGTTATGTGATAATTTCCACAAATATGGCAATTATCAGCAGGATGAAATGGTGAGAAGCAATGCATGCAAGAGAAAACATTCTGTGTGGTAAAAGGCTTATCCTATCCTCTAGTTAAATTTTTAAATAAAAAGGTTATTAGCTCATGTAGGTTCATATTATATACAGTATATTGTAGCAGTCAGGCGCTAACATAAAACCATTACTTTTCAGGAAAAGTACAAAAATAGTCCCCCCCCCCCGATATACAGTAGTATTTAAGTAGTGGTTAAAAAACATACTTGGCCCTGGCTTGATCTCGATGGCCGAACGGCTCGAGAGGTCTTTCTCCACCTGCGACATTCTCTCCCGTGTCATCTGGTAGGAGTCGTCTGTGGCACAAACTGTGATCTTGTCCTGAATGCTGCCCTGGCCCTCCAGGTGCTCCCTACCCTCCCTGTCAATGGAACAGAACACAAGGAACAAGCTCAGTCTAACTGTGCGTCATGGTGCGGCACATTGAGAACTTATGAAAGTTTATGGGAGAAAAAAATTCTGATGATGATTCTTTGTTGTTCTGTGTTCCCAAAACAAGGACCCCAGGTTTAAAGTGGTTCACACACACACACACACACACACACACACACAAGCTTTCAACGCTTCGCAAATTATATTTTGTAAGCTTGTAGATGGGCTATTTTTTTTATTTTTTATTTAAAATGTATGAAAGCTATTATGATGACTACTGTATGTATAATTGTGACAGGCCTACCTCATGGCCCACCGTTTGGGTAACTCAGTATTAGCCACAAATCAGTGGTTCTCAACGGTCATTTCAAGGACCGCCCAAAATCATATTAATTTAACCACAGAGGCATGGACCACCATCTGGAAATATTTTATGCCAGGGATATCTGCACAGTGTTTTGGAGTGTGAGACTGCCGATTTTGAACAATGATTTTATACAATGATTTTTATTCTAAATTAGGAATTTAAAAAATATTAATATTTTAAAATATTTTGATGCTATATTAAAACACTTTGAGGGCTTTAAATTGTTTGATCAAACGATCAACTCTTCTTCATAAGCTAAACCCGCTATTTGTTATATGTGTTTAATTCGCCGTATTTTAATAATTAAAAAGAAACTGCGGCTTTGTCGCGGACCTGATGACGAGGCTGTCACGTTATGATGACGAAACCGGAAATCAACCCATGCTCTGGGCTGCTAGGGCTTCTGGGAAATTGAGCCCAATGCAAGTGAACGAGGGGGTATAGACAATCTTGGCTCGCTTTGCTCTTTGTCTGTGACCCGGATCAAGGAAGTGGCTTTTTTGTCGGCTCAATAACAAATGTTGGGAGTGTAATAATTTAATTTGTCACATGTGGCCCGGCCTCTACCTCCATCTATATGACTTATGTCTATATAGACGTTCCAGTCGTATGCTGGGGGTATAGAATGTGAAGCATGAGAACTGCATTATATAAGTGAGTAATTGTGAGGGCTAAAAGACTCTTCTGAGTAGCAGCCAGGGCAAATAAAGCAGCACTAATGTAACCCCTAGCAAACCCTTTGACCCCGCATCACCACAAATACTACCTCACTGTTCTCAGTTATTTTCTGCACGCACCACTGAGGTCAGGTGCAGCGTGGCTGGCAAGTCAGCCACTGCGTATTAGATGTTGTGAAATGCCTAAGTCACAACCACACAACCAGCGGTGGACGAAATATGTAGCAGCATTTAGGAGCAATACCGCAAGGTAAAGATACTTTACTAAATGTATTGGCTTCAAAATACTTACAGTACCAAGTAAAAAATACTTTTTATTTCCGAAATATTGTCAATTGTTATTTGTTAATGTGTAATGCATGTTTTGTATTCATAATTTAAATCTGCAAATTAACTAGTAATAAAGCTGTCAAAAAGTAGAATATTTGCCTCCGATATGTAGTGGGGTGGTGTAAGGAAATACTAGAGTACAGTAAATGTGCCTTAAGTAACAGTACTTGAGTAAATATACTTAGTTACTTTCCACCACTGGTCAGAACACAACATGTTCCGCAAATAAAAATAGCCAGGATGTAATAAGAAATAGCTAGGTAATATACTTTCGGTTGTTGCTTCAGGTCACACGGGACATGGGGGGGGGGTTGCTTGAATTGGCAATTGGGAGTGTATCGAAGAGAGAGGCCACTGTTTAGGAGGCCCTGCGGTCTGAATCTGACACCCCTAAAGTTGTCGTGAATTCCATCTGCGGCTGACTGTGAAAACAGCGAGGCACGCTGCCGCTCACCCTGAGACATATTGGTGAATGCAGTCGAAGCTGGCCTGAGGTTTGTCTTTGCTGTCGCTGGATAAGTAGAAGGAGAAGACCCGGAGTGCGTCGGGAGCCTCGGGGGACGGTGCTGGGATCTTAACGTACTGTCAGGAGGGGAAAGCAAAAGAGCATGACATTGTTAATTGCAATGTATGTGTCTTTCGTTTTCTTTTTAACTGAAACCTCATTTTTACTTCATGCTCAGTAAATATAGCAGATACAATGTGTCACGTTACGATATGTGACTTCAAATCAATATCACAGTTATTTAAAACTTGCCTCGATTGTGATTAATGAGCGAATATTTCAAAACAATATGTAGTTAATATAGCAGATCTACAAGCTCACATCATGTTGTGAGCTATTTTTGTACACTACTATTATAACAC
This sequence comes from Protomyctophum bolini, assembly GCF_963924005.1. NCBI lineage: Eukaryota > Metazoa > Chordata > Actinopteri > Myctophiformes > Myctophidae > Protomyctophum > Protomyctophum bolini. Next base: position 28,634,211 of record NC_137865.1, on the reverse strand, counting down.
AGTATACATACTTATACTTAATATACTTAATACAGGATTAAGTGGTTAATCAGACTAATTGATTATGTTGATTATGGAAAATCGATTAGACTTTTTTTGTGTTGATTCGTTGCTATATAAGAATAAAATATTTATAAATATTATTTATAAATGCTTCTCTTAACCCACACATACAGGATTACGTCGGTTAATGGTTCACTTCTAAAGATCGGTTTTGATACATTTTCGGTTAATTGCCCAGCCACTAATGTGTTGTGTGGCGGCTATGTTGGCCTGAGGTTGTAGGAGCACGTTCAAACGTGTTCGGTTCAAAAGTAAAAAAAATAAAGATAAAGATGTGCTTTAATGTTACACTGTGTGCAGTACACTCAGTGTTCCTCTGCTGATTCCAAGCTGAATGATACGTCCGTTTTCTAGAATTAATCTCATTTGTTGAATTACACTCTGTGCTCGAATAAACATCCTGGGAGAAACAACGATGTACATACACAGCACGTCCGGGAACAGAATTCTGTTTTCTTTTCCCTTGAGATAGCTCAACAAACAACACGCAAGTCCAGTCTTGATTTGTTCAACTCTGGTGGCATAATTGTGTCCATACACAACATTCAAATGTTCCATTTGAACTGAGACATGACTGTCACAACTCATCTTCTAATAAGCTTCAATACATACATGTATGAACAATACAACACACTAGAATATAACTATTACAGTGGAGTAGTGAACGAATCCCCTTCAGCCAACATTTGGAATCTGGCATTTGCACACTAAAATCCCCCGTGAGTGTTTTTTACCTGCTTACGACTCGAGTTACAATTAAAACTGAGAATTTAGGTAATTATTAATCATTTACAGTATTCTCGAGTCTGTACCACCCTTTGACATAGATACTGTCAATCTATCTGCCAGTGTTGTCTCTGAGTTATTGCTCTATGAGTGATGAATTACACATTTTTATCTTCCCAGATATAGCCTGATCTCACTGAAGCTAAAAGAAAACAAAATCAATAAATAACACTGGATAAAGTGAACAGGCTCCTCCTCGTTTGAAACCGAACGAAGAAAGCTTGGCTGATTGTCCTCTATACTTTCTTAACTAAAAAAAAGTGACCTAAATAGAGTCGCCACGTTAAGCCAATCACAGAGGCCACGTGGGACCTCCCAGGTCAGAGATGATGACCTGTAGACAGCCATGGGTGGAGCCACGCTGATAGGCCCACCACCATAGCCATAATACAGCTCAATGCAATGCCTCATACTGGGCAGTGCATGGGCACACATGTACTGCCGGTGCTTCCATAGCGACAAACAAGCTGGATGGGGTGCGTCTATCTGTGTCCCAAACCCTGTGTTACATAAAATGACCTGAAAACCTAGTTCGACTAGAATGACATTTCAACGTAGACAGTCATTAACCAGCAGGTAAATTGGTAAACAGTCCTCTCTCTCACAGACCCTGCCGCTGTGTTGCAGCATGAAAATGGACAGACGGTAGGCTACCTTTTGTTGACAACATGTCCTAGATTCAGGGCAGTGCTATAATAATCATCACCAATCCCTTCAAAACAAGGATGCTGTCACATTGACAAGTAGCACTGCTACTAGATACTCTATTTTCAGTGCTTTGGTTGCAGATGCAGAGAATCTGCTTCTTTTATCATTTTGTTGCCACAGAAAAATGGGTGTAAGGTTAAGCCAGAGGACAAAGCCCTCTACACCAAGTTGTCTTTTTTTTTACTGCATGCGTACCAAGACAAGCAAATGCTGTTCAATCGGAATTGAAACGGCTTCTTCAGTTAGCAGTGCTAAGTGATGGATTACTGGCTGTTTGGCAACGAGCAGAGCGCCCCTGGCAGATGTGGCCGGGCAGGACTCTAGCTGTCACAAATGCCCAGTCATGCAGGAAAGAAATAATTCTTTTTTTTCCTTTTTCTTTTTTTGCAGCGTAGAGCCAATGAACAACTCCTCGTTCCACACCCCTCCTCCCCTTACTGAAACCAAGAGAGATTTCCACGCACCCTACCCCCCATCAGCTCTTCATCTCTTGCCTACCATGTACAGCCCACCTATCTCAACACAAACGTGTAAGCCTAAGGCAATCCACAAGGCCATGGACACTTGAGACATTAAACTGGCCATATATATATATATATATATATATATATATATATATATATATATATAATGACCTATTTATGTCCAGCCAGTCGCATGACGTGGCAAACTCAGAGTTGCATACATACATGTCTGCTTGCCCTTTCCACTAATTAACCACGATCAACCTAAAAGCCATCAAAGTGAAGAGGACCAGACCAACAGACGAGTCATGTCCTCAGAACCCATTACTTCAAGACACTGTCTTAAGTGGTGGCTGCCTTCTGCCATGACCAGAATTTGAAGCAACAAGTCTGCAAAGGAAGAGGCTGCGGAAGTAGGTCAAGGCATGCAGCGTTGCAACAGACAATAAATGTTTCTTTTAGATGAGAATACTGTTAAATAAACGCTGGCTTGGCCCTCAGGCAACACTGCAATTCAAGGATTTACCGTCTTGAGCGTAGCAATTGTGGTACCCCCCAAAAGGCCAACGTAAACATAACCCCCCCCACCCCCCATATTGCCATGACACCGCCAGGCCCTCCCCTCTGTGTGCCTGCAGTGGGACACCCACCCCCACTCCAGTCAAGCATTAGATTTGCCTGTCACCCCCATCCATGCCACTCTGCACACTTCACATTCTAATTCTAATCAATGTCACTCAGGTCAGACCGTTCAGGGTTTGGCCCCGTTTTATGCACAGCCGGCTTCTCCATCTTCATAACCATATGTCACTTAACGCATTAATTCCCAGCTCTCTGCTCTTAAGGGAGAGCCTCCCCTCAAAACTGTAAATGCACTACAGCTGCTTTTTTTTTTAAAGAGCAGTACGAAAATATCTCGTTAACACATAGGTACTAAAAAGCCTGGTAGGAGAAATGAAAAGCCTGGTAGGAGAAATGTCCATTCAAGTTAAAAGTACTATTTTAAGGGCTAGTTTGAATTGCAAACTAGCGATCAGTTCACGCAATGCAATGTGGGTCTGCATTTTCATGTAACAAGTCATTAGTGCAATGTGCAATCATTTCAGGAAGTTACCAAGACTTGTCATGTCAGTGACTTAATCCACTATGAGCCATATGATCATCTCTCCCCAACCTGATGAAATCTACTACTGGCTTTTTGAGTGGTACAACCACTCCTATAGACAGCTATGTGTGTCCCTGCCTGGGTCTGTCCCGCCGAGACTGAAAATTGCGTTTGGTTGGTTTTCACCACCAAGTGCGACTGTTGTGCAGCCACACAGCCACACAGCCACACACACACGTTCCTGTGGGTCTGTAACTTCCCGGGACCCCTCGGGGACCCCCACACGGAGTTGCACCACTCACACGGGTGTGATTTTCAGTTGTGATGTGACCACTGTCTGAACCCCCACCCCTCCTAACCCAGCCCACACTGGCAGGTTAAGTCATCTTCTAGAACAGTGGTACCCAAACGTTTTAGCTCAAGGCTCAAAAAGAAAAATGAGATGTACACCTGGTACACAAACTAGTGAAAATAGCAGATCTACAAGCTCACCGTGTGTCGCTTTGCACTGTAGACGGTCCCGACAAAGTCTGGGAAACAGTAATCTAGATTAGAAACTACTATCAGTCAGAGAGGCAGTGTTAATTTCCATCTAATTTAACATTTGTCAAGTTGGTCACGTGGCCAAAAGCGGTTGACAGAAACTGGTCGACATGTTCTGTTGCCCCAACAGCGGCAGAAACAAGGCCTTTTAACCAGGCTACTTGCACACACTACAACTCGCTTACAATTCGCAAACCTGGCAACACTGCCGTCTCTTACCAGCCCCGCCCCCACACTAGCTTGACAATGTCATCTCGCGCAGCACAGAATCTGATCTCGCGCAGGACATTGATGAGAGACAGAAGGAACAGGAGAAATTATACGATCGCTATTTCGCTTATTCCATCTAAATCTCTTTATTTACAAAATAAATGACTCGACGATTCCCTTAGTTACATCAACATTGTTCATTGTCATTAATCGGATTGTGCCAACATATCACCCTTACACCGATCACTTTGCCTATTTTCGCCACACAGCCACCTGCCCCCCCCCCCCCCCACACACACACACACACACACACACACACACACACACACACACCAACATGCGATTCATTAAATAACTATTTCTCCGCACGCGCGCACACAACATTATTCACGTGAAGCCCAGTGGCGGAACAACATTGGGCCGGACCGGGGGGTGAGACAGCACGACCGGGCCTCACCGAACCCCCCCCCCCCAACGGGGAAAAAAACCATTTACGCTAACAGTTGCTGCTAATTTGAGCAGGCGTGCATGAACCAGAGAGGAGTTATGTGTGTGAGGAGCTGATCACAGTCACAGATAGAGAGGGAAAGTGTTATATTTTGCCTATTATTTCTGCTATATATTATTGATCGCGTCTGTGTCTGTGACATTGCGCAGCAGTGCACACACACGAGAGAGAGAGAGAGAGAGAGAGAGAGAGACGTCGAGAGAGAGAGGTGCTGCGTGCTAAAAAAAAAAATAGGCTACTACTCATCTTTGTGTTCTGTTTCACCTTATTGCTGAGTGATCGCACACAGGGAAAAGCAACAAGGGGTTTAGAATCAAAACAGTCCGTTGTGGAGAAAAGGAAGTCCACACATATGCACTCCTATAAATCCTCACACAGAGTGATTAGCCTACTAATGAGTGACAGGTGATGCCACTTTTGTAGCCCTGGCTGGACAGCTTACAGCGACTCTCTCTCGCCAGCGCAGTACATTCTCATCAGACAGACATGACATTTTGTTAAAGTGTAGGCTATTATAGGCTATATAACCTCTGTATCTGGTTAATTCTAAACTGCAGCAGCAGAAAAAAACCAAATAGCGATGTGCTGAGTGAGTGCACGGGCCGCAGCAGCATGGGTCGCGCAGCTCGCGCTGCCACAAACTTCTCTTTACATCAGAGAAAAAAAGAAAAAGAAGAAAGCGACCGGCGACTTCTTCAGAAGCAAGAGGAGTTAGTTAGTTACTTGCGGGAGCCTATGCGGGACTCGCGGGGGCCCGCTGGTTTTATCAGTCGTGAGTGACTGTGTAAAAAATCGTCCATCGATCATCTGACAGCCCGGGCCCCCAGGAGGTCCGGCCCGGGGTGTGACCACCCCCCCTACCCCCCCCGGTAGCTCCGCCGCTGGTGAAGCCTACAGGGAATTACCGACGGAATGTATATATATACACACACACACACACACACACACACACACACACACACACACACACACGCTTAGAATTTATAGATGCGCGATTACATAACAGCTGTGCGTCATTATAGCCACACACGTCTCTAACTTGCGGTCACAGTAACGCCGTGCATTATGTGCTTGCGTGCGCATTTCCCAAATCTCAGTCATTTATCCACACATCGCTCTGTGTGTGTGTGTGTGTGTGTGTATCACTACATTAGTTGCCTGTTCTAAACTAAACTACACTTTATGACTCTGTCAACTCCTGAAAATTCCTTCTTCCCATATTGCGCTGCAACGACACTGGGATGAGCCCGGCGAAGCCGGGCGAAATTCTAGTAGACTCACATAGAGGTTCCAGTCTGGGTCTGCTCTCCCTAGGGCCCAGGGGGTGCCCGGGCCCCTGCCGTGCAGAGCCTTTTTTCATCTCTCAATTTGGCTCCAACAGGTCACATCACATGCAGGGACATCTCCAAAGCCAATCCACAACTGGAGCTCTGGACCCGACTTCAACCAACTATTTATTTATCAAACAGTGCTACATCACACAGTTGCGCCACCCATTAAAACACTCTGAGCGGCATAAACGGAGGTCTCCATCCTATCAAATAATCCCGCTCATCGCCCAGGACAGAGATTAATCACAGGATGTCCTTTAAAAATAATAATAATGAATTGCATTTTTATAGAGCTTTTCCAAGTGCTCAAAGCGCTTTACAATGGTTCATTCATACATTGGGAGGTGAAGCGGCGAACAGTCGACGCCAGCGTCCTCACTTCCCACATTCACACACCAATGGTGGCAAGCTCACACCGACCAACTCATTGGAGGCAATGTAGGGTTCAGTGTCTTGCCCAAGGACACTTCGACAGGTGGACAGGAGGAGCCGAGATTCGAACCACCGACCCAGGGATCATTGGACGACCTGCTCTAAATCAATCCATCCAATTCTAACCAAAGATTACGTTTTAAATGGCCCATCGCAGTCCTGTTGCTTGTCACGTTAGAAGTAATCACACTTCCCGTTGTTGTCGATCCCCTCGGGGTGTTTTGGCTACATCTAGCTACTCCAAGCTACTTGCAAAATGCGACATACTAATTCCTACATGGGTGAAGAAACAAATCGCTAGGCGTCCTGATTTAATGGTTACAAATACCCCCGGGCGTTCTAGGTGTTAACTCTTATCCCTAAACTTATTTGCAATATTATACTATTTAGAAAAACCTTTTAAAACAGTTAAAATAGCCGATCTAACAAGCTCACAACATGTCGATGTAGATCGGCTAGTTGAACAATTTTAAAATGTTTTTCAAAATAGTAAAAAATGGCAAATACGTTTAGGCATAAGGGGTGGCCCAAGATGGGGTGCGCACGCTTATCCGACACACCAAAGGTCCGACATGAGGAAATCGTGCATTGCGTCGTGATTGTGGTTACGATTAGGTAGGGTTTGGCGTAGGTTGTCGGTCTAATGACTGCCGTCCTTTGGTGTGTCGGAACTAAAGCCTGTACCTGCGCAAGATATGGCCCTTGTAAATAGGGATTCATATCTCTCCAGTATGGATTATGTAAACAACGGGGTAGATATGCCACAAAATAAAAAATAACACAAATTATAACAATAGTTCTTTTGGAAATGAAAACCATGCAATAAGATGCATGGTTTTCATTTCCAAAAGAACCATTATATAAGCACGTTTACTGAGTGTTTATTGAGTGTTAACTCTCAATAACCCGTCCGCTCTCACTCTACGATCCTTGTTTAATTTCCGGGTTATCAGTGATAGCTGTTGTTAATGTGAGGAGTGTGGACATTGATCGTTAGCCGTAAGCTCATACCGCTTAGCTCTCGTTAGAAGCAGTTTCATGTCCGCAGCGATGTTCACAAATGAGACAAATGATTTACGATCATCGGGATGCGCGACAGCTCACCATGGACACCGCTCGAAGCTTTAGACTAGAGATACAAGGCTTTAAAAATCCTGTTCGGAGGCTCAATGGAGCTGGATTTAAAAATCCCATAGCTGGTGAGGACGGAGGCTCTCCATAGCAATCGGAAATTATAGCTTAAAAAGCCATTAAAAACTTTACATTTGCAGTGTTTGTAACGTTGTAATGTTCGGAGTAAATGTCATAACACTGATGTTATACTTCCAGACCAATGAATGCTGATTCGAGCTCACCTTTCACTTCCTATTCAGATAGGATTAAATATTTACAAAATGAAACTAGTCATGACTTATATGTACAGTATGTGTGTTACTGGGAGTATAATGAGTTCTATGTAGCCTGGTTTATGATTCGTCACATCATACAAGGCTAAGCATAAGTGATCCTTAACAAAGGATCAACTAATAAAGATAGTGAATATGAATAGAGATGTATCATGTAAGAATAAATTGGCCACCACCGCACCAGTTTAAATATTTATATGGTCAATGAACTGTCCACACCGCAGCCATCGGGCGTCCGCCAGCTCCGTGCCAACTTCAACACAGGGAATTTTCCCTTTTTAATCAATGAAGGCTGCTCCACTGCCGACGTTACCCTGTACGTTGCGTTTGGACGGCGTCACCCATTCGCCCTGGTTAATTTTTTGACGCTGTCCAAACACAACACGACGCAACAGTCAGAGCCCCGGCGTTAAACATTTACGATAGTGAAAATGTATTTAGTACAGCACAGTAGTATTGTATGAGTCAAACTAATCAAGAGTGAAATGCTTAGGTTTATCAAATAGCAGTAAACAACAGTAATAACATTTTTTTCTAAATGACAGAGATGCATTGCAATAATAATTGCCCATGCACTGTAAAGTGCCTTTGTTTCATGTATTTGTACATTTATGCTCATCCCAGTCAAATGGAAATCGTCAGCAGCAAGGCTGCACTGCCCCCCACAGAGCGCCACGGTAGGTACAATAACCACCTCTGTGTCCCGGGCCCAGCCACATCTGCTGCCCGCAGCCCCATGTGTGTGTTTGGAGATGTCAAATACTTTCAGGCTGTTGTAAGGTGTGAACTGGACTGGAATGGAAAAACTTGGCAGCGGGGGGCTTCTACAGAGGGACATGGACATTGGACAAAGGGCACTTTCGGTGATGTCCATGGAAAACTGAACTCCATGTTCAACTTCCAACCTCTACGAAAGCGCTGAATCTACGGTACTCATATTTGATTGATTGAAACAGCACTTTCTTATGACTCCTGTTTGGTGTGAGATTTTGGGGGAAATGTTTTCACTAAAAAGAGATAAATCTCTCTTAGTAGAGCTACTTTTCTCTTTTCTTCTGCAGCAGGTCCGCAAAACACATTTGACAGGAAAGATGAGAGTGAGGCAGGCGTTTCTATCTCTCACTCTTTTTTCCCCATTTCTATTTTGCTCTGCAAACGTGAGTGAGGAGGCTCGACGTGAGTGAGGAGGCAGAGTTCCCAGCTCTGGTATTTGGCGTGGCAGCTCTGCAATGGGAGCAGGCGCCTGGATATGTGATTTACTCTGAAGGCTGTGTCTGTATTGGCACTACACTGCAAAATTCTGACTGTTAATTTAACACTGAGAGTGCAAAAATTGACCATAAACCGATCCATTTTTACACTCTCAGAGTTAAAGAATTCCTATGGCTTTTACAGTGCAGCTTCCATTGTCTTCTCATCTCAGCCCAGCACAGCACTGGCTGTGTGATGTCCATCTTTTGTTTCTAGTGTCTTTCCCCCCGCAGAGCTGAGCGCAGCAGGTCCATCGGCCCGCCTGGATTATTCATGAACAGTGTGGCAGTGGCAGCGTGTTGATTGGGTGGGGGTGGTAGTGGTGGGGTGTTAATGCCTCCCTCAAGCCTGTGCATGAGGGAGGGATAGCCCCTTCACAATCCTCTCCCTGGAATGTGCTAAACATTGCTAAGGGACTCAGCAATGAAGGGAGAGAAGGGGGGGTGAGTTGGGGGTCAGTGTATGTATCTACCGTATCCCCCAAAACATGCCGCTATGTTATTTAATCTCCCAAACACGTTATGTGTTATGTTATTTGAGAGTGCACAGAAGGACGTGATGCTGTAATTTCTCTAATGGACTCAACACACTGAGCCATTATTCTGTCAATAAAAAGCACACACAAGTGTCAATTGAAAGGAAGGCAACATTAAAGTGGCCGAGGCAGATGAACGTGATGTCGACAAGCATTGCCTCAGGGAAACACGGCTACATTAATTATGGCTATTCATTATCCTCACCACTGTTTACAATGTGATCTATGATTCCACAGTGACTCATATGGTTGTGAACACATGTGAGATCGCCTCTTTGGCTCTAAATCGTGCTTTTAGTGAGGGTGGATGTGATAAAGTCTATCCAACCCATCGATGGGGGTTGGGACTGGGAGACAGGGGAAGCAAAGATGGGGGGTTGGGTATTTTTGACGGGAGCAGTGTGGGGATGTGCAATTGTCGAGCATCCCCCAAGGTATTGCCTCTCATGCCAAGCAAGATCAGTCTTCTCGAAGGAGCCGGGGCTAATCTGTCAACCTCCACAAACACTCTCTAGCCTCCCCCACGTGCTCGTTCGTCCTAGGGGTGTCTCCCTCTCTGCTGAACATGGGGACACCACTTGCTGGCCGTGTTTTAAATGTCTCCATGTTAAAACAACAGATGACAGCAGAGCAGTATGAACCAGTGCATTCTCCCATCATCTCAACATAACAATTCAAAGTCATCTAAATCAATGGATGTGTGGGGAAACCCTTAAATCCTGAAAGACTAAAACTAAATACTCTTTTGTTCTCATTTGCATAGCATTGGTAACAGTATATTGAGAGAAGGAACATACAAGGATTTCCATTGTAAACTGAGACATGCCATTCTAAAACACTAAGAAAATCTTATTTTGAGGCAATGCATGGCTTTTGAAAATTACGTCATATGGCAGCCTATGTCTATGGGCGTTTCTTTCTTTTTTGAGGGTCTCCTATGTCCAGCTTTTAGTGTACTAACACAAACTTTGTCCTACACAAACATTAAATGCCACTGACAATATAATATGGCCAATTTTGAGTGTTTCGTGTAGGCTAAACACAAACATTGCGTAACACAAACATTGAAGACGAAGGTGAGGATGCAAATTCTGATTGGCTGGAATAAGATGATGTACCATGGTAAGATCGCCCCTCACTTCACACAGGTGAAAATTGGCCTCCTGGTGGCGCTATAATAGGGCATTTCTGAAAGGGTGGAATTTGTTCCTCAACATAGTGTGAATGTGTGTGCAAAGTTGCACCACAATTAGATGCCGAGTTCATAATTTGCAGCATTTTGTTCAAAACAGGCTACTCCATGATGTTAGATGTCTCCTGGTGGCGATATAAAAGGCAGATATGAAAAATGCAGGGCGGAGGTTTTTCCTTGGCCTCTAAGGAGTGCACATTCTGTGCAGATCGGTGCAGTTATGGGTAAAACACAAATCAACCTATAGCGCCACCATGAGGCTAATTTGAAGTGGCATTTCTTCCACGGCCTAGTGGGAATGTGTGTGCAACATTTCACAGAGATCACACACGGCACGATGTGTTCATGATTTGAGGCAATTTGTTGAAAACGGAGCACTCCTGCAAACTTTGGAAGCCAATCTTATAGCCAAACAGGATCAGCATTCCGTGCTTGGACAGACACAGGGACACGCATACATACTGTACATACATAGGGACACACATAGCTTCGTAATGGGAAAAAAATCTGAAACACCTGTTTCGTTTAATGAGTATAGAGATGTTGTGTACAAATTTGCATGATGTTTGGACAAAATCTGTAGGAGTACTGTCAAAAAATGAGTTTGACAAAAATCTGCCTCCTGGTGGTGCTATAACAGGCCCATGGGAAACATTTGGGGCAGAACTTCAATTCTGAAGTTCAATTCTGGCATCCAGGGAGCGTGTGTGCACAGTTTTGCTGCCATCAAGCCAACAATGCCAGAGAGAGTAGCTGATCACAGACGAAAGGAAACACACACACACACACACACAAACACACACACACACACACACACACACACACACACACACACACACACACACGGTCTTGGCCATGCCTTTCAGCCCAGCAGAGACAACCAGACCATATCCAAAACATGCATCAGGAAGTGACGTGTATGTCCAGGGCACACCAAGGAAGGAGATAAGTCTAGCTCAATAACAAGTAAGACACGCAAACGTGGGAAGCGAACGCAGCCCTCTGGTGGCGGGCAGGTGGTGTTACAGCGTGACAGACACACAGACACACAGACAGACATGTTCGGCTAGGTCTCATAGTTAGTGCTCAGTGCGTTCGCAACAAATTCTGAATGCTCACAAACATAACACACTTATTGGTGAGAATAGCCCTGCCTTTGATCAAATTGATATGCTTTGTTCACCATTAATTGTGATCCCATCATCAGTGCATTTCAATCTTTGACTTGAAATGATAGATTGATAATTTTTATCTATCAGGCATATCTAGCCTATCTATCCATAGACCCATCTATCTATCTTACCAATCTTCTTATGTATTTGACCATAATTGTACAACGAATTACATAAGCTTGTTAGCCTTCTTTCCCCCTTTCCCTAGGTTAAAGTTTAAACAATAGCTCTCTGGTGTTGATCTCCAGTCGAAGGCTTTGAGTAAAAGAGACAGAACCACTGCCCTCTGACCACGTGTCCATATACGTTTATTTGCAGTGCCAATGTTGCTTGTATCCTGTTATGCTGAGTTTTTAATGCCAGAAAAAATCTATGTTGTAGGAAGACTTCTTCGGAGCCACTGCCAGCGAAACATATTTCCACTAATTTTTTAAGGTCTCACTCTCAGGTACCTTCCATTGACACATAATCTAGTTTCACAGTTTGTTTACTAAACCTCCTAAGCATCACCTCAATGCTTTAAGGTCTCAACTAACTTCCTGGTTGAATTTACCCTGAATAGCCTTTTTTATGGAGGGACAGACTGTAGGCTGACAGGAGATGGGGAGAGAGATGGGGGGATGACATTCAGTAAATGCCGTCGGGATCGGGAGTCGAACCCGCAGCACACTGCCAGACTGGATTACAAGCCAAGTTGCCTGGACCGCTGAGCCACGGCCGAGGCCTTACCCTGAATAGTTGTGCAGGTTTCTTATTCTAATCCCTGGGACAGGTCGGGAGACTCGGGAGTGCCTGTGTCTTGCTCAAGTGCACTTCAACAGGGATGACAATTATACTGACAGTCGTAACAATACAACCTCTATGAACGCCTTCATAACCACACTATTCTAATTCTGAAAATCACACTTTGCTTTGTCTACACAGCTAACACTTCCTGTAACTGTAAACTTGCTTTTACAGTAAGTGGCCTGGTCGTCACAATAATATCCATGGCAAGTCCTTGTTTGAAACTACAGTATGCCATAATGACAGAGGAGCTGACTTCAGAGCACTTTTACCCCGGCTTCAGGATCCCATGAGGTCTGTTCCTAAAATAAGGCGATCTAAAACTCAAACTGCCCTTCCGTGAAAAACAGTGGGCCTCAGATGGGCAGGGCAGTGGCACACCGGGACTTTTGCCTCGCTTGACACATCTGGATGAATAGAGTGGCGTGTGCCCTTTCAGACACACGTGGGACAACTCCCCACACACACTGGAAGACGACTGCTCTCTGACCGCATTCCTTTTATTGTTATTCTAATAAGCTTCCATAAGAAGGAAAAAGAATCCCACACCATGGTGGGTGTGCATGTGCATAAACACGCACGCGCACGGGCATGGCAAAAGCTTATTTTCAGTGGGAGGCAAATCGCTGTGATGATGGGGGTTCGACCAAAAGCAGCCATGTGTAACATAGAGGTCCTGATGTCTCCCAAGGATTCAGCCAAGGCACAGGGTGAAATGGCACAATAATCAGGGGGGCAGACAGGGGGAGAGGGAGGGCACGGGAAGCCGAGCCTTCACAGTCCTCATGAGAATAATCTCTAAGAGGGCTGCTACATTCCCCCGCCTCTGAGCACCACTGCCTTAACCCAGCAGCTGTGTATATAAATATAGACAAGGCCACAGACAGAGAGCAACATCCTTTCAATGGCTTGGAACAGCGTTCTACGTCCGAGCATAGACATGGTAACACCCCGCCTGCCTCTGATTGGCCTACCGACACTACCGGCCTTACCAGACTGTCCTCCGAGGTCGATAGCTATATGCTGGATAGTCTGCCGCAAGGTTACTCCGTGGTGGGAAATACATAAATAATAGAAGTACGATATAATACAAGAGAATGACAGCTTGGCACGCGTGACAGTAACTTTTATGTTTTGTAGAAGAGGCAAACTAATATATTGTTTATGCCGTGTGTACAGTGTCAATTTGAAACATTATTGTACTGTAATCTCTTTTCCCTTGATCTTTATCTTTTTTAGTATAATAGTAGTTGTTTACTATAATTAGATAAGTTAAAAATTAATACACGATAATCAACACTAACACAATCATTCAATCAAAGCAATTAGGCAAACAGCATAAACAATATTAGTTTGCCTCTTCTACAAAGTTACAAGTTACTGTTGTGCGTGCCAAGCTGTCATTCTCTTGTACTTTATTATTTCCCACCACGGAGTAACCTCACGTCTCGGCAAGTCTGGCAAGACGGGCAGTGTCGGTAGGTCAATCAGAGGCAGGCGGGGCATTACCATGTCTATGCTCGGACGTAGAATAGATATATGCCTTGGAACATTGCTATCCACTATTGATGAATGGAAGAAGAAGTGACTCCATTGTCAAATCAATAACACAGCAGTCAATTAAAAAACCAGCCACATTAACAAAGCGCAAGTTGTTAATTATTTTGTGATTATTTAAAGGAAGTATAAATAGTCAATAACTGAAATAAATCTCTAAAATACGTTATTTACAATTCATAAACAACTCTCTTTACAGGTAAAAATATCCCCTAAAACTGGGCAATAAATTCATGTGACAATATATACAGTAGCCGAGTAGCCTATATTAAAAAGGGGGGGGGGGGGGGGGGGGGAATAAAGTCATCGTTACCTGGTTATTTTAATGCTTATAAAGGTTTCCTGTTGCTTGGTTCTACCGTATAAGAAGTACTATGAAATCAATTTTATACTAAATGGATATTATAGAACATGCCAGCAAGGACTATGTGTTGCCAGCCCTTAAGGAAAATAAGCAGCAGCATGTGAAATTCCTGGCCATGGGAACTCTAAACCTGCACAGAATATATTTCTCAGTCTCTGGTGATGATTTCAAAGTAATGCAGACCTGATTTTTTTCCCCCAACTGGCAGCTTTTATGAATAGTGAAAATGATTTATCTTTCCTTCTTTTATTTCTTTACAGTTGCATCACCCTTTCCCACGTTCAACTTGTACCACAGGGATTGTCTTCTCTTTTCCTGTGCAGCCTAGCCTAACTAATTAATGATCGCTTTTCTCCAATGTCCTTTTGAATCCAATATTCTGGTTAAATTAGTAAAAGTGTAAGTGTGTGTGTGTGTGTGTGTGTGTGTGTGTGTGTGTGTGTGTGTGTAGTGTGTGTGTGTGTGTGTGTGTGTGTGTGTGTGTGTGTGTGTGTGTGTGTGTGTGTGTGTGTGAGAAAGGGGGATATAGTATGCCACTAGTTCCCATTTGTGGGTCGTGGACATATTATGTGTCACAGGCTAAAAGATTTGGGAACCACTGGTATACACAGTATCTAAGATGTTCTAATCTGCATTTATTTCCTGACTGTCAGTCATGTGCAAGTCAAAATTAAGTTCAAATGTTCACGTGGCCTGCCTAGGGACCCTGGATCGGTTGTCCTATTCACTGTATTTTTTATGAATACAGGCCTTAATTGGCTTCAAAGAATGTTCTACCCAAAGATATTCTTGCAGTGTAAACATGCAGACTTTGAATTCAGTTTTTGCCTGCCTCATGAGAGATTGTACGCATGCTACAACTGAGTAAATCTTTGTTGTTGTTTTTAGTTTGTGTGACTTTTCTTTTACACCTTTCCTTCAACACTGGTTCCAGAGGGAGGTCAGAGGGCATTGCCTTCAGTTTTTGATTACAAACCCAGGAAGACAATTTACAGGAGCAGGGTCCGAGACAAAAAACAACAGCTGAAAACCTCAGTATGCCATTTCTCGATTGGAGCGCTGACAACGTTGAGTCCTGGATCAGTGCCAAGAGAGTAGTTTGAGGGACGCCTTTGGCTTCATGGCTCTGAAGGTGCCTCCACACAGGAAATGTGATGTGAGCTGGCAAAGAAAACGGGATCAGAGGACCCGAATGTGGCTTTTATGATGCCCTTTATTGTCAGCTCTACAACTGCCACTTCCCTGGTCAGCAGGCCGCTCGGCACTGCATTTGACCTCATATACATACTGCAGACTCCTCCCCACTCCAAGTTTGTTATTTTTAACAAAAAGGTACTTTAGAATTTCCTGAGAATAAAATGCTGGGGAATGCCTCCAGTTGTTTTTAGTCTTAGTACAGGGGTCCTCCAACTTGTACACAAGTACAGACTTGATGTCTGTTACGTCAGTTGCTCTCAGTCTATAATACTACCACATTCACCAGCATCCTCCCCCAACCAACGGCTAAATCTGCTTTCCCCCACCAACGGCTGCCTGCAACTATCTCATTAAAGCCCAGTCGTCCAGCCATTGTCACACACAGGGGGGTGGGTGGGTGAGTGTGTTTGTATGTGAGGGAGGGGGCTGAATTCCACATAGTCATTTGAATATGTAATGTGCCAGCCAAGATATAATCACCAAATCCTATTCAATGATTAAAGCATACTTAAATTGTACATAATAATGTTGTTTAACTGAATGTCTGCAATCGTTGATAAGCATAATATGTGTTGCCCATTTTGTATTAGGCCCGATTGTTTGGAACATATTTTGGTTCCTGCATGCTCATCAGCACTGTCAAGATATGTGGACAAAACAAACCCATAATTTCCTGTGTTTCAGATATTTCATGTCTGTACTGTGACAACAAGCACAGGGACATGGGAGATCCCTGTCGCCACCTCACGTACCACCACACCTCCCCCTCTCTGAACAAAGCCTGCCCAGTTGCAAGCCTGACCCAGTAACCTGGTCGAGTGGCCTTGGGGTATAATGTACCCTGACTGCCAGGGCTTCCAGGGCCCATGTTAGCACACACTTTTGCACAGCGCAAAGTCACTTTCGTCAGTGCAATCGGCTCTTGCGGGGATTAGAGCAGCTCCTTTTAGAAGGGGCCGATTGTGTGGCAAATGTGCGATAGCCTAGCAGGGCTTGAGCTGGGGAGGGTGTAGTAGTGGCTGGGCTAATCTGGCTGGACACAGGCATCTTTCTTCACTCGCAATTCATAGGAATGTCCTCTCAATTTGACTGCCAAGTGTTTTTGTAGATTATGTCCCCCTCCTTATGTTCACAATCAGGGATATTTGATGCTAAGCATTCAGGTTGAGAAACCATGTACTACAGTACTACAGCCTCCCTACCCACTGCACTCATGGTTGAGGGTACTGAGAAAATAATCACACATACATTTACAATAGCCACATTCCCTGTGCGAATTGTTGAGACTTTTCACGTATATAGCAAACATGAGAAGAACACAACATTTACAGTCTCAAAAGATGCCTTAGGAATCAAATGAAATATGTAGAGGGACAGTCATGTGCTCTGTGCATTAAATCAGAACTAATTAAAGCATTCAATTTCTGAAGCCTTAGGAAGGGCATGCAAAACACATTCATCTTACCCCCTGGCTCCCCTTGAAGCAAATTGCTGGCTGATTCGGTAGTGATCCCTGCGGGGAGAGAGAGAGAGAGAGAGAGAGAGAGAGAGAGAGAGAGAGAGAGAGAGAGAGAGAGAGAGAGAGAGAGAGAGAGAGAAATTGGTTAGCATTTAACATAAATTGTTTTGTAATATGGTAGAAAAGTGTTTGTCAATCAGATAGGCAGTTAATATGTTGTAGACATCATTGAGAATACATTTGATACAATAAGAGTCCTAGACTGTAAGGTAAGCACAACAGGGTTTATTCGGACAACACCAGCTCAGTGTAATACCCCTAGTAAAAGCCAAGCATCACATTAACTGATGGCTCAGTGTCATAGTTAATAATTTTGAAAAGCTGCCAAAGCTTCAGTGGAATCTGACGAATCAATCTTGCAGAAATCCTTGTTGTGTGTGTGTGTGTGTGTGTGTGTGTGTGTGTGTGTGTGTGTGGTGGGGGGGTGCTGGGGTTAAAAAGTCAAACCCCCTCCTCCATTTTTCTGTTTATTTCCTGTAAAGGTTGCAACAGTTACCAAAGGGCAGCCTACGCTAATTCTAGGACCAATTATATCTGTGTAAACAAGTACTTTCTATAAGCCCTGCAGTGGCTGGTTGAAACCTGTGTTGTAAAGCTGAACTGAAAATACCAAATTCCTTAGGCCATACATGGGCAACTGGCAGCCCGGGGGCCACATGCGGCCCTCACCATCACTTAATGCGGCCCGCAGGTTAATATCCCAACATTGATATATTAAAGATTTCTGCTAATTACTAGTATTAAAATGTTAGTCTTTTTCATGTCCAATGTATTTGTATTTAATTCATAAAGTTAACATAACTATAACTAAATGCATTTGAAATTAAATAAAATGGTAACTTTTCAGGATTCCAAATCAGGATTTCAATTCAAATTTAGCAAAAATAACTGTGCGACACGTTTTGAGCTTGTAGATCAGCTATTCTTGCTACGACAGTAGCAAGTGTGGAAATATAGTGGCCCTCTCCATCGTCAAATTGCCCAGCCCTGCCTTAGGCTATATACCAGTTAAACAGTGGCAAACTGGCAACATGATGTGCCTGGTTTGAGATTGAGATTGAAAGGTTTCTGAAGATAGTTAAAACATTTATTGTCTTGAGGTCAGAGAGTGGAGATTAGGCCTATGTTCTGCAAGGGACAGCAGTGATGGACTCAAGGCATTTATTTTCCTCCAAATTCATTCACATTTTTAAAAAGGCATGTTTGTGGTGGAAACTTTTTGATGAAACAGAAACACTGAAACATTTATGCTGATAACTTCTTATTTGGTAACCCTTGACAATAATTGTACCCCAGGGTTTTGGCCTGGCTGACATGCCTGTGAGGATGAATAATTCAGTGGGGTAACCTATCCTGCGTTTTGGCCTGGAGGAAGTTGTCCAGCACTCTGATTGGAGCAAACAGCACAGAAGTTTGCCCTGCCTGGCGGACCAATGAGCTTTGGAACAGGGCGGGCTTCCGATCGTGCAAGGGCAAAAACAATGCACAAGAGCCCAGCAACAACTTGCTGTGCCCCACCACCCAATAAGCAACCGAGTTCTGCGGGGCTGTAGACTGTAAACTACCGAACCCATGTACACAGCTCCCATTCTCTCTGTAAGTCTGTATAGTACTCAGCTGCTGACATTTAAGCAAATAAACTGTAGGGGATATTTATAGGCATAGTGACTATAGTATAGTGCCAGAAGACTCCCAAAAGTAGGATATACTCATAATTGTGGGAGTATTGTTATGCTATCTAATCTGACACTCGCAAGATTTTTTTTTAAACTGGCAGAATATCAAAAAAGCCTACTACTGCTAACCGATAATTTGCGTATAAAACGGCAGCATATAAATGACTGACAATATCTTTCGCCGATAGCTTTTAAAATACTGTAGGCATCACGAGTGACTGTTTTAGGCGTTAATGTTGAGAGTAAAATCTTAACAATTTGATAACTTGAATATCCCACGTTTTAATATTTTTTTATATAAGTAAATTGGCCATTTAAGCATTAATTCGGATACTCTAGATCTATTTAAGGTCAAAATAAGATTTGCTCAAGGCTCGTGCAACTTCAAGAAATTCCGTTCATTCATCATAGACATTGCAATAGTAGCCCATGATCATAATAAATCAAGCTCCGCCTGGCGCCTCGTCCTGTGTAACTGTCTCACGTTATGCTGGATGACAATACAAATAGTGCTGAGTATATCAACTATTCGGAACTTTTCGAGATGTTTTAGCTTTTTATTAAGTGTCCCCTTTTCCAAAACAAAATTACAGTTCTCACACATTTAGATTATGATCTAAACAAGTCTTCAAACGAAACGCAGTCCCATTCTGTTGCCTTACCTTAAGGTTCTGATAAGCTTCGAGCGTCCGGATGGCAGTGTCAGTGAGCTTCACGTGATAGAGAGTTTTATTCGGGCTGTTTTTGTTGATTTTCCCACAGGAGAGCCCAAAGCGATGCTCCTGCCTCAGCGCTGCCATTTCTACAACTGAAGGGGAATATTGGCGACATTCTCAGTGAAACGTCACGAGGACCTGGGCGGAGTTATCCTGCCGTGCGTGTTACACGCGCACAGCGTTGTTTTGACACGTCCGACACGTCACACGCACGCATGACTGTACGCACGGAACGGTGCGTACGCGCGGCGCGCGCCACACACACACACACACACACACACACACACACACACACACACACACACACACACAGCTGAAAGCCTGGCTTATACTATAGCCACAACGTTTTGTATTTGTCATTCATGGGCCTTTTTATTAGTAACAAATTGTGTCATAGTATAGGTCAGTAGTTCTCAAACCTTTTAATTTCAAGGACCCGCATAACTCTGAGTGTATACAAAATCCATTTGTACACTCTCAGTTATATTTTAAGGGTCAATTCTGGGGGGTCAAAGTCTGTTAATACAATTTTCAATCAATCAATCAATCCACACACACACACACACACACACACACACACACACACACACACACACACACACACACACACACACACACACACACACACACACACACACACACACACACACACACACACACACACACACACACACACACACACACCTAATGCATTTTTCCATTTGTCATCCAATTGTGGTGGAAAAACATTCTCATTCGAGTAAGAAATATGTAATAGCAAATTTGAAACGAATTTGAGGATTAGAAATATTTAAACAGATGAAGTGGATGGGATGATGAAAAATATCAAATGTGGGTTAATTAAGTCTTAATCCCTCACAGACAAGATGCTTTGGTTTTTGGATTAAAGAGCTGTCTGTCTCATAGTCAATAATGGAGAGTTTTATATGGCAATATGATTACTCTAACTGTAGTGTAAATAGTACAAGCATTTTCACAGAGATTTGGCCAATAATCATATTGTTTCTAAAAGAAAACATATGGCAAAATAAATAACGGTTGTTAACATAACAATGATACAAGTGTATAAAAAATATTTGGTTTAAAAAACAATTACTCAATCTGTGTAACATGTATCTACAATAAGCTTGGCTTTGAATATGAGGATGATAAAGTGTTTAAAAAGCTTAAAATATACGACGAGTGCCGAAATCATTTTTAGGTCTGCGATTCCTCATTTGAAGCGGAACAGAGTGGTCCTTGAAGACAACAAAGTATGCCCCAGCAATTATTTTTATTGCTTCAGGCAATTATTCATAATTCATTGAGATAACACATCATCCATTTTGAATACTTAACTTAATTTGAACTTTTGTGTTCAAATACAACTCTTATTTTCCTTGTCCCCATTGGCAGTGACATAATTATCTTTTATCTTGTTCTCTCTTTTTGGCATGTTCTTTGTATATTCTTCACATTTACTCTGTTTTTTGCGCTTGGCCAAAATTAATCAACTCATTCATTATTCTGACATTGATTTGAATCATGGAGACTGGTGTCTTTACAATGCCTTGCAAGTCCTTAAAGATGGAGTGCCACAATTTTTTTATTTTTCCAGTTTTTCATGTGTCTATGAGGTGACAGTATTTCATGAGACACCCTGAACTCGTTACTCGTTTTTATGTGCAATGGTGTATTAACTTTGTATTTTGGGTTTCTTCCTGGAGGCTGAACCCTTGACAGTCAAACGGGCCAATGAAATAAACAGTAATATAGTGACACCACACTATCAGCCCCTCCCCTAACCCCTCCCCCTTTATCATACAACTACAGCTGTTGGTGGCTTCAGTTCAGGTGGATCACCACCCATCACCACCCACCAGGCAAACCAGGCATACTTAATGAACTGGTGTCCACATAAAAGTAACAAATAATGTACACTTTTTAGAAAAAGTTCTTCCTCCTTATATTATAATAATACCCGATGATCATGTTTTAGGGTGGAAAAAAATCATGTCACTCCATCTTTAATAATGTATGCATGATTATTTGTGCTGGTGATGTAATCAGAAACAAACATTATTCTTTGTGAAACACTCAGTTAGCGCAGTGGTGTAGTGCCTGCCCACCACCACAGAGGTTGGGGGGTTAAATCCGGCTTTGTCGAGCATCTAAATGAGCAATCGAACACAACTGGCCCGTGTTCAGGGTAGGGAAGCCGAGGGGGAGGGTGATATGTGTAGGAGGCATCATCCACGTATGTTAGTGTGTCAATTTGTTGGCTGGCAGTTCTTGATGTCTTTGGCAGTGTCCTGCTATAGTCTCATTCTCCTGGCTGCTATTTTCTGGCTTACCCATGGTATTCCCTCATACAGAATCTTATTCTTGATGGTAACATGCATACTCTTGCTGATGTTAAGTACGGCATGCAACATTCTGGTGTAGCACCCGTGACCCGTCTAGAGACTTCTGCAGGGTTGGCTTCAGGGTCCAGCATTCATTGCTGTGCTGTATAGAAGACAAGACTCCACCGTTGCTCTTGCTGGGTTGAGTTGACCCATGACTACTTGAAGTCCTCGACTTCCTTCAGCACAGTGCCTCCTGAGGTGGATGTTGTGGTGAGATGTTATAGGTGATAACCTCAGTTTTCTTGGCATTTAGCCTAAGGCCAACCTTGGCACACTCTAACTCTACTCTTTTCAGGAGTTCCTGTGCTTGTTCCATGTTGTCGGAGAGCAGGCTGATGTCGTTCGCACAGCCTCCATCAATTCCTCCCCTTTGATGGTGTCGTATGTACTGAAGATAAACTGCTGGCTTCATTCAGGGAAATAGACTTGATTGTATAACATACGTTTCAAGAGTTATAGGCCAAAACCGCCTGATATAGTGCCAAGTACCATGATGCTGATTTGAAACATTTGGGGAGGAGGTTCTTTCTTGTTCTACTGGGGGTGTGCGTGCAAAGTTCCATGCTCATCAGTGATCAGTCAAACGTTGCCGGAGATGTCTAATGCTTTTTGACCATGCACCCCCTGTTACCTCCCCCCCACATGGAAATATAAATTGCATAAGCTATATAGAGAACATATATTTCCTATATATCCACATATATGCACATATATGAACCTGAATATGGCATATACTGTATATGCAACCTAGGCATATGTCTGCATATAGTTGCCATATATTGGCATAATATGTTAATATATTTAAAATAAAACCATAGCACCACTATTAGCCTTTTCATGTCGAGCGCAACGGACTGACCTCATTCTTCCTTCATTGCATGAGGAGTCCCCCGTCCCCATCCCCGTCCCCAATCCAGTTTCACATGACAGGGGGAGTTTCCCCTGGTTGAACGTAGCACGTGGAAGGACCACGTTATTCCAACCTGTTCCTTTCCCCTCCATCAGGCGCCCCGACTGGCCAGGGGGAGGCAATTTAGAGACCAGGATTATACTCCATGTTATTTGAAAGGCCCTTTTGCCAATACTTTGTAAATGTGCATTTAGCTATTAAATAGATACATTTTCAACTAGTTTCATCTACAACAGAGAGTTTACAAAGTATTCAATTGAACACTGAATTGGAACCTTTTTAAAATGCCTCACATCCTCCTAATGACAAAGCCAACATATGCAGTATAATCTCAAATCCCAGTCTGTACTGATTGTGTCACATTCATATATGTTAATTTTCTATCTTTTTTAAAGTGACTTTGAGTATTAAGAAATCACTATACAAATCTTTAATATTGACAAAATAGACAGTGATTTTTATTTTGTAGACATTGTTAAAACTAAACTGTGATATTGACTATGATTGG
The DNA here is from genome assembly GCF_963924005.1 of Protomyctophum bolini. Taxonomy (NCBI): domain Eukaryota; kingdom Metazoa; phylum Chordata; class Actinopteri; order Myctophiformes; family Myctophidae; genus Protomyctophum; species Protomyctophum bolini. The sequence goes on along the minus strand of NC_137865.1, from coordinate 28,610,885 downwards.
TCGGGAGAAACCTATCATAGCACCTTGTCTATCTGCAACCTCAAAGGATAAATTATCTGCATATAATAATAACACACATGCAAGCACATGCATGTTTGTGTGTGCACACAGACACGCATGCGCGCATGCAAATCATCTGCATATTTTAACACACATACAAGCACAATCATGCATGTTTGTGTGTCCACGCAGACGCACGCACAAACACCAAAATACTGGTTACAATTAATTTGATTTTAGTAGTTTAACAAAGTATGAGTTTGCAGATACTTACATAAACAAGTGTTATAAAGCATTCCTAAAGGTGTTTATGAATGAGGGCCTCCTTTGTTATTTGTTCTAAATCTTTCAAATGAAATATTCACAGCTAACAGCGAGAAACCACAAACAGACTGAGGCCTGCTGTCACCACTCCCAACCAAGCAATATGTTGCAAGCCTTGACAAACCTGTTTGTTGGAATATATTATCTAATTATTCAATTAGATCATGCTGCATAAATCACATGCATAATATACAATCTCCAACATCTGTTGTTGTTTTTGCATGTTTGCATGTTACTTTTTACATGCAAAGGGATTATGTGAATGAAAGTGCATTGATTTTGCTTATATTAAAATCCTCTTACACAGTAAAACCCTCAAAGTGTTAATTTATGCATTTGTAATGCAGCCAGAGAATGTATACGTGACGTGTTGTGCTGCAACCCGTTGTGAGCTTATAGATCGACTAATTTGAGTATTTTCATTAATACGTACAGTACTATGCCTATTTGAAATAGGGTTTTAACTAGTAATTGAACTTAAGACCTTCACACATAAGATGAATACAGTGATATTTATTGATAAATACAGATGTTAAAGACATGAAGTAGTATTTATGTATACAATTATGTTTCATATGATAATAATAATAAACTTTATTTATAAAGCGCTTTTCAAAACAGAGTTACAAAGTGCTTTCCAGTGGCATATAAAAAGGCAATACATCAATTAAGAGACACTTACTGGAATAAAACAATAGCAATAAAGCGTTACAGCATTACACAGAAGAAATAAATAAACAATACAAATACAACAATTCCACATAATGAAGACAAAACAATAAATCTAGGGGAAAGTCTGTGTGAATAGGTGGGTTTTTAACACAGTGATTTAAAAAGAGCCACTGAGGTTGTGTCCCTCAGGTTTTGGGGTAGGGCATTCCACAAGTATGGAGCCCTGGCTGCGAACGCCCGGTCACCCATGGTGACTAGTAGGTGACAAACAACTTTACAATTTACAATTTAGGCATTTAGAAGACGCTCTTAATCCAGAGCGATTTACATTAAGCAATAACAAAAAAGCATGGCATACATCACATACATAAAGTAGTTATCATGAAACATGGGTAAGCTAAGAGCGTAACAGTGGAGTATCTATATAATGAAACTATATATAAACTATGCATACTATACTATATTATACTATACTTAATTAGTACTCAAGAAAAGTAAATGCAACTGGGTAATCTGGTGCACGACAATTCAGGGGTCAACAAGTCACCACAGTTGTTCTAGACTTTGACTGACATGGTCAAAGTACAAAACAAAAAATCACAACAACAGCATAATAATTAAGCAATAGAGACTGCAGCTCCTGAGATCTTATTGGTAGACTGCCCTCAGGGAAACTGCATTATGGGTCAGTGTGATGAACTCATTAAGAAGCTTACAGACGTTCAGGCAGATTCGGTTTTGCTCTTCTAATCCTGAAGATTACCACCCTACAAGCCTGCTGACTGAGAGTGCTTCGTCGCGCTGTACAATTTACATTGGCTAGTATTTAGGGATGCATTTGCAAGGTAGATTTAATCAAACACCATGTGGATGCTCTTTTTTATTTCATTAATATCACGTGGTGTCTTTTATGGATGAAGATATGTTTTGGTTTTAATTAAACAACAGGGGTAAAGATTTCATTTACAACAAAACTACAAACCAACACGCTCATAAGAGATCTTTGGAGAAGAAGGATCATCCCTCTTGGAGGCTCTGATGATGCCTCTGGCTCCCTATGGTGAAATGGAGAGCGACGCATGTTGTGAAGAAACTAAGTCTACAGAGGCCATTTCTGGGTCTGCCGACAAAGACAACAGAACAGAGAAAGAGCAGATTCATGAGTCCGTACAGGAGCATGAGGAGCCACACGGGAACAAGGAGAAGGAACCTGAGAGCCAATGTGGAGGGAGTGAATGTAGTGGGAAAAAGGCCTCTGTTGGCCTTCCCATCCTCACGCGGATAAGGCATGAGGATGGGAAGACGCTTCAGAAGAGAAACAGTTGGAAGACAGTCCGATTTGTTGACCCTTCTATAACAGAGGCTGAGGAGGAAAGGGACAGCTCTGCAGATAATCTGTTCCCCGAATATGAGACAGAAGAGTGGACTTACTCTACATTCGAGGAGCTGTTCGTGACAGAAAACTGGGAGGACCTCAATGGTAAGCCTATGATACACAAATAGGATATACATAATTTATGCACATTGTACCTGGAGTCAGGATTCATTAATAGAATACCGTATACACATTTTGGTACATGCACAATGTCTATTTGCTTAGTAATACTTTAACCACATTTGGCTACATTATTGGGCACATTTTAAAATAAATGAATGTAAATGTGTAAACATTTAAACACATTTTATATTTTCTTAAATATATTATGAACCTTTATTGAGAAAGGATATCCCCTTGAGATGTATTATCTCGTTTTCTAGGGGGTCCCTCGAAATGTGATGTGTCAAATGTGTCAGGCTCACAATGTGTTGTAACGTGTTGCTTATGTAGCTTGTACTGTATTATAGGCGGGCCTAAGTGGTTAAATCTCTCTCTATTTGACAGTAGCACTCACTTTGAGTGGTCATTTCAGATCTGCAAGACAACAACAACAACAACCAACAGACAAATGACAGATGAGATTAACATTGTTTACACAACATGACCTTCCTTTCCTCCTCCTCATCCAGATGAGCGTCTGTTAAGGAAGAAGGTTCTGAAGCCTGGGCTTCCAGATGCCTTGCACCCTGCCTGGGGTCAGGAGGTCACTGTGAAGATGCAAGGTTTCATGGAGGAACGCACTGTGGTGGAGAGAGACTGCAAGATGGTCTTTGTCATAGGAGAGGGAGACGTAAATCAGGTGAGGGCTTTTAACCTCTCAAGCTTCTGAACAGCTGAACAGGTTCCTCCAGTTCACCTGTGTTTGGCTATACACCTAATAAGTGAGTACCATCGCAGTCCGGCGGAAACCATGTCCAAAAGAGTTCCTTCTTAATTATTTGAAAATGAAATACATAATCATTATCATCGTACATCGTCATGACGTAACTTGTCGATTTGCTCAGACACATACGTAAATTCTCCATTCATTGTCAATGGGAATTTTTGTCCTTTGTGTAGGATGAAAATAGCCGATTTGCTCGTCACATATGATGTAAATTCTCCATTCATTGTCAATGGCATTTAATGTTTGTGTTAGGACAAAATAGCCGATTTGCTCAGACATATAATGTAAATTCTGAATTCATTGTTAATGGCATTTATTGTTTGTGTTCAAAGATCGACACTATAGCTGAATGTAGGAGGGGCTAGCACCCCTCAAAAACATGAAAAAATAATAGTGAAAGTAGCTGATCTACAAGCCTATAATGATATGATCAAAATAGGGATGCCAGGTTGAAAGTGGTTACGTTTGTCTTTGTGTTTTATTAATTGCGAAGGCAGTGAGCACTTACTATGAGACCTAGCAGATCATGTCTGTCTGTCTGTCTGTGTGTGTGTGTGTGTGTGTGTGTGTGTGTGTGTGTGTGTGTGTGTGTGTGTGTGTGTGTGTGTGTGTGTGTGTGTGTGTGTGTGTGTGTCCCCGTGTCCCCCCCCTTTGTGCCCATATATGGAGCTGATTTGGCAAACACACTCCATATTTGGACGGATAGCTGCTTTGGGGACTCCTTATATGGTTATAGCTAAGTTAAAAACTTAACTTAAAAATAACTTAACTTAAAAAAATAATAACTTAAAAATAAATCTTAAAAAACCCAAATATGTACGAGCTGCGTTCGCTTCCCGTGTTTGCGCGTCTTACTGGTATTTTACCAATGGCGTGAGAGCTTGTGCCTATTTGCGATCGCTGTGAGCACTTACTATGAGACCTAGCAGATCATGTTTGTCTGTGTGTCCGTGTGTGTGTCCGTGTGTCCCCCCTTTGTGCCCATATATGGAGCTGAGTGATTTGTTTGTGATTTATGCAACACACTCCATATTTGGACGTATAGCTGCTTTGGGGTGCTGCTTATATGGTTATGGCTAAGTTAAAAACTTAACTTAAAAATAACTTAACTTAAATATGTACGAGCTGCGTTCGCTTCCCGCGTTTGCGCGTCTTACTGGTAATAATTACATTGGAGCCATTGGACACAGGTTCTTTTCGTTTCATTTCCTGAAAAGGCCAATAACGACGAATGACAGTCATAAGCTCTTATAAGTTAAAGGTGAGCAAATTATGTGCATAGATATAGTAACATCTACCGACAGCAAACTGTTCAGGACGAGTTTGGATTCAACATGCAGAGAATATGTGACAGCTGTTCAAGAATATAACTGTGTGCAAATACAACATGAGTAGTGCAGTGAATTGATGCCATGCTGTTTCAAACCTGCAGGCCCTGGAGGAGTGTGCCACGACTATGCGGAGGGATGAGATTGCATTACTGCTGGCAGATTCACAGTTTGCTTATGGACATTTTGGAAGGTAGGGATGCTGCCACATTGCCTTCGCCACATCGCGTGACATGGAACCATCCATCCAGCTTTTGCATATCTTTGTAAATCTGAGGACTATTTATGATGCTACCTACAAGCCATGGGGAGGATGTTTAAACCAGAATTCCAGATTTACTCAATTATCCTGATTTCAAAAAGTATCTATCTTCTATCATCACTCTGTAAGAGGCCCAGGGATTTTGTACCTGTTGCTGTGGGGGCAGCCTGGTTATCTTCAGTAGCAGGGTTAATGAACCATAAACAGGAGCAGATGGCCTAGCTCCCCCTAACGCCATTCAGAGGTGGCCAGGGGCCAACACCTCCCAGCCTAAGGGAGGACAGTGCTCATATTACAGCCAATGGCTTAGGTTTATAACACTGGCCTGTGCCATTAAAAGGGGCAGTGTAAACAGAAAGGAGTCTGGTTTGTTACTACCCAAAAATGTGTTCTTGTGTTTGTCTAGGTTGTGCTTACTTGGAGATAACATGAACACATTATGAGGATGAGATTTCAGTTTTCCACCATATGAAAAGGATTGGTCACCTAGTTTTTAGGGGTTGCCATGCCATATGTAGATCATGCATCATCATTTGTTTTTATCATACATTTTATAGCACATTCTCCAATTATTACATACGTTATATCAAATGTACATTATATTTGTTATTTTGTTATTCAGACTTTCACGAGTGCCAGGACAAAGCACTAAGGCTGGTCCTTTGAGGACAAGTGCGCCGTTCAGTCACGTATTTCCGGATCATCTGATGCATCATAAACAATTACATCTGGTGTCTGGACATCTGTAGCGAGGAGTGATACAGAAAATAAAACATATCACATCACTGCTGTCAGGCCGAAACCTTGTATATCTATATTTCATGTTCTTTACCGTATGTGTGTCTTTGTCGTACAATATTGTCGTGCAAAAGTAGCAAAAATAACCGATCTGCAAGCTCATAACATAACATGCAATGCGTTGAACTTGTGTGCTATAAAAGGCTGAGTTTTATTTGACCACAAGTGGCGTAAATGTAGAAGCAGTGGAGATCGCTCATTCCAAGGTGGCCAGAAAATGGTTTATTTTCATGGTATAGAACAAAGTATGAATTATGCTTGTGTGTACATCATAAAAGCATAATTCCCCAGCACTAACTTTAGAAGTCATAATTGTACATCTCTGCATTATAACATCTCGTGCCCCCAATGCAGACAACGGCGCACTTTGAGCACGTCATATGTGTGTATTGTTTCGGGGGCAGTGTGACGTGTCTGTGTGGCTCTTCGTGGTCTTGGTGTCTGTCTAGCCTGTAGCGTGCATGCGTGCAATCAGTGTGTGTGTGTGTGTGTGTGTGTGTGTGAGGTCTTGTTTGTATTATGGTGCTCCAGAGAGAGGTCACAGTGGTTGTTAAATTTGGTTGGGTGTGTGTCTGTGTGCATGTGTGCATGTGTGCGTGTGTGTGTGGGTGTGTGTGTGTGTGTGTGTGTGTGTGTGTGTGTGTGTGTGTGTGTGTGTGTGCGCGCGTGCGTGCGTGTGTGTGGGGGGGGGGGGGGGGGGGGCGATGGAAGTGAGAGAGGTGCTGATGGGTGATTTTTAGGGGGCCGTGGGAGGTGTGAGACTGAGTATAAGAAGAAATCTCTGTGGCCGTGGTGAGTCACAGTGTGTGTAGAGACCAAGAGAGAGAGCGAGAGAGAGAGAGAGAGAGAGAGAGAGAGAGAGAGAGAGAGAGAGAGAGACAGACACCCGGAGCTCAGTTAATGATTGTTTTGATGCAGTTGATTAGGGTTGTATACCGTAGCGTAGAGTCAAATGTAACCTTGCCCCTAAGGTAGACAATCTGGGCACCATGCCAGCTATGTAAAGGCTAGTGACACACTGAGGTTGTTTGTTCCCATAGTTTCCCATAATAATTTAAAGAACTAAATACTTTACTCAAAACAATTTACAACAAAATAAGTTATTGTTGAAATAAATGATTTGGTCTGAAAATGTGATGTTTGCATTGCAACATATGTTGCAAACATCCAGAAAAGATCTATGAGAGCAGTATCTGATCAAGGAAAAAAGGCAAAGAATTAAAAGTGAGCTGTCATCATCATCATTTTTCGATCTATAATAATCATACCGGTATTTGTTTTTGAGTGGTGCTAGCCCATCCTATGCCCAGCTTTGTGCGTCTGTGTGTACCCCATAGTGATGATTTTATTGGCTGTGCAAAGTACATATTGAGGATAAAAAGTGAGGGCAGAAAATGTAAGACGGAAATTGTGATTGGCTGGAATGAGAAGATGTATGATGATGTATGATGTTACCGGTATTAAGAGCACCCCTCACATCACACGGGTCGGGTGTGATGTTTTCCATTTCACTTCCCGTTTCTGAGGGGCGTTAGGCACTCTTAAGCCCAGCTTTCCAGATTTGTGTAAGCACAAACATTGAAGACAAAAGTGAAAACCCGTTATATATGTGGCTGGTAGAGAGATGTCAGACATTGCGCAATCTTCGAGAAATACAATACTTGGACTGTTTCAGGAAGAAGCCGGGAATACACCAGGAAGACATATTTGCATATTATAATATATTATTATTACTAGTCCTTACCCGTTTGAATATATGAACACCAAATTATGTACAGTGTGGGTGATGCGATTTAATAGATCGTATTATTTATGCCCCCTATGGACGAACATGGAATTGCTTTTGGCTCTCTGTTGATTAAACCACCCTCGACATGTGATTACAATTTGGGGTGGATTGGACATTCCGTTCGTGATTTGTGGCATTTTTTGTAAAAATAGGCCCCTCCCACTAACTTGGGAAGCCGATTACAGCCGAACGATATGGACTATGAAAATTCTGCCTGTGGTGTTTTAATCGGATAGTTCCAGAGATTTGGACAAAATCTGTAGGTGGAAGAGCAAAAAGTGTGATTGATGATGTATGATGATAAGAGCGCCCTCACTTCACACAGGTGTGATGTTTTAGGTATAAAAAGTTCTTAAAAGTCCTTAAATTGTCACTTTACTGTCATCTGGGGACCCCCCCAAAATCAGACTTAGCTAAATGTGAGTAGCCTATATAGCTAATAGGGCCCCTCTCAGAGGAAGAAATCGTCAGGAACCACAATTTCCCTGATTGATTTCAACCGACAGCGGTAAGGTGGTTGTGACTAAATCGGCTGTAAGGAACACATTCTGTCAGAACTGGCGGCAATGAGAACGAGAAATGAAATGGGAGCGACCTTTCTCTGTCACAGCATTCATACTGTCTGTTTCTGACACAAGATATGATCTGATATGATATTAGTACTAGACCCAGCGGCCTTGTATGCACACATACTGTACACACACAAGAAGCATGCGTCAAGCATGCGTCACACCCATACAGTCTGAGATGGGTCTGCAAGGACAAGGACCAAATCCCCTTCAGTTGGCAAGCCAAACAGCAGATATAAACACTATGAAAATAGACAATATAAACTCAAAGGTGACATGACACGCTGTGAGCTTATAGATTGGTTATTTTCGGTGCACGACCCCGTCGTGTGACAAAGTAGCCTATAAATTTGGCGTAGTGGAATAGTATTTTTGACTGACATGAACATAAAACCTTGAGGGCGGATTCTGTCAATGCATTTCAATGGGAAGGGAGCGTATTTTTGGAGAAATCCGCAAATGGTAGCAAAACGCTCCATTCCCATTGAAATCAAATGCATTGGCAGAATCCGCCCTCAAGGTAGACTAAAAGTGCGATGTGACTGTGCTCTCAAGCAGTAGCAGTGATGTTCAATGAGGAAAAAGTGACGACAGCGAGTGTATATTGATCAGTCCTGCGAGCTGATAAAAAGAGGGTACAACCGCCTTTTTGTGTTATTAAATAGGAACTGTTTATATTAACACGATTGGACAGAGGGAGAAAAGCAGCATTTATCTGCTTCAAATAAACAAACTTCTCCATTCCTATTGAAGAGCATTGCAAAAAGGCGGCTACATCACACTCAAAATCCAGTGTGTCCATACCCTAAGGCAGTCGTGCTGACAGAATCTGCTGTCTTGAGAGATTAGGTTAAGGGTGATCATAGGATTACCCTCACAAATGAAAACACTGTAGTAGTAGTAGTAGTATTTTTGGCGACACCTCTGGTAGCTCTGTTGTCTGTAAGAATTGCAATACCCAGAATTCAGTTTGAAACAAAACCACAAGCACTACTCCAAAATGAATTTGATTGATTGATTGACTGATTGATTATAATTACCGGTAATAATATTTCATAACGAATATTCACGAAGTATAGTGGGAATGTACAAAGTTTCACGGCAATCGGATGTTGCGTTTATGATTTGAGGCATTTTGTTAAAAACGAGCAACTCCTGCAAACTTAGCCAATCAGGATGTCTAGAGCAGTGGTTCCCAAAGTGGGGTCCGGGGACCCCCAGGGGTACCTGAGGGAGTTCCAGGGGGGACCCATCTATTTTGTTCATGTTCATAAAGTGCTAAAGTGTTTAAAGCAGTGTTTAAAGCAGTGGTTCCCAAACTTTTTCATGTCAAGGAACCCCAAATTGACACTACTTAGCCCGTGGACCCCCATTTGAAAAGATATGCCAGGGACCCCCATAAGAGAAGACGTACACATTTAGACGTCTGTATACATTTAGACGTCTACATTTAGACGTCTACATTTAAACGTCTACATTTAGACGTATACATTTATTTGTTATCCGTGTTGCGAGGATGAGGGGGTACCTGGAAAAATATCTACCCCAAAAGGGGTACCTGGTCCAAAAAAGTTTGGGAAACCCTGGTCTAGAGAAAGGCCTACCGATAGGAGTAATATAAAAAAATTGCTTAGAAAAAAATCGGCCTCCTGGTGGTGCTCCAAAAAAAATGCAGGGCAGAGATTGGATCCCGGGCTCCCCCAGAATTAGTGTGACTCTGAACACCTAATTGCTTAAATCAGCCTCCTGAAATGGCTATGAAATGTTTGGGGAATAGGTTCTGTTCTGGCATCCACGGTGTGTGTAGGCACACAAATACAAAAATAAGCCTACTGGCCTGTAAACGTATTTCACATTGAATTGCATAGATCTACTAGTGTTGGCAGCCACAGCAGCTCTGCATGAAATTGTGGAACCTTCATTTTTGCAAAGGATGTTGGCAGATACGATACAAATAATTAAGAAGCAGTAATACAGTACAAAAAAAAGACCCAAAAGAATATAGAGTTATGGAAGGGTTTTGCATGAGAGTCATTATCCAAGCAACATTTTAGATTTGAATAATTGATTGGACACCTTCATCATGCTGTATTTCCTCAGAAGGCCATTCCATCAAAGTCACTGCTGTCAGCTGTAGGCATTTTCACAGACTTGGGTTTGCTTTTCAACACTTGGTAACTGTGTTAAACCAGTTTTTCATTTTCACTGTGAGCTTCCTCGTTTATAACCTCTGCACTTCCTCTTGGATTCCCTGGATTCTGCTAAACATTCGTTGCTGTCGGGAGGAATAGGGGGGGGGGGGCTAGGGGGTCTTGAGCACGCCCTTTCTCTAAAATGAAATGAAATGTTATTAAATGTGGGGGCCAAAAAGGGCTTGTGTGGGGGGCCAATAAGGGCTTGTGTGGGGGGGCCAATAAGGGCTTGTGTGGGGGGGCCAATAAGGGCTTGTGTGGGGGGGGGGCAATAAGGGCTTGTGTGGGTGGCCAATAAGGGCTTGTGTGGGGGGCCAATAAGGGCTTGTGTGGGGGGGGCCAATAAGGGCTTGTGTGGGTGGCCAATAAGGGCTTGTGTGGGGGGCCAATAAGGGCTTGTGTGGGGGGGGCCAATAAGGGCTTGTGTGGGGGGGGCAATAAGGGCTTATGTGGGGGCCAAAAAGGGCTTGTGTGGGGGGGGCCAATAAGGGCTTGTGTGGGGGGGGCAATAAGGGCTTATGTGGGGGCCAAAAAGGGCTTGTGTGGGGGGGGGCAATAAGGGCTTATGTGGGGGCCAAAAAGGGCTTGTGTGGGGGGCCAATAAGGGCTTGTGTGGGGGGGGGCAATAAGGGCTTATGTGGGGGCCAAAAAGGGCTTGTGTCAAAAATCGGCGCGCTCTATAAAGCGCGCCCACACATGTGCCCTTTTCTGGAGTTTGAGCCCCTGCCCCCAATGCTCTCTGCACGGCCCGAATGCATTTTGTGTTCACTTGACGTTACATGAAATATACTACATCAAAACTGCAATGTAGAGAAAGCTTCTATGTTTTAACTATGGTAGGCTTTTACGTATATACAGCCACTCATGGCCTGGTGCTCATAGCGAAGTCACTGCACTGCTATCATTTTTGGCAAAGACTTCTGTTCTTGGCAGAGAAGTGAACCTCCTCAGTGACGCATGTTGGAGTGCTGTTTACTAGGCCACTGGGATATGTCGAATTGTTCAATGATCCCAGCCCAGATGGACAGTGTGAACCCAGAATGCAATTCAGCTGTTTCAGCAATGTGCCTTGTGGGAGTTGCGTTTATGATGAAATAATATACAACAACATGTAATTACACATCTACACTAAACCTTTCGACTGCGAGACATGCATGGAGTCACTTTGATAGCTGTGTGTGTTCCATACACAGCTATCGCAATGACTTTCTGAGTTAGGAATAACAACAAACAAGTTTGATTGAAGGAGGCGGGTGCCCCAGGGGTAGAGCCTACTCAAATGGCTACCTAAGCCTTGACGACTACCCACTTTGCTGGCCCAGCACTAGCCACAAGTTTGAGTGTATATATATATATGTATTCAGAAAAGTGAAACTTCAATTCATGTTAATGTACTGTATGCAGCCTGAACATTTCCCTTATTGGATGATGGTTATTACCAGTGTTTGATTTGCTGAGGGTTATGGGTCGTTCTTTATCACCATTGGGGATTCTGTTTGGTCCCTGTTTCTGGTCAGACTGAATTAAATACATTTCCCTTTGGAAAATTTAGACTGTCTAATTTGGCCAAGTGGTCCAGGTGCATGCCACATAATATAGGCTTTGGCCTGACAGCGTGTCACATGTTCGAGTCCCGTTCATGACGACCTTTGCTGCATGTCTCTCCCCTTCTCTCTCTCCCTCTTTCCTGTCAGTCTTCACTTGATGCTATCTTTTTTTTTTTTTTTTTTTTTAAATGTCCCCCTTCGGATTTTCTTTTCTTTTTTACTGTACCGTTGCCTACTGCAGTGATACTCAACCTCAGGCCTGCGGGCCACATCAGGCCCGCGGGACCATTATGACTGGCCCACCAATGAAAATCTAAAAAAAAGTTTATCTTTAATTACATTATTATAAGTAATACTATTAGAGTTGTACTATTACTCGAACGAAAATAAAAGCTTGGGGGGGGGGGGGGGGGGGGGGGGGGAGATGCAATGCAAATGAAAGACATATACTGTGTATCCCTATTCCCTGACATAATTTTATAGCTAAACGGACAGAATTCTATTTTATTTGAATGATGAAACCCAGCTGCCATTAATAGTTGGAAATGGAAATGGAAATTGCGGAAATTGCGGAAATGGAAATTGCGGAAATTGCGGAAATGGAAATTGCAGAAATTGCGGAAATGGTAATTCCGGAAATTGCGGAAATGGTGGAAATGGAAATTGCGGAAATTGCGGAAATGGTAATTGAGGAAATTGCGGAAATTGCTCTTCACTTATAGCTATCTATTTTCAGGTAGATTGTTTTATTTTACTCAGTCAGCCATATCACTACTCATTTTTTTTCATGAAAAAGGTCATAGCTGGGTAATCTATTTTCAGGCAAATTGTGTTTATTGTATTTTATTTTACTCAGCCATAACAATTTATTTTCTGTTAACCAACTTGCTGGCTGGCAGGCAGGCAGACAGCTACTCATAGACAGGCAGACAGACAGCTACTCATGGAGAATTGGACAGGCAGGCAGTCAGACAGCTACTCATAGACAGGCAGACAGACAGCTACTCATGGAGAATTGGACAGGCAGGCAGACAGCTACTCATGGACAATTGGACATGCAGGAAGGCAGACAGCTACTCATAGACAGACAGACAGCTACTCATGGACAATTGGACAGGCAGGAAGGCAGACAGCTACTCATAGACAGACAGACAGCTACTCATGGACAATTGGACAGGCAGGAAGGCAGACAGCTACTCATAGACAGACAGACAGCTACTCATAGACAATTGGGCAGGCAGGCAGACAGCTACTCATAGACAGACAGACAGCTACTCATGGACAATTGGACAGGCAGGAAGGCAGACAGCTACTCATAGACAGGCAGACAGACAGCTACTCATGGACAATTAGGCAGGCAGGCAGACAGCTACTCATAGACAGGCAGACAGACAGCTACTCATGGACAATTAGGCAGGCAGGCAGACAGCTACTCAGACAGGCAGACAGACAGCTACTCATGGACAATTGGACAGGCAGGCAGGCAGACAGACAGCTACTCATAGACAGGCAGGCAGACAGCTACTCATAGACAGGCAGACAGTAAGACAGCTACTCATTGACAGACAGACAAATAACTACTCATGGACAGACAGACAGACAGGCAGGCAGGCAGGCAGGCAGGCAGGCAAAGAGCTACTCATGTTATGTTATTATGTTATTATAACAGCTACTCATGTTATGTGCAATAATTTGTGCAGTTATGGAAACAGCTCTTTGTGTTTATGCAAGAAAATGTAACACATTTATTTATTTACATATTGTGTGCATGCACATTGTACTTTGATACATTTTGCGAAAATAAAGCAATTGAAAGAGAGAAGTTATCAAGTATCATTAATGTCGTAATTTTATCTACTGGCCCCTGGCCCCTTGCCATTTTTGTAATGTGGCCCACAGGTAAATCAATTTGAGTATCCCTGGCCTACTGTATCAAGTAGTTAACGTTTCGGTCACTACCAGGGGTCATCGCCATGCTGGCTTGTGGATTGATTGATTGATTGATTGATTGATTGATTGTTACCGTGTGGGGGTCCCCGTGGGTTTCCCCGGAACATCCAGACCCCCAGGAACGCGCCCAGGGGGCCGACCCGGTTCCGGCGAGCCTTCCCGTGTCCGAAACGGTTGGGAAATTACAGAGTTACCATGTGGGGGTTTCCGGGGGGTCCCCGGAACATCCACACCCCCATGAACGCTCCCAGGGAGCTGGCCCAGTTCCGGCGAGTCTTCCCGTGTTCGAAACGGTCGAGAAATGACAGTTACCGTAGCTTTCCGTGCTTGGACAGACACGTACTCTACACATGCAGTAGGGACACACATTGCTGCGTAATGGAGCGGAGACACTGCTCAAAAACGAAATCATCATATAGGCCCATTTGAGCCGAATCTGGGTTGAACGTCATTTGTTGAACTCCCTCTGTTGTGGACTTGTTGACAGTGGCCTGTGTTGGTGTGGGAATACTTGAATTACTTTAATTATGTTGCTCTTATGTGACAACCATACAATATTGGATAGTACATTTACCTGTACTTAATTAATTATTACATTCCTGTAGGCCGGCAAGTGTGGAAGCCTTTCCTCGTAACTGTCTGGACACACCCATATCCTGGCAATGCAGCTGTTTAAGATAACAGTGGCATTCTCAAGAGAGAGAAGTATGCAAACAAATACACCCATAGACCAAACTGACAACATGTTAAAGAGAGTGAACTCTGTAATGAATGGGATGATTTCTAATGATGCGTGAGGGTTACTGCGGGCTTAACCAGAAATATGGCATCATATGGTAATCTCTGCCTCCCTCTCTTTTTCTATCCCTTCCAACAACAAGGAAATAGACTGGATGTGTCCTGTGTCATGACTGTAACCACCTGGATTCAAACTCAGGTCACGCACATGGGAAAACGCTTCCAAAGGACAAGGGTGATATTAGGCTTCTGGGCTATATAGGCAGAGCTACTCTAGGTTACACCTCCCCAAGACTTGAAAAACAAGAAGTGACAAGAGAAAAATAACTAGCCAGAACTTGTTCTGCTTACTACGATTTTTATGAGTGAGTGTGTACACTACGGCTATGCAGGCCCGAATTAACAATGGAACTTAAGCGCCAAGGCCCGCAGCTTGCAGGGCCCTGTGCGAGACTATTTCAAATAGGTACAGCTGTTGCTTCCGTCAAAACCGTATTCATAGGTCACCGATTTCAATGTAACGCAACACAGGAACCTTTTGATTTGGTGTAGCGCCAGGGCCCTCGGAGGGGTTAATTTGGCACTGCAGCTATGTGTGTGTCTGTATGAGTGTATATACTGTAAGTGAGTAGATGACAGTATGTGCTTGTGTGTGTGTGTGTGTGTGTGTGTGTCTGTGTGTGTGTGCGCGTGTTTCTTTGTCCATGCATAAAACACGCATGAACAAATGCACACACACATGCACAAATGCACACATGCGTACACACACACACACACACACACACACACACACACACACACACACACACACAGAAAAACACAGGCAAAAATCCTTGATTATGCAAGCTAAAATGTTGATTTTGCAATGGAATGTGCCGGTTTTTATGTGATTTTATGCAGAAAAATGATAAATGCGAAATATGCGGAAAGTTGCGATATATGCAGAACGTTGTGAAATATGCAAAAGTGGCAAAAAAGATGCAAAACATGCAGGGTTTTATGTGGTTTTATGCTGTAAATTATGTAATCGCATATTACATTTTTCTGGAGGGTCTAACAGAGAGACATACAGACACACACGTGTACGCTCCATGCCTCTCCTTGTTGCATAATCTAGCTCTTATCACCAGTGTTAACCTGATACAGCCTGGAACTTGAAGTTCTGCTTTATGCCCCATATACTTGCAAGAAGGACATTTACAGGGACACTACATTGTTTAAGGATTATTTATGGTTTTTCTTAGCTTTTATGCAAATCTCCATTCCTTTAGCTGGTGGCCTCCCCCTGCAATGTAGAGACAGAGGAAAGAGAGAAAGACATACAGAACACACGCATCATGCACACACCAGGGGAGGTTAATCTGGATGTGTGAGGGTGATCACGTAGAATAGCTCTCTGAGCCCATGGTTGTGTGACTCATCCCCCATGACACACAGCAATACAAACTGTATGCTGACTTTTCACATACAACTCTAGAGTGCAAGATTTCACTCTAACTTTAAGGCTAACGTTGACAGAAGAGGGTGATAAGAGCAGACATGGATTATTTTTGTCTTTCTTCCTCCTGTTTACCATAGCACTAGAGATTTCAGCAGCAGTCTTGAGCGAACCTGCAATTGAACGCCTGGGTTTACATTATTCTTTTTTTAAGCTTTTGGCCTCTGTTTGCAGTTTTCCTGGCACACCCGCAGCAGGCCAACTAGAAGCCACACCCAGACCTCAGGAGCACGCCAACATGCACAGACAACCGTGACACACACATTCGAGATAAAGATCACAACACTGGCTTCTCAGTATGTGTTCTCCTGCTGCTGCAGCTGACTCGGTCAAACATGTTCACGGAGCATATACGCTGAAATGTATGAATCAAATGAAGGGAAATAATAGTATCTTTTAGATACTTAAGACTAGATTTAATGTCACTCTGACATGTTTGTATGTATTTGCCTCTCGGTTCGAGTGTTTGACCAGTGCATGTGCCTCAACTAATCTCTGCAAAGTCTGCATGGATGTTTACCTTTTTCCTCTCCTGCTTGCAGGCTTATCTCTGTAGTCAACACAGCCGGGCCCCAGCTGTAATATGGCACTACCCTCAATGTGAACTTCTGCTTTTGTATTTTTGGCTGGACCAGCAGGTTAGCACAATACACTTAACTTAACTGATTGAGTAATGACATTAAAATATCGCTTTGCCCGTTGGCTTAACACTAGCCAATACTGCTTTTTAGTTGGCTGTTTGCAAGGAGCGGTAGGCTACTGTATTTCCTTCTGTGGTAGTGTTCATGGTACAGTACATTTATTTTGTCTGCATATAGCACACAGACTGTATGGTAGGATATATCATGGGCGTCACACCCACAGAAACATATATGACTCAATTCCCCTAACATTTGCCTGATGTTCTTGGAGCATGTCTTGAGTGTCTTGATGAGGTCAGATCAACATATGGAATGTCAGAAGGACGGGTGGGGAAGAATCATAGTAGTAAATGCTACCTACAGTTGCAATGAAAACCTTTTGGCCAATTTAGATTGATTGGCCAATGGCCAAACAGCCATATTGCCTTGTTTTCTTTTTCTGTTGCAAATCTGTGGACCTCTCTCAGAGTTACAGTGTACTGCCACAGGCTCTGACACAACTAGTGTTCCAATGGATCCAATAAACAAGAGTTATTAGCCACAAGCTCTTAGTAATACCTTTCACTGATTAAATATTTGTAACACCTATAGACCGATGTGAACCAAACTCAATAGCATTGATTTATGAAAAAAGAAAGGAGTGACATAATGACGATACAAGGTTTCCGACAATATGAGAGAAGAGATTATTTTCACACGATTTCATCGTCCTTGCTAACATTACAGAAATCGCTTAGGCTCAATCGTATCGCCGGGATTACCCTTAAGCCGTTTTGAAACTGCCAAAAAATTATAATTTCAAAGTAAGCAAACAATAATCTCCTGGTGGGTTCTAGCTAGGTCAAAGGCTGATGTTGTTGCAAACATCCCCAACCCCCTACACCTCTCAGTCACCCCAGCCCACCCTCACCCTCCCCTCTGTCACAAATTCCCATCCAAAATCAAGCCGTTTGTGACGGAACATAGAGGGTCATAGAGGGACAATCGCACATTGTCCACCGATGGCCGCTTTCTGTCCATCGTACCACTAGCTGTATTGTGCTGTCTAACCACAGCCATGTGGACATCCATGGGTGGCAGAGAAACAAACAACACAGGAGAAACACACGCAAGATGCCATGCCACTCCAGCTTCATTCTAACCACCCACAGTGGTTCTCAAAGTGGGGTCTGAGGACCCCCAGGGGTCCTTGAGAGGGTTCCAGGGTTCCACAGCAAAATTCAAAATCAGTTAAACCACTTTAACACTGTGTATTACTATTATATATAAGCAGTTTTTTAAAATAAATCTACATTTTGTTATATATTTTTAAACATTTTACCCCCATCTTTTTAGATGGGGGTACTCTGCAGCCAAATACATATAAATGTGGGGGGTCCTTGACATGAGAACTGCCGCCTATAGAGTGTAAAAACGTGTACGTCACCAAGAACGTCACCAAGAGGGGGCGGCATCTGAAAAGCTAGCGGCGCCATGTTTCTGGCATTTAAACTCTAGCCCACATGACTAAGAATAGACGGTGGTCTGTTTTTGTAAACATTGAGGTCGTTCTTGGTGACAACATAGTGAACCAACACCAGGATGGATAGAAAGAACGTCGGGCTCGGCTTATACCTTGGCTTACAAGGACAAGGAAAATATCGTGAACAACCACGGCTCTGCTTAGATATACTTTGTTGAACGTTATGTCTCTGCGCCGTACAGCCGAGATCCAAGCCATCATACGTCTCTTTGTAAACTCGTCAATCTGGGTTCCTTGATACCATCTCCATGCTGGAGAGCTGAAAAATCTGTCTCATTCCCTCGACGTGACATGCTGTGGCACTTGTAACTACTGAGCAAGTCTGCACCATTGTGAGATGTCAGTTTATAAAAAGATCGTATACTAGCACACAGGATAGTCGCTCAATGTAAACAAACCAGACAATCCCAGAAGTATGGCGGCCGCTATCACGTAACACATATGTTGATGCTCCCTCAAGGATATTTTGGTACCATAGCTGCCTTTCCTATCTATGCCACTCTCATCCACCCCTGCTGTCGGCGATTTGAGAATCACCTAATGCCTATAAGAGGCATTACTGAACCAAGCGAATAGGGCAGCACAGAAGGCTCCAGCTTTGTGTATCTTTCTTTCAGTATCCAATATGCTGTCCATTTTTTCCAAGATCTCCCTCATACAGTGCATTTAGAGAAATATTTCAGACCTTTTCAAGTTTTCTACCTTTTCAGAGTCAATTCATCCCAGGAGGGGAAATCAAAAATATTGGAGTGAGACCTTGACCAGCCCCATTTACCCAATGAGAGCTGTTCATGAGGTAGACAGCCGCTGCCCCGGCGGCGGGGGATTGGGGCTTAAGAGGCAATTCCTGTGTTCAGGGAGTATGCTTTGGGTTGCAGCGTCTTGTTGAAATGTAATCTTTTGCCCCAGCCAGAGAACCACTGGAGAATGTCAGAATATGTCTACTGTATTTTACCCCAACCTGACTAGTCTTTCAAGTCCCTGTCTGTATACATGCTGTTGGGAATCTTTGGGAATCTTTGCATTTTGGCAAATGCGCCCATAGGCGATTCTTGAGTGAGATGAGCTTTGATAAACAATAACACGCAAACTGTATACCCATTCTGGACCATCGTCATGGAACATTTAGCTAGAAGCTTCTGCCAAAAGTATTTAGTAGTAACAAGCGATGTATGATTTGATTTCACGTTCCAACAGATATGATTGTGCTTTATCACTTTTTGATGCTTTTTGAACAGTTTCTAAACCTTCCACTCCTGCATTTGAGTGTGGGTATTTGTATTCATAGCTGGGTCCAGTCATATCTGTTTTTCTCTGTATCCACAGAAGCTGGTTCTGGGACCCATTCACTTTCAGGGCCACCCAGTCCCTCCCTTAATTTGTAGCCACAGGTCACTTCTTGAAGCTATTGAAGTCTTAGACAGGCCTACCTAGAACACACCTTTTCCATAATCTTTCTGCCTGGTGATGACAGACAAATGGTTGCACACATGAACACATGACCTCCTGTATACTGTATGCCTGTTTGTACCACCAGTATAATGGAAGCAGATGGGAGAGAGGAGAGGCCAGCTGTTGTTGCACGAAAGATGTGCATGCACGCACGCACAAACACACACGGCATGCAGGCACAGAGGCAGGCAAACAACACAGGCGCACGTGTCATGCACACATATACACACACACACACACACACACACACACACACACACACACACACACACTATTATGGCAACTTTGCAGAGTTCTGGTCTTTATCTGAGAGCCAACATGTTGAATGTATCACACAGCAGTATGCAGACCACTACTAGTATTAGTACAGAACAACTCCATGCAGTATACAGAGTATAAGCAGGTGACCTGGACTGCCTGGGAGCCTAATGGAGACAGAAGACTCACAGCAGAGCAGCCACGGACGGCTGAGTGGGGGTCCATCCACGCCTCTCGCTCGCCAGTGGAGACGTGGAGTATGACTCATCTCAGAGAGACGTCAGTGCCTCGTCACACGCGCGCACACACACACACACACACACACACACACACACACACACACACACACACACACACACACCACACACACACACACACACACACACACACACACACACACACACACACACACACAATCACTCACTAGATTTTTAGAAGACGCACTACTTCACAATTTTACTGGCAGCCTCCATCTGAGTGGCTCTAAAGACCAAAATCAAAACCAGATGTATTTTAAGGTTTGGAGATTATCTGTGTAGCTGTCATTGTTATTACTAGTATGGCCTCCACTGTCTCATACCCATGAACACGCTAGCTAGACTGCAGTAATGATTCCTATTCAGTGTAATGATTCATTTCCCTAACATGACGAAGGATATTCTGTGTTTTACATACATGTTTATGTATGGTATTATGTTGTTGTGGGAAAGGAATACACAGCCCTTTCCATTTTCAACCTTTAATTCAGAGCCAAAAGTTTGAAATTGGTAAAATCAGTCCATTATCCATTTTTGTCTTGGTTCTCGTCTGAGGACGACCTAGAGAAAGACTATGTATTAACTGCTTCACAGTGTTCAGATAAAAATTAGACCATTTCAACACTTCATGCTGTTCAGGTGAAAATCAGAACACTTCAACAAGCCATGTGATCGTACAAGAAAGTATAAATTAACCAACTGACTGATTGCCTATGGGGCGTATGGGCTGGCTGCTTCTGAAGTGATCTCTGTGATTATTAGTGTGACCCTGTGCTAGCCTCGCATAGCCAGCCTTCATCTGCCTTTGCAATGCATAATATTGCCCCAGGCAGATTAAGTCTGGTCCCACTCAATTGTGGGAGGACTTCACGGACGAAATGGTGACGGCCAACCAGATTCGTCTGGAACCATGCAGGCTATAACCAACCAGTGGCCAAATATGGGGCGGGACATTGCAAGGAAAAACAAAAATCTAACACTGAGAGGGACGAGACTAATATCCTCACAGTGATATTAGTATCGCTACGCCAGGCTAACCCTGTGCCACAACCTCCTCCAAAGAAAGACAGGCAGAGCAGCAGGTTCATACCTCATCATGGCCATCAGGGGGAGTGTGAAAGACCACACTATTGCGATGCGAGGATGTGGGATTAGTTGGTGCATCCACTTCTAAAAGCTAGCTGTGCCTTGGGTTGGCTCCCACAGTATAAGTGGGCGCTGGCTGTTCTGGGTGCCTGACACAATGCTCTCTGACCTTAAGTTGTCCATGATATGTGGGGGGGAGGCCCCAATAGAGGTCCACATTTTTGGATGTCGTCCTTATGTGCACTCCATTTCTACCACCAGTAGAGTTTTATAATTGCTTGCGGCTATCACCTGCACCACCTTCTCAAATGCCATGGCTTCGAGAATGTTGATGAGTTTCCCCCGGTGTATGATGTAAAAAATTAATTAAATCGAAATTAATAAAGGTAATCACAGGTTCCGCTATGCAGGCCTTCCAGTATAAGCCACTATCTGCTTTAGGCCATTCTGTGAGGTCTAAGACAGGTATAAAGATTATAACTCGGACAGCTTGTCAGTCTCATATGCTCGGTTGATAAAGTCCAGCATGTCCTCATCTGCGGGCTCGTACTTTAGAACCATCCTCCTCAAAGCTCTCGTCTCACTTGATGTCTCACTCCAGGTGAATGGTCCGTCAGGTATGGGTCGGTTATGGAAGACGGGAGCTAATTTCAGGAGGATTTCCCAGGAGCTTCTTGAAATGTGGATAACAGTACTGCCTTGACAACCTGCCTAATTAGTCTGGAGGTACAACAAATGTCCTGCTATTGGCCTGCAGGGAGTCAGTAGCACATACATTGCTCAGCCAGCTCTGTTGAATCGGTTTTAAGGCTGGAGGGAGAATGACAATGTTTTAAGGTGTGTGGATGCCCAAATTAAGACATGACAGCAACACGTGGTAGCACACATGATCAAATTATAGGCAAATCTTTTAGTATAACATTTACGTAGTTAATCAGTTTAGTCCGAGATTCTGCGTGCTGTGATAACTGATGACCGTTTGTTGTAAAAGTGTTATTCCAGAATTGGTGACATTTCTTTGATTGCCTTTTTCCCCCGTGCTGGTTATCTTGTGTTTAGCACACACGTCTGTGACAGGTTGTACTTTGAGGAAATGAATTTTGGATTATTATCTATCTTCGTGACATTTATTATCCTCCCAGAATGTAATTTATAAAGGACTGACCAGCTTGCGGTCACAAACACTTCTGTCACACAAATCTATAAAAAAAGGTTCAAAGGAGGCAAGCTGCAACTGTAATTCATCTATCCTAACACTTTTACATTTTTACTGTTCTTTTCGTTTTTGCATAGCTCCCCTTTTCTTTTTTTGTTCTAAATTGATTATGTAGTGTATGTATGTGAATATAGTATAGGCTATAACTACAAAGTAATCACTTCATAGTCAGTGTATTGATACTGATACCTTTATAATCCTATCCTGCTATATTTCTTTCCATTTAAGCTGGCAATGAAGTTTGTTGTTAGCTGTTAGAAAAGTAATTAGGGGCAAGACTTTCATCTTTCAAAGATTCTAGCTTTTGGCTCCCAGGTCTATGTAACACAAGGCTTTGAAGTTCAAAACTGAAATCCAAAACCGCTGCAATTCAGTTTGTATGACCATAAGACGTAACATCTATGCAAGGAAGGAGCCTAGCTGTCAATCCTGTTTAACTGTAGTTGTACCATTGGACTCTTAAAAGAGTTTTCTGAACTAAACCCTCTGTCTCTTGAAGAACTACTTAACCCTTGACTACAGCTTGCATACCTCAGAGACCTCGATCAGCTTGTGCAAACTAATTGATAACGAGTTGAGATGCAATGAGATAAGGTTGACTGACACTGATGATTGGCTATGATAATACCTTTCTATTAGATCCATTGTTCCACCTTTCATTGACATACTGTAGGCCTATAGCCTTTAAGGATTTAGGGTTAGTAGTTGAGGCATTTGTAACAACAACTGGGTATGATATCTGCCAAATTAAATTCAGGTTTTTATTAAATACAATTGGGATAATTAGAATGCTGATGGATGACTTAAGTTGTGTTTAAGTTGTGGTAACACTGTCTTGTTGTGGTGATACCACAACATGTCATATGTGGCCTCACCAGTGATCTAGAATGAATGCTCAAGTTTCTATAGCCCAGGCAGTAACAAAGTTACAAACTCTTGTCCTATCGTGCATGTGTTTGGTCCGATGTACAGTCCAACAGGCATTAGTCAGACACCCTACCCAAAATCCAACCCTAAACCTAACCTCACAGGAAGCCATAGGTTAATTTTAATCTGCCACAGGTTTTAACCTACCACGCATGGCAGGAGCCACAGGTTAGTTTTAACACTCAGCGTGCTAGCGATTCCCTCAGCCTGATTACCCCTGACGCTAACACTGATAGCATTGGACGACCAAACATTTTCCAAGGCCGACAGCAAACTTGTTCTCTTATAGTGAGAAGCACATGTACTGCATACCTCAAAAGAAAGCTTAATTTTCCACTACAATTAAAAAAATATATGTTACCATCTTCCATTCTGGAGATATTTACCTTTATGTAACACCTGCTTTTGTAGTAACTCTTCTTGAACAATAAGCCGAGCTAGGGGCCGTTTTATGTCAGACGTTGACAGGCAGTTATAAAAATGAACACAGAAAATATCTTATACATACTATACATCGAATGAAAGCCCTGAATGTCTACTTTTACGAGGAAAAAAGTACACATTGATCCCATCTACCCTTCGTCGGTAGTTGGCTTTTGTATGAGCTAAAGAATGAGCATAGGGACTGAGGGAACTTATCAGGGCTACGTTACTACTGTTTTGTTTCTTTTTTATGAAGATGATGACGGATAGGGTAGGCGCCAGGCGGGCAGATGGAACGAAGCAAAGCCGTGTTGTCATTATATATTTATCCATCTATGTACGTGTCTGTCACTGTGTCGTTCCAACTCGGCTCGCCGAGGGACGGTGGTGTTGCTGACTTGCTGTGCCCCTCCAGGAACACAACAGCGCGTATTTGCATTGTTCCATCTGACCGCGGCGATGATCATCATCATAAAAAAATAACCGTCCCTCGGCGAACTCGGCGATACAATCCATGATAGTTTTCTTGTTTGTTCGAGTATGGAGAAGGAAAGGAGACCGACTTTAGATTCGTGTCCATCATGGAGCCGCTACATGTTCCGACAGACACTACACAAGACGCCTCCCCTCCCCTGAAACAAACAAGAGCCCTCCCTCCCCTAGCCTGGGCACCATTTCATTTCGGTATATGATCCGGGCTGGAGCCGGATGATATGCTTACGTCATGTTGTAGGCAATGGTTTGCCTACAACAAACAGGAAGCTGTTTGTTGCTTCCTGTTTGAATAAAAGCTCTCGTAAGCGAGAGCTTTTATTGAGAGGGAAAAGGAAGTTGTCGCCGCCTGTTCATCCTGTCTGGCGACTACAAAACAATACTACAACATGACGTAACCACATCATCCGGTCCCAGCTCGGATCATCTGAAACAGAGACCAGGCTTTCTTCCGAGGCGGTGGAAAGCATGGTGAGGCGAGGTTATCCCTCCCCTGAAACAACTAGGAGGGAGGGAGGGGGAGGGAGAAACAGGAGCAGATTGGCAGAGGTGGATACGAGCCGATGTTATGTTATGCAATGTGATTCTGTTGACTGGAGTACGCTCGCATGGGGGCAGCCATTGTGTGATAGAGACTAGTCTACACAATGCGCATTTGCGAGAGTTTTTATTTTATTTTTTATCACGTGACCGGAGGGTTGTGGGGTGATTCACGTCTGCTTGAGCTATTGTCCGGGTGTGTACAAAGGCGATTGAAAGTAATCAATAAAAACATGCGCTAAACGGACATCTACGTGTCCCGCACCGGACCGTTGGGATTCGAACCACGGATAAAACCGTTTCCTGCACGCTATGGGTTAACCTGCCATGGGTTGTTTTTAACCTGCCACGCATGTCGGGAGCCACAGGTTAGTTTTAACCCGGTCAGGGGTTAGTTGTAACCGGCCACGCATGTCGGGAGCGACGGTGTTGTCGGACTAATGCCTGTCGGACTGTTAGTATATATGTCTAACCAACATATGCACCCCTGTCCTATCTAGCATAACCCAACATTTAACCTGCACCATGATGCTAGTTGTAGTTCAACTGATCTTCACAGTCCCACTGGAGCGGGCTACCCTTAATAAACCTTCTACAAAATCTACACCCTCGGAGTCGGAAGATAGGCACAGGGCTGTGATTGGATTTATTTTAACAGTCTGAAGAAGCCTGCTGAAGATTATGGGGAACGTTTGAAGAGCTCAACCCCCAGGCTGTAGTAGGCAGTCAGTGGCTACCCTTGATCCCTGCTGGAACCCCCCACTGGGCCCCACACCCCAACAACCCACACAAACAGTAAACACAAACCGAGTGCTGTAGAATACAGCCGACAGGCTGTTTGGTCCTAAATCATAAGCACTACCTGGGGTGCTTTTTTCCTTCTTTTCCTTTTTGAAACATATTAACAGTGTGGCATAAGGAAAGGAAAAACAGCTGTGACGATTCACTGAGGCAAAGATTAAAGCTAAGCTCCTTTTGTGTGGCTGCATTGGTGTGTCCACCCAAATGAAAACACAGACAACCAACAAAGCAGTTGATCTGTTTATCACCGCAGTAAGGACAACAAACTGATGAACAAATCTTCCCGCACTCTATTAGCATACAATTCGCATTTATCATCGACATACTGGCCAGTTATCACCATAGCAACTGCTATGAGGTACGTACTGCAGGCCTCTCCATCACTTAGGCGTTGTGATAAAATGAAGAGTATGACGTCAAAGGCGCTACTGTTTCCCCCCCCTATCTGAGGTTCTTTTTCCTTCCATTCAGACCGGCAAAGGTGTCCTCATGGCAGATAACACAAAGTGAGTCATCTGCTGTGTGAGTGCTGTAAACATTAATGAGGAAGTTTGCTTTTCAGCAGTGCGTGAGTCAGCCATGAATAGGCTACATGCCATACATGTCATACATGAATACACGCCATATGAGGAGGGGAGACAACAGACGTCTTTATTAATTGGATAAAATATGTAGTCATAGGTCATGAATGCATGGTCATAGATGACTATCGTCATAGTAGACTGTCCAGAGGATATACAACTTGGGAAAAACATACACATAATAACTTAAGGGCCGGCGTGGCACAAGATATGGCCCTAGATATGTATAGCTCTACTTAGATTGGCTTTCTTAAATTGGTCCCTCTCACTGCCCACAGACTCAGTCTCAGATAATACTAGTCTAACGTTGACGTCTCCAGTATTTAACCCAGCTTAGCCCCTTTTGTTCCCATGGGCTATCTCCTACTTTTAAAGCTCTTGCTGTGTGTAGCCTACTGAATGAGCATTTAGTCGTACGACGTCACGTAAGCAGTACTCTGGGGTCTGTTGGTCAGATGGTTACTACAGGGCTAATTTCATTCAAGCAATAGGACTAGAATACTAGAAAAGACTACTTTTAAATGTATATAAAAGCTGTTTTTATGGTTTGTTACTATCAACATAGCTGATACTGTATATTTAAATTCACAATTCACAAGTTATATGGAATATCTACAATCGTGAATTCACTTCAAATTAGCTAACATCTAAGCTTATAAGTTATAAGGCTGTGATTATCAGTACAAGTGTATGATTTTATTTTATTTTTGCGACCGCAGGTTATATTTACTATGGAATCTTGCATTTCCAGTCAGTCAGTCACGCCCCCATATATGGTCATGCCTCGTGACATCACGTGATGTCATCAATATTAAACCCATATATGGAAATCCCTGATGTCATCAATATTGGCCAGCAACTCTACATCTCAAACCTCAAACCCTTAGATCTACATATATGGAGTTTACCTGTTCTGACATTCCATATGTTGATCCTTCCCCATCCATCCATCCATCCTCTTCAATGTCTCCCTTTTGGCTGATACCTGTCCTTTTAAATTCTAGACGGGCTTGATCCAAAGTTATTAGTGCAGCCGTGCCGGCGAAAACTAGAGTTCTCAACAGCCCGGCCCTACCTAGGCCTTCATCAGGTTACGGCTCACTCCTCCTCACCTTCACATGCAAGCACTGCTTAGCCACTCCCCCCTCACTGACTACTCCATGGCTCTACTCAGCACACCTGCTCTCCTTCGCCAATTCTCTGCACCTGTCTTCCTTCCTGCAATCAAGCGCTACCTCTGGCCCTGGCCTGGCCTACACTCGCCTCTACAAAAGCCCAGTCTTCCAGTCGCCAGAGCTAAGTTCACATGTCTACATGTATAGGTAAAGCACAGGCCAAGCCTATAGCATTGTTAAACTGAGTTATAGTGCTAGTTACAGTTTTTGCCTTTGTTGTCTTGTTTTTCTCTGAAGACTGACGCTCCCTCTCCTCCTCCTCCCTAGTGCTTGGATTCCCACATTGAGTTTGGCCAACCTGGAGAGCCGCCAATCTACTACTACCCCACTCCTTTCCCTACGTTTGTGAATAAACCTGTGAACAACACCTGAACAACGCCTCCTCTCTTGCTGTGCACTTGGGTCACACTTACTAAATATAACACATCAAACCCTGTACACTGCGTGTGTGTTTGTGTGTGTGTTAGGTTGCGTAAAAAACAACCATGTTGTTTTCGTGCTCAGACACAGCCAGCCAGCCACACACTCACTTTTTGAGTGGTTGCACCACTCAAAAAGCTCTATATTTAAGATTAGTGCTATGCATCCTATGTGTATACATCCCACTGTTTCTCAACCAATGGTCCACTGACTACTAATTATTTCCTAATAATAATAATGACTCAAACAGACAATCCGGTGCACTTCCCCCTCTTGAGATTCTAACTCTAACCCTTTTTCTGTTGAATTTCTTGATCTCCACCTCCGACTTGTCAGTAAATGACTACATGGACGACGGTCATGATAGTTCACCAGGTCATTCAGTTCACTGTTTCTCAACTAGTGGAAAGAAAATCAACCAGTCCTACATGCATGGTCAGGCCAGGGACCACATGCAATACCTCACGGACCACCACTGAGTGAAAGAACATAGCAGTTAGTTATTTTAAAGGAGGGAGAGGACGATAGAGAAAAGAGAGAGAGAGAGAGGGGAGGCACAAGAAAAAAAGAGAGAGGGACAGTTCAGCCTAGTTTTAGGACATTATTAGAGGTTCCAGATTCAGGTTTCACTGGGCGGGCATGGGGCTGAGTTATGGTGGGAGATGACTTTGTCCCACTGATCAGTCTGGCTGTGCGTTTCCTGTCTGCATTAATCAGACCCTGGGGGCCCATTGGCTGAGCTCGATGCAGGAGTGTTTCCGTGTGGTGCCAATCACTAATGACCTTCTTGACGCCATAAACCATATAGATCTGTCAGCACAATGCCCTCTCAAATTACACTTGACAGCACTCCAATGCTACCTGTTTTCCCTCATAGTCTGTGACAATGGCGCATCCGCTCCACATAAAGTGTCCAATGTGTCCATAATTACAAACACATACAAGCATGTATTGTGTTCAATATACAGTATAGGCCTAGCATTTAATGTAGTCCTATGCAGTACGTGGCATGCATCCATGCACCAAGCTCAGCTTAATGATAATGTGCTTCAAAGGTTACCTGTCCAATACTGCAAGAGGATGATTGCCTGCATGCTTTTGTGAGACATCACTTTGAATCAGACATGACCTCAACCTTAAGTTGTGTGTGTGTCTGTGTTTGTGTGTGCGCGCGTGCGTGCGTGCCCATCTGTCCGTGTGTGTGTGCGTGTGTGACGTTAATTACTTTTATTTGAGCACATCAATGATTTTGAATTGATTGAATGTTCCCCATCTGATCCTAATTGCTAGCCTTGATGTAGCTGTGCCTGAATAAGAAATGACCCATCATCATCATCACTGCTCATTTAATGTATTCCGATGTGACTCATGGTCAGCAAAGTGGGAGCGTGTGTAGCTAACTAGCCATACCCTCTCCGTGCCCAGCATTATGAAATAAAAACCATCTAGAAATGACATGGTTTTTGCTTTTTCAAGTATACATTTTCATTCTGAGACCTGATATAGCATCATTACTTAGCTTACATACAGTCATTGCATACCTAGCCTGAGTAGCCAATCTGTAGCCAGGTTTTATTTTCATTCGGCTCAAAAATCACACACGCAATTTGTACCACATATAAACTAAGAATAATACATAAGAGGTTTTGATTTTGATGCAGTGTGTGCACAGCATTCTATGGTTCCGTTGTTCCGTCATGAAATAAATTAAGTGAAGTGAAACTGCTGTGACGATCCCTGTACACTGTCATAAGGACATAGCTACAGCAGCCATGGTAACATCAGAGTGGCATGGCTGACATGCAGTGCATGTGTTTCCTTATAACAGCTGCTGGGATAACAACATAAAGTGTTGATTTTGGCGACTAAAACTATGACGAAAAATGTCCGTCAACTACCTTTTTTTCACCAAGGAAAACTAAATGAAAACTAAGCTATGATGACTAAAACCAAGACTGAATATATTGATAATTTCGTCAACACATAAAAACTAGATTAAAATGTTAGGGAGGGACGTCTGTGCAGAAGAGATCCAGTATAACTAAAAGACAGATACAAGCTCTGCAAGCAGATGTACAAGCTCACAACACATCGCGCTGCGACGCGCTGTGAGCTTGTAGATCGTATATTTTCAGCATGCAAGTCTAAAATCCGCCATCACGATGCCATCAAGGTTGTTTTAGTCGACTAAATTAACTGTAGATTCAGTCGACTAAAATCGTATGTATTTAGTCGACTACAACGAGAATAACACTAAAACATTTCAGGTGACTAAAATGTGACTAAAAGTAAATGAAAATGTATTCATAAAACTATGACTAAAACTAAATAAAAATGTTCTGTCAAAAACAACACTGCTCATAAGTCACAGACTCACAGTGATCCAAGGGGATGCTATGCTAACTCCACCAAAAAAATCACCCCGCGTCCGAAACGGTTGAGAAATGACAGAGTTACCGTGTGGGGGTCCCTCTACTGTACTGTCACTGTACTGTACTGTACTGTACTGTCACACACCCGAAATCACATAATGGCTGCTGAAAACTCAGCTTCCCATCATGCAGCTGTGCACAGTGTGAAGCTCAACAGCGCCACACACACACACACACACACACACAAGTGCTGCACCATATGGTTTCAGCATAGTGATTTCCTCAGGGCTAACTGATGGAGTCAGAAACGGGCCAGTGGAATCCCTATAGGCACTGGGAGTGGTTGGACCCGGCCTCAACCAGTAGGATGACACTGTATGCATTGTTGTTAGATGGAGCACACGGTTACATAACACGTAGCCTTTGGAATCTTGTGAAATACTGACAGATAACAGCAGCAAAGACAAGAATAACAAGTGAGCAAAGCAAACCACTTGAGTATTCACATGCATGCAATGCCTGCATGACCTGGGAAACTTTACCAAGGAGGAAGAAACAGGATTAGTCTCTCGTCATTACACGGCCCTATATAGAAACACTCATCATGTTACCCAACATATCCCAGGACAAGTGTCCTGGGATGAACGACAGTCTTCTACGGTGGAAGTATATATGCTCACCCATTACACAACCAAGCTATAGGTATACATATAGGTATACATAAACTGCAAAAAGGCACGGTCCATACAGCCAATCCAAACTATGAATAGGCCTTTAGTTCTTTGTATCAGGTTTGAGAGGCTGCTGGGGAGGTGGGTGTGCATTTGGCTGATTGGTGACACCTGTGAGGTTAATTAATTATTGTTCCAATAAAGTGTATTTAGTACAATAAAAAGGGAGTGAGTGCATAGGAGCTGCATGCTAAACAAGCTGTATCACTTTCTCAGAGGGGGGGGGGGGGGTGTGTGTGTGTGTGTGTGTGTGTGTGTGTGTGTGTGTTCGCGTGCACAGGTTTGTATGTGTGTTTGCGGGGTAGATAAATTCCTGTGCATACCAGAATTGATTGATTGATATCTTTACAAACATAATTGCATAAACATATAATTGCATACAACTAGAATACAACTCCATTGTGGTCCTTTGAGTGTGGTCCAGCGGATGCAGTCCCCGGGGAGGAGAGGTGAAAGGGTAACCCGATTCCACCTGCTGACACTAGCCTCCCACCGGCTGCGGGGCTAGGCTACACTAATTCTGTTACACAGACATAAATTGTGTCATTGACACAGCCAGGTTGAATAATTCATGATTTGACACAACTCACCGTAGCTGCTATCACCTTGCACCAGACTGGCACTGGCATTAAATGGAACGGGGCAAAGTAGGCTAGCCCAATTCTAGCATATACAATTCTATATTGAATTCTAGCATTATGGAAAAGCAGAGTTTAACTTTTAAAAACGTAATGCAAATCAAAGATAATTTCCTCGTCCGCACGCACGCGCGCACACGCACACACACACACACGCACACACACACACACACACACACACACACACACACACAACTGGAATAAGAGCTGCCACAGCGGTAGTGCTGATAATGCCCCATTGTGTGTCATGTGGTCACAGAGGCCGGGATGCTTGGAAACTAAATTAACTTTCCTTCTCAGTGATTCTTGAGTAAAGCTGAGGCTGTTCATGGCTCACAGGTAGGCTACACCTAAACCGTAAGCCCCTAAACCGTTACTGCCTTAAGGTATATCATTACTTTCATTTATTAAACCTGCTTTGTCCTGAGAGGGAACATATGAAGTATATAGGGTGTAGCCTAAATAAAACAGGAATATAATTATACCACATTGAAAAACATTGTGCTACACTTCTTCATCCATCAGTCTGTAGGCTAGTCTGTATCTTGATATCTCTTGAGTGTTTGCATTTGTTGTTGTTGGTTATTTGAGTGATCAAGATTTCAGAAACCTTGCCCTATTCTGGCCATGTCATTATGGGTGAAAATGGACGATTTTCATTCAAGCTCACAACGCATCAGAGATGCATCAGGGATCATGAGCTTGAATAACGGCTATCGGCTTCACTATCACTACTTGTTATTTAGTCTTCTTCATATTGTTGTACTGTGTACTGTGGCCTGGAAGACCGTATAGCAAACTGTGGGCCCCTATCTGCACCTGTATTGTAAGAAGGGGAAGTACTGTAATTGTCTCCACCAGGCCGAAGGCATGGGGAGAGAGTATGTTTTGCACTCCATCCGTGTGCACGTGTGCGTCCGTCTGTCTGTTGCCAGTTAATCTCCGGCACCGTTAAAACCCAGTCGAAGCCAAATGTTGCACACATACTCCCCGGATGCCAACGATGAACCTCTGCCCCAAAATTTTGCGCCTGTTATAGCACCACCAGGAGGCCAACTTTTGTAAAAAAATCTCTACAGTCATGTGTTCAAGACGGATCTGTCCAATATTTCATATTCCATCCTAATTGGCTTTCAAAGTTTGCAGGATTGACCCGTTTTGAACAAAAAACCTACTAGGCTGAGGAATATATCCCACCCTTTTCACATTGGCCTGTTATAGCGCCACCAACAGGTGGATTTTTGCAAACCACATTTTTGGAACAAAATGCCTCAAATCATCCAATTGCCATCCAAGGCGTAAGAAGAAATGGCACCCGTTTCACATTGGCCTATTATAGCGCCACCAGGAAGCCACAATCTGACCTGGCCTGGTGGAGACCTGTGCCCCAACTGCACTGTGGCTGCTCACTGCTCCAGGATGCATCAAATGCAGAGGACAAAATAATTTCTCGACAGGGACAATACAGTATATAATCTGCACCCCATTACCACTTGCTTGAAGGTAAAAAGTAAATTAAAAACAAAGTGAAACAAGTCATTATGATCCTATCCATGAAGGTTAGCAGTTAATTGAGGGCGCAAATATGGGTCCCATATTTTATATAAGGCATCTGTGGTGGAGTGTAGCAGGCAGGTTAAAAATCCCAACGGCATGCACTGCATGATTATTTTGTGCCAATCTTTCTTTGTTGTTGGTTAATTCTCATTAATCCAAGACAACAGAATATTTTTCCTAGCAGCATAAATGAAGAGACTAAACAGACGCTTGTTAACAATGTTAACAATCTTATCAGGCAGCCCAAGAATCAGACATACAGTGTATAGGGTCAAGTTCGAACTCCATATCGAAGATCTCATTCAACTGCTGCACATGTACAACACCCCTTCTTCTCCTATAGAAACAAACATATCATGGCCTTTGAGTCTTAACCGGCCACGCAGGTCTGACTAACGGATGTCTGATTTATGAGCAGTCCCCTCAAAGAGAACCTAGTATGCTATGTGAACATTTTAAACATCTAAAGTGCACCTGTCCCTCATGTTACTCTTGTATGATGAATAATATAATAACCTGCCTGGCAGGCACTCCGGCCATAATTATGCAACAACATGAATTGAACTCCTATAATGCTGATATTTAAATATATCTTTACCCGTTTTCCCTCACTTCTAATGATGTCATTATTAGTTATGTATGAGTGTGTGTCATGTGTGTTTGGCAGGGAGCCTGATATTCCACCCTGGGCACCTCTACTCTACCAGCTCCAGCTCCTGGACATCAGAGACAACCCAGACCCCCTGACTCTGCCCGTACCCGACCGCATCCGCATTGGCAACCAGAAGCGAGAGCGAGGGAACTTTTTTTTTCAGAGGGAAGAGTACAGCATGGCTGCAAGAGCCTATCGCATGGCTCTGGGTGTGCTAGTCCCATGCACCAAAGGTAACTCGCCATAGAAAATGTGCACAAACATTAATAATAATAAAGCTTTATTTATATAGCAACTTTCAAGAACAAGGTCACAAAGTGCTGAACAACAAGAGCATATAGTATAGAACATATCATACATCCAAAGGCAACAGCAAAAACACAGAATAATGGCATATCGAAAAACATAAAAAGGTGAAAAAATAGAAAGAAAGTACAAAGAAATCACAACGATAAAGGATTAAAAGCAGCTTTGTAGAAATGGGTCTTTAGGAGTGATTTAAAACGAGGAACCGGCCGGGCGTTCCATAATGAGGGTGCGTGGATTGCAAAGGCACGATCGCCAATAGTCTTTTTGCGGCCTGTTTTTATGGTGAGAAGGGTTTTTCCCGAGGATCTCACCTCGTGGGCTGGCTCATAGGGGTCAAGTAGGTCTGAAAGGTAGGATGGAGCAAGGCCGGACCTAGCCTTGAAAGTAAAAAGTTGAATATTGAAATTAATTCTAAAATGGCAGACATTCTCCCTTGGCAGTTGACAGTACTTTATGAATAAAATCCTATAGTACTACACCTACTGTACTGGTGCGTAGGAGTGAACAGCCAGCATAGAAAAGAGCAGAAAAGTCCTGCACACTTTCTTCACTTCTGCAAAAAAATCTGTATAAAAAAAATCACACTCGTTTGAAGTGAGGGGCGCTCACTATATTTATATCGGCTACATGATGTCTTATGTCTGCATTAGTGCCCTAAACAAACATTAAAGTCCTTGGCTGGCAAACGATTTACATCATAAGTGCTGTAACAAACATTGTGATATCCTCAAGTCAAATCCCATAGACTTGGCTGCATGACGTAATTTTCCAAAGCAATGCATTGGAGGGGCTAGCACCCCTCACAAAACACATTTCAGTAAGTAGTCTGAAACATTGTTTCTTTAATGCATTTTGTTGTGTAAGTGAAGACCACGTTGGGTGAGACCTAGCCATGGTTCACATGGCTTAACTTCTGCCTGTTTTACGCGATCACTACATTTACAGTGAAAACTTGTACTGTACAAATATAAAGTACTATCCTGCTATCCTTTTGGACCAATGTGCTTTGACTGTAGGCCTACCATGTACTGTTTTGCATTTGTTAATCAATCAATCAAAAACCACGTGTGCCATGGGGCACGGGTGTTAGAAATTTGCTGGTACAGCGATTAGTACTGCTGCATTCCGTGTTGTTAAATAAAAGGCATTTTTATCCGAGATGGTCGGGAGGAGTGTTGCACTCTGAAATACTGGGTGTATTCGATATAGGCATGCTGACTGCACTGTCAATACAAACTAATAGGCGAGTGCACTCCTGGTGTGCAACTGTGAGTTTTCCGAATGCACCCAAAAATGCCTTTTATTAAACAACGTGGAATGCAGCAATGCTAATCGCTGTACCAGCAAATTTCTAACACCTGTGCCCCATGGCACACGTGGTTTTTGATTGATTGATTATTTTATTAGACAATAAATGCAAAACAGTACATGGTAGGCCTACAGTCAAAGCACATTGGTCGAAAAGGATAGCGCCGAAGAAAGACCTTGCGGCCTTGTTTCCATTCGGGTCCCATGCATTCATTCAGAACACAACAATGACAATAATCGAGATATCTCAAAAACATAACTATGTACAGGTCGAAGTACAAATAAATCAAATACAAATAATTAAATCGGCGGGATGGTGAGTACTTTATATTTGAAATCTGAATGTTTATGTACATGTGTTTTCACTGTAAATGTAGCAATCGCATAAAATTGGCTTCAGTTGCGTCACTGTCATGATAGGGCTAGGTTTTGATTGATTGATTGAAATATTTATTAACAGTTTTCAGAATGAATTACAATACATTTCAAGCACAACTCAATACAAAGATTGTCAACTGTGAGTGGACGACCCAATAAAGCATTACACTTGTTTACAAGAGGGTCCACCTTTAGAGACGTACAAATAGACACAATAGCCAAAAAAAGGAGAAGAGGAATTCATCATAAAGGAGGTAAAAAGGGAAAAGAAACCTACAGTGAGGGGAGAAAGGGGTGGGTGGCAGGGGTTCCGATTTTACGGGGCCAGTTTCGAATTGCAGCCGTCCGTAGGTACCCTTTGAGCGCGGTTTTGAAGGAGTCAAGGGATTCACATGTCTTAATGACTGCAGGTAGGGCATTCCACATTTTGGTGGCATAGGAGCGAAAATAATTTAGTCCCTTATTTGTGCCGAATCTGGGATGCACATGGTTTGTTGCACTCCCTCTGGTGTTGTGGGTGTGGACTTCGTTAACATTAAGGAAGTATTTAGACAGGTACATGGGTATCTTGGTGGTGTTTCGAATCTTGTGGACCCATTGCAAGATGCTGTACTAAGCCATTCCAGCCTGTCAAAGTGGACAGGGGTGAGGTGGTTTCGGGGGGTGAGGCCAAGTAGGAGCCTGACCAGTTTGTTTTGGGAAGTCTGGAGCCTTGTTTTAAGGGCCTTTGAGGTGCTGTGGTGAGCTAGGTGAGAACTAGCTGGTTGAGAGACTTATATCTGGTTGAGCGTCTAAGGCAAGCGGAAGTACTAGTAATTGATGGAAGTTTGATTGAGGGTTTACAGATTTGTTTACATTCCTTGTGCTCTGCATTAGGTTGTGGAACCAGGCTTTTCTCCTCTGAGATGAGAAAAGGTTGGCAACACAGTAAGCAGGACGTTTTTCCATTAATAGTATATAACTTGAAAAGAAGACCGATGCACACCTATACAGTATAAGGTTAACTAACAACAGGTGTAGGGCTAAAAAGGAAGGTCGAAATGCACTGAAAGAGATCTTTGACATCATAGATAGATTTTCTCTCTCTCTCTCTCTCTCTTACATTAACTAATCACACCACCACAATGCAGAGCCATGTCTCTCAATGCAGCGTGGCAGCCGCCATAAATGTTTTAGCATAATTCTAATGAAAATCAAAGCTAATCAGCTTTCATATTATTTCCACCTCATTAATTACTTTAATTAAGGAGATGGCGCTGTCACCCCAAGAGGGGAGCATGTCGGAGTGGAGCATGGACGGGCTCATAATGTGTCAATGATGATGGAGACCAACGGCTGAATATTCGGTGGTACTTAAGAGGGAAGGATGAGATCAGGGCCATCAGGTTCATGTGTTTAAGTGGGCGGGGGGGGGGGGGGGGGGGGGGGGGCAACTGGCGAGGAATCATTCAGCAGCACGGACAGTAACATGCGACTCCTGCTTTCAGGTCTGTTGCATCTATTTTACATTATTTTATAATCGATAGATACATTTAAACCCACCATGCACAGTAAAAAGATCCTATAAACGGCCTGCTAAAGCAGCTACCTCCATCACCTCTCATCATCATCATCATCATACTATAATTCTAACAATGTCTGAGTGTGTGTCTGTGTGTCACTGTGACTGCCGTAGCTCCTTACTGCCTGCACCAATCACCCCCACTTTTCACACAGGCATTGACCATATGAATATGGAGGGTCGATTTGACACATTAATGATGATTATTAATGAATTTATTAGTCAATTACAAACGCACCCGGGCGCAGTATCCCCCACGGCCACAAGGGGGGGGGGGGGGGATATCTCACAACGGGTAAGGGCTAGTGCAAGTAATTGACAATACTAGAATGGTGCCCGGCTGTAGAGCACAGAGTCTGTAACGATGGAAGTTGGAGATCCATGCCCCACCCGGCTATGCAATACCTGTTGGACCCGTGTCAGAGTACCCATTCCACCTATCTGTCTGTGTCCCTTTTATGTCCATATATGGAGATTTCTGTATCTGTCTCTCTGTGTCCCTTTATTCCTATATATGGAGTATAATAGGAATAAGCAGGAATACTGTGGAACTAGCAATCAAATGTAGACGGATCATGAGTTGTTTTGTGTTGTATTGTTAGCTTATAAAGGGAATCTTCAAACGGCATTTTCTCCTCGACACAAAACTAATGACTTGCACTTTAGGTGTTGTTGACTGTGTCACAAAACATCCCGGAGGAGCAATTGAGGCGGCACATCCGTAACAGAATACATTTTAACACAAGCAAAACAAGAACGCACACAGCCTTCCCTCCTCCCCTACAATACATCAAATACCTGATCCACCCCAATCGCTTTCACCTGTTTTCTGTCAACGTTATGTCTTGGTCACTGAAAAGGTACTGTATAGAGAGGACAAAGTAGGACAGGAAATATCTGTGACAAAGAGGCAGGTGTGCAGTGGTGGAAAGTAACTGTGTACATCTACTTAAGCACTGTACTTGTCTGGCGCTTTGGCATGGGGGGTCAGATGAAGATATGGAATGAATTCTGCACTGGTCATATATATGAAGCGTGTCTTGAGTGCACAGGGTTTGATGTGGTCAGATCAACATAATAGGAATGTCAGAACAGGTCCGCTCCATATATGGAAATCTAACGTTGGCAGCGGGGCGGGGCGGTCTAGAGTTTGAATGGACAGATATCAGTCAAACAGGTCACCTCCATATATGGAGATCTAAAGGTATGGCTATCCAGGGTTTGATGAGGTCAGTCTTGTGATCTTCATATATGGAGACGGCCATATATGGAGTGTGTCACGAGGCATGATGGACTGACGGCCATATATGGTGGCATGACGTGTCACGAGGCGTGAGGGCCTGACGACCAGTGGTGTGACATGTCACGAGGCGTGACGGACTGACGACCATTGGCGTGACAGATCGACGGACGGACAGGTTTTGCAGGTTTTCATAGTAATCTGCGACCTACAGTCGCAATTACAACACATACATTAACCACTTCAGCCCTATATACATTTCAGCCATTTTAAAATAGCCAATATACAAGCTCACAATGTGTTGCGATGCGCTGCATTGTGAGCTTGTAGATCTGCTATTTTCAAAATATTTTCATATATTTGAATACTTGAAATGGGACAATTAATCTGCATAATGATTAGCCTAGGCTACTTTTACTTTTGGTACTTTAAATATATTTTGATGCCGATACTTTAGTACTTTTACTTGCAACAGAGTATTTCTATATTGCAGCACTAATACTTTTCTTAAAGGGCCACTTCACCCCTTTTGCAACCAGATCTTATTTTAATGATGTTTGGGAGACAAGAAACACTTAAGGGTTTTTATGTGGGTAATGTGTGTTTTTAGACATTTTAGTATTTCAAAGTGTCCATGATGTCATGGACAGGGATGACCTTTTACGCAGAGCCTAGTAGTCAATGGTCACTGGGGGGCGCTTGATTTTCAGATGACCGGATTAAGGTTGGTGAGGGGTCCATTAAAACGACCGGATTAAGGTTGGTGAGGGGTCCATTAAAACGACCGGATTAAGGTTGGTGAGGGGTCCATTAAAACGACCGGATTAAGGTTGGTGAGGGGTCCATTAAAACGACCGGATTAAGGTTGGTGAGGGGTCCATTAAAACGACCGGATTAAGGTTGGTGAGGGGTCCATTAAAACGACCGGATTAAGGTTGGTGAGGGGTCCATTAAAACGACCGGATTAAGGTTGGTGAGGGGTCCATTAAAACGACCGGATTAAGGTTGGTGAGGGGTCCATTAAAACGACTGGATAAAGGTTGATGAGGGGTCCATTAAAACGACCGGATTAAGGTTGGTGAGGGGTCCATTAAAACGACCGGATTAAGGTTGGTGAGGGGTCCATTAAAACGACTGGATAAAGGTTGGTGAGGGGTCCATTAAAACGACCGGATTAAGGTTGGTGAGGGGTCCATTAAAACGACCGGATTAAGGTTGGTGAGGGGTCCATTAAAACGACCGGATTAAGGTTGGTGAGGGATGCGCTGCTCTGTGCTTAGGTTAGGGTTTGAGGTAGGTAGTAGCAGGCGCTGTAAAACAAGCGTCCCATCAGTGCCCATCGAAACAGAGGCTCTGCGTAAAAGGTAGTCCCGTCATGGACACTGGGCTCACGTCCTTCCTGGACTACAATTCCCATAATGCTTTGGTGCACTGATCCTCCTTGTGGATAGGGGGAGGGCTGTCTTACTGAGACAACATGTAGTCCAGGAAATAAGTGAGCCCAGTGTCCATGAAAATATCTAAAAATACATATACCCACATTAAAAACACAGGAAATGTTTCTTGTTGCAAAAGGGGTGAAGTGTCCCTTTAATTAAAAAAATCACATCCGTGTGAAGTGAGGGCCGCTCTATCATCATACATCATCTCATTCTTTACGCAATGTTTGTGTTTACACAAACATTCAAAACTGGCCATTCATTGTCGATAGCATTTAA
This sequence comes from Protomyctophum bolini, assembly GCF_963924005.1. Taxonomy (NCBI): domain Eukaryota; kingdom Metazoa; phylum Chordata; class Actinopteri; order Myctophiformes; family Myctophidae; genus Protomyctophum; species Protomyctophum bolini. Next base: position 28,570,699 of record NC_137865.1, on the reverse strand, counting down.
TGTTCGTGTTGGGACAAACACTCAAAACTGGCCAATCATTATCAACTGCATTTAATGTTTGTGTTGGGACAATGACGTAAAACTAACCATTCATGATCAATGGCAAAATGTGAGTAGGCCTATTTTTCCCAACATTGCATGCCCAATTGTCTTGTAGATGCAGTAGGCAACAACGAGTTGGAGGGGCAAGAAGAGGAGTTGAGGGACTACAGAGTGAAGAGTCTGAACAACCTGGCCGCAGCTCAGCTCAAACTAGAACAGTATGATGATGCACTGAACACCAGCCGGGATGTTCTGTTCCTGGAGCCTAACAACGTCAAGGCCTTGTTCAGGACAGGAAAGGTGAGGCCACTTCCCTTTGGGTTTCCTATTGGTGGCGATGGTGAAACGCAACAAAAACACAAAAAAATGACTCAAAGATTATGGTTTCAGCTCATGAGGTTTAATTAACCACTTTAACCATAATGTGCTTCGTTGACTGGGCTCCCCCCGGGGCTCTAGGTCCACCAGTATACACCAAATTTGTCCAGCAACATATAGCTTATCTACAAGCTCACGACGTGTCGCAAATTCACACATTGTGAGCTTGTAGATCTGCCATTTTCTCTGAATGTACGCCACAGAATTGGGAAGCTGGGGTTCAATTGGTTAATGTAAAAAAAAACAGAATTGTTTCCAAGGAAGATTCATGTGATCACCACTCACACTAAGGTTATTTTTGAGTGGTGCAGCCACTCCATTGTCCTGCAATTTGTGTCCTGACTCGCTCCGAGCACGGAAATCACCACCAAGTGTCATTGTTGCGCAGCCTAATTCTCAGATCTACAAGCTCACAACTTGTTGCCGTGCAAGTACAGTACTACGAAGAACAGTACAGTACTATGAAGTACAGTACTAGTTATTTTACCTTGGCACTTTATTGTGGTTCCTGGTGATCATTGCCATCTATCTATCTTTATGTTCAGATTTATGGGTGTATTTGCCATCTCTTTTTCAGATCCTGTCGGACAAGAATCAGAATAAGGAGGCAATGGAGCTACTTAAAAAGGCCTTGAAACTGGAGCCTGCCACTAAGGTGAGACTCTATATGGGTGAGCATGTATGTCCTTTCGTTGCCACCTGTGCTTCCCTTCCAAAGACCGCCTGTGACACCCAACCATACCCCCCCCCCCCCCCCAAAACACACACACACACACACACACACACTCACAGCAAAGGTCATTCAAAAATAGCTCCCTTAAGTCAATAGCGAGGCCCATCTTCTGACACACCCCAAATTAATGGTGAGGGACTCATTTGTGTTTTCACTTCACGCAATTCTGCATGAAGATGCTTTGAATGCTAACCAACAAGAACGCCATGACCTATGTGTACTGATTGACTGAGTTAGTTGAAATTTGGACAACTCACAAACCCATATAAACACACAAACCCATATAAACACATTAATCACACCGGCAATTCCTATGATCTTAGTGCATTACTACTCCGGCTCCTTTGAGGACCTGTTCCGTCTTGCTTGTGTGGGTAGTGGAGTCTGCCAGATCCTCCACCACCTGACCACAGTGATTAGAGTTGTCTGGAAAGCCCTGCACCTCGCACGACCCAGACATCAACGAAACAATGTCCCCGACAGTCGATAGAAGGCTTGCTGCAGTCTCATGCAGTATACTGCAAAGGCAGCGATAACATAACAAATAGAACCATTACGGCTGTCCTACTTTATAGCCTACTATACATTGCCTAAGCACAGCACTCATCTTACTGTCCTAGATACTATGGACATTGGAGAATGGTTAAACATAACAGCAATTCTAACATTAACCTCAGAAGCTTTTACTCAACATGATATTTCACTCGCAGGAAACCTGATCAAACCTACTGTTGGGTGAAATGGCCAAACATTGTGACATACAAGATCATTTACAAACACAATACAGAACACAAAAACATGGCATTAACTCTAGTCAAACCACTGTTGCTTCTGCTCCGAAATCCGAATACGTCTAGTCTCGTCTAGTCTAGACAAAACTAAAATATCTGCCGGCTTGGTAATTACACCCTTGTCTTGATGGCGGATAAAATCCCTTCTAAAAACTTAATTTAGCTGCACTGTGAGAAGGTACTGGTCTACGGTATGAATAATGAAAACAGATTCAACAGATAGGCCTATGTCTAATAATGAACCACAAAATATTGCCTCAGTTGATTCTTCTGCATGATACATGATGATATACCGGTATCTAGAATTTAGTTTTAAGATGGATGTTGAGCACTTTACATAAGAGCATGCAGTGAAATTAAACGTTTAAATAGATATAGAATAATGTGAACTTGTGAAGTTTATTTTCTGTTTGTTGAAGCTTGTTTTTCTATTCAGTCATTTGGACTACTTAAGAATTATGCATACGTGTATTTATAATAAGAATTCTGCTTCCATCTACTGGACAACTTCAAAATTACAGTCTCACATGTAAACATCCTGTTTTATGTACATTTTGTAATGAGATGAAGGTATTTAGACAAAAGTGCTTTTAATATCACTTGGTTTTTTAGATGTTTTGTCGTTTTCCCCTAAGGCAATCCATGTTGAGTTGTCAAAACTCGTCAAAAAGCTAGCCGGAGGCTGTGAAACCCAGAAATGGAAAGCCAAACCTGCCCAGTTTCTTGGAGAGGATATTACACCGTTCCTGTTCCCATCCAAAAAGAAGCCAGCTGTAAGCCATTCATAGCTTTATCCGAGTAAGAAATGCCTTTCATTCAGTTAAGTTTAAAAGACAAACCAGTGTTTATATATAGATTGTCGTTTGGTGTTTTAGGGAATGTCATGGACGTTCCTGCTGGGAGCTTTGGTGGTGGCCTTGGGCAGCTTAGTGACATCAGTCATTCTGACGGCAAGAAACTGACATCACCAACAAAAATGAGGTATCATCTTCACCTTCAGGTTATGCAATAAATAACTGAAGAAAGAAAGACATGGTATGCACTGCACAAAAGCCACGGTGGTGCTGATAGTGATATCCCATTCTTTTAAATGTGAGAGTAATAAAGTGTAGTAGAAGTAATTTGCTTCATTACAAGACTGTTTTTAATGTATCAAGTGCTCGTCAAAGAATCAAGACAATACAGCAGTATACACATTTACAGTATAATATAAGCGGGTTGATCCAGGAGAGAAATCTTCAGGTCTATTGGTGTATCTTAGAGAATTTGGGCATGTGATTTGTGAATGGGCTTCCATTTTTCTATTGAAAAAATGAAATAAAAAAAGCTTGTTTTTGCAATATTTCCTGAAAAACAAGTTTAAAACTAAAAACAAACTGAAATGAACTTTTACTGATTTGATGACGGGGGCAACAGAGTTACAATTTGAGCAACACTACAATCACAATTCCCACATGATCCTAGAAAAAAAAAAGCTGCACTAATGGCAACTAATCTGATAAAAACAAATAGCAAAATAAATTGCAAATTCTTTCCACCATTTCACTGTAGCTCATAAGGCCAGAAGGGAAAAACATTGTCCAGTGTTCAACAGAAATAATGTGTTGCAGCTGTAATGCCTTATTGCTTACAGTGACGCTCAATAAAAAGATTGATTGATATGTCATATTAAATTCTTCTTCCAAAAAATGTAAGACAAGTAAATGGACATTTCTACTTTGTGTTGCTGTGCGTAGTGAGCTTGTAGATGGGCTATTTAGTATAGACCCCTGGGGGATGCCAGTCAACAAAGTATATTTACTGTTAAAGGTTTAAGTTGTGCGACGGCCCTATGGCCTTTGCGTGTGCCTGTCTTCTATTGCAGTGTGCTGGTTGTTGGCTGGAGGTGACGTATAGACAGCTTATAGGGAGGCTACATTTACTGGATTGATATGTATTTTGGTAGCCGACGTTCTTTTGTTTTCCGGGCACTGAGGTACTTTTTTTTAAGCCTTATCATGCTTGTATGTCGTGTGTCACAGGCACAGAAAGCCCCAGTGAATGATGCTCGTCCTGTCAACGTTAGTAAAGAACAGCATAAGAAACATGATCACTGTCTTTCCCTTTTTTCTCCCCAATCTCCTTTTCTTCTTTGTTTCTTTTTAATTCTCCCTTTCCATTCTACTCCATTTCATTTCCTTTCTATTCCTCTTTTGGCTTTTGCGGGTGCATGGGTAGGTTGTATTTAGGAGTAGGGGGAAAACTGGAGGGGAGGTTTTAAAAATAAAATAAAAACCCACAAGAAAGCACTGACTAACATGAAATGTACCCACCGCTAATTGTATTTTTATGTTATGTGTCACTGCAAATTGTGGAATAAAAATCAAATTAAAAAAAAGAAAAGAAAGAAAACATAGTTGTGTGTACTTTGTCTAAGGCACAGTTCACAGAGGAGATTGTGGCCTGCACATCTTGGACCTGGCCAGGTGCTGGCTATCAAGACAAGAATCAAGGAGATGGTAAAACTGGTTTAAAGCTCCCAAAATGTATTTTATTTAACCCATTTTAGGCGGGAACCCCTTTTGGTGTTTTAAACATTGTTATAATTTAGTGAAAATGTGGTGCAAATTTGGAATATATATTTTTAACTCAAATCTTTGCTTCTGGGGGGATCCTGGAACAACACATTTTCAGATTACATATAATTTTGCGGTCCTTGACATGAAATATTGAGCACCACTGACATACAGTAGAAACATGAGGTTTTTCAGAAAACTGGAAAATTTAGAAGACATTTTATTAATGTCTACGTCAGGCCAAAATGGGTATGGCGCAACGTTTCAAGGCAAATTTGCCTGATGAAGACCTAGAAGGTAGAAACTTTGCAGATGTTTTGCAGATGTTATACCTTCTACTTGGTCATATTAAATAAGTATTGATGGTGTAAATAAGGAATGATGGAATCTCAATTGCATCAAAGCTTGAATAGGTTTATTAAAATAATTACAATTAAAATTAGGATACAAATAATTACAATTACAATTACAATACAAATATTTGAAATTAAAGTATTTTTTATCTGTTAAATGCATTGGCTGTTCTCTTCATTATTCAACAAATTAATCTAAAATGTCCCAGAGAAAAATTTAAAAAGTCTAGAAAAATATATGTATAGAAAACAACCATAGCAATGGGTTGAACTATTAACATTGGAATGCATTTAGAAAAAGGCTGTGTTCCGCTTCCGCTCCATCCCAGACAGTTGCGTTTGTTGACATGCATGCCTATCCACAGCATCCATTCAGAGCCTTCTTTGAATTATTTGGACTCAAATTGACCTGCGAGTTGGACTCACGTCTCACTTTAACATTTTTCTTCACTTCTCTGCAGTATGAAAGAAAATAGTTTCATTATGGTGAATTTAAAGGCAGCCTAATATGCGAATTTCTTTTTTTTAAAGACGTCCACAGACGTCCTGGGCACCACATAGCGGTTTCCCAGGACGTCTGTGGACTTCTTGGGCATAAAATGCGTTTTCTTATATACTGATCTTTTAAACAGCACCTCATTTTAGCCTGACTCTGAAATAGGCAGTTTTAGCCCCCTCCTCTTTAACATTAAACAATTAAATAGGACAGAAAATAAGAAAAAGCATAATCTCTAATGATAGCTTTGTCACTGGTCTCTTACCTAGCTAGGTGGAGTACAGCCTCAATTACATTGGTCCCCTCTTTGGCACTGGTCTCACAGAACAAAGCCCCATATGCCTGCAAACAAAGGATGGATATGCATGATTACCTTCAAATGATTCAGACACTAATAGGGAGACGAGGCATTCCGGTGAATAGGTTTTTGTTAAAAGTACAACTGAGATATGCACCTTTGCTAATTTCTCTCCATGCACACTGCTAACACAGCTTCCCTCTGGTAACTCTTCTCTTAGGTCCACTTTGTTCCCAATAATGCACATTGGGATTTGCTCATCTGTTGAGTCCTGTAAAACAAAGGTGCCGTTGACTCTTAAAGGTGATGCTTGTTTAAAACTTAAGTTTTTTTGTTACAGAATGTTTTCAGTAACACAGGTCTCTATGTCTCTCCAGCCCTTAAATATGTGCTCACAGGAGATACAAACGTCTTAAAGGTGTACGTTGCTTCTCGGATCAGTGGGAATGTAGACTGGGAAGCACTCAAAATGTGGAGGAGAGGAAGTACATTAAAAAAAAAAAAAAAAAAAAAACACATTAAAAAAAAATCTATAAAAGTGTCACATTTTCAGGTGGGTTGCAAATGTATTCCAATCAGGAGAACCCCATACAGATCATTTATCAGCTTGTGTTCATGGTTGGCCAGACAATAGGAGAACAAGCCGTTTCATCATTTCCTATTTCACTTGTATCCTGGATGAGGTCTAGTCTGTTCTCATTGGATGAAATTGGTATCCCAACATTCACATCTAGACTCAACTTGTCTTTGCTTCTAACCTGACTGTAACCTTTTATGACCCTGAAATATTTGCGCTGTGACCTTATCTACACTGTGTATTATGTGGTGGTTGGTGATTTAGGTGGAAGATAGTGAGCAAGCTATTTGTGTATATATGTATGTATTTGTTTATCTGTTTGTATCTGTGTACTGCATATTTTGTGTATTTGTGTACAGTATGCTTTTCTGTATTTTGTTTTTTATGGGTCCCTCTTGAAAATGAGATGCTGCATCTCAAGGGGCTGTCCCTTCAATAAAAATCTGAAATCTGAAATCCCGACCTGAAAATGTATTTTCTGCTTAGAGCCGTTGGCTGCTACAGGAATATAGTTATTTAACTCTGATAAAAAAATTAAAATAAACTGTGAACTGCTGTTCACAGTCACCACACAGTTACCTGGATCTGATCCACCCATGCTCTGACATTGAGGAAACTGCTCTCTGAAGTAACATCGTAGAGCAGTAAGACACCATGAGCTTTACGGAAATAGGACCGGGCAATGCTGCGGAACCTACAGTACCAGGAAAACAACAATACAACCAAGATATTTGAAACCGGTTTTGAATTAACACTGATCAGCAACAAGACCTTATGTTATACCTCTCTTGTCCGGCTGTATCCCATATCTGTAGGCTAGTTTTTTCTCCATCCACCAGCATCTTCTTGATTTGGAAATCAACGCCTGAGAAACAGTTATGACATTTTAGAATTATAATAACTTCTGCACCTGAAAATATTGCATCAATAAGTTTTGTTCACACAGCGTTCCCGCTAGGCTACCTGGGCCAACGCCCAGGTAACCTTGGGAGGGGAGAACTTTGTCCAAATACCTCATCCTCGCAACACCGATAAGTAGGGATGTAGCTCGTACATTTTTATTGATAACGATCACCTTATCGATCAGGCTTATCGAGCCGGGTTCTTATCGAGCCCACTATCGAGCATTTTCTATTATTTTGTTGAAAGACGGGAGATGACAATACATTCTGAAGAGAACCAGTATCTTTTACTAGGGCCTTCCAATACAGTACTTTTCTAACAGACGGAAGGCAATTGACCTTTTTACCAATAAAATGTTATTAAAGAAACTGTTAACTGGTTAATATGTGTAGTTGTGTACCGTGACTTTTAAAGCATAATTTTGTTTACCAGAGCAGCGATGCATGGTTGGCAGGTATTAATACACTTTTACACAGACATGTTTGTGCCAGCATGGATGATTTAAACATGACGTCATCATGAGCCATACTATGCTCGATAATAGGCTTGATAAGCCCAAAGCGTATTGATACTGGGTACTCAATAAGCTCGTCATTGGATTTTTTCGGGTATCGGTTATCTCACCCAGTGTTGTCTGCATATCTCCTCTGAACTCATTAAGGGTCAGCCTCAGCAGGAAGCTGGACTTGCCAGCCCCTGCATCTCCAGCTAAAACCAGGCGGTACATTGGAGTGGGTTCCTCGACTCCCTCGTTCTCTTCAAGGTCTGCTTCACTTGTCTTTGTAGCAAGGATACAATTAAAAAAAAATTGCATTCAGAATTAAGTTATCTTACATTAAGACAATATTAGATGTTAATTGTCATTGTATTCAGAATCCAATGAATCCACTTCAAATAGCAGTATCATACAAATACAAGTATAGCAGCAGCAGCATTATGCAATAAACTGTTACAGTAGGTTTGTCCTAACATAAAAGTCTGTTATCAAAGAAAAGAACATCAAAATCCATACAATAGATGTATTGTATGTATGTATTATAAGACATTAAAAATGTCACGGCCAGTGACCGCTGCTACCTTCATGGAAGAGAAAGCAGACAAACGTCGTCTTATTGATGATGCAAAAGAGCTTGTTTTGCTTGGAGCCACTGACACGGTAGCCTCTGATTTCACATCGGATATCTATCAGAGACAGTGAGGTTAAAAGATCCATACCCTAGCATCGTATGAGTAAGAGTAAACATGGTTGTTGGTTGGCCTGACCTCCACATCAGAGGGGACACATGAATAACTGTGGTGAACAGTTTCCACTGATTCTCTGCTGTCATCGCTGTCATAATCGCTGCCCGAGTTTTCAGCAGTGTCCATCGGTATGTTAACTCCGCTGTCCGCTAGATACCTATCTGCCCAGCTGGCCACATTGGTCTGTGAACTGCATAGCACGGGAACACACATCAATTACAGCATTTGTGATTCACAAAATCAAACCACATTTAAGAGACAGAAGGGAACATATGGTACCTGCTGTGAATGAGTGTACTTTCTCGAAGGGGCTTCATTCTTCTGGATGGAATTTCATTTTGAGGAGATAACTGTTGGTAGACAACACGGGTCATCATGTTCAAGTGAACATGATCAATTACCTAGCAGCTACCTAGCGGTCCTCGCCTCACTCCACTGGTTAGAAAATCTTAAAATCTAATTTTACGGGTAAATGAGCTGGCTCCACAGTATTTATCAGTCCTTATCCATACACCCCAGCCAGGGCTTTGAGGTCAGCTGACCTGCTGCTCCTGACTACACCCTCAATTAATTACAGGTCCAAGCCCTATGCTTGAACACTGTGGTTGGCTGACGGCAAGGAGGATGTTCAGACGTGTGCTGAAATAAACTGAAAGTCCAAACTTGTCCATTGAGTTCACAAACAATGATATTTATTAGCTGATCTGTCACCTCAGCATACAATAAATACTTACATAAATAAATTGTTCGGGATACATGACTACAGCTCAAAGAAACACAGTTGAAAAACATTGTGCCTCTGCCAATCAGCAACCCCTGCTGCTTGATTGGGGCCCATTAAATACCCAAGCAACCTGGGTCTAGCCCACGCCCTGTGGTGACATCATCAAATGAGTACTACAATACTACTAGACATCATATGTCTCTTACACCTACAAAGCGCTGCTCATCAGCGATGGTGAATGTAAAACCATGATGTAAAAAAAATGCCTTGCGTTAGGCGGCAGCAGCGTTTATGTAGCCTAATGTATTATAAAATATATAACCATCCCATGGTGCGCTCTGCCTGCATGCTCTGGGCTGTCTGTCAGCCTGTCTGTCACCTCGATGCGTTATAGAAAGCAGGCAGCGAGCGACGGCCACAACCACGTTGTGTTCTGGAAGCAAAACCCTGATAGGGTTGCGTGAAGGGGGAGCTGGCTCTTCTTCTTGTACGTAACGTGCCACCTAGCGACATTATAGCGTTTTCATAAAGTGTGCGTTCTGTGTAAAGGGTCAATAAAGAACGCAACTGGACTTTGACGTTTTATCTGGAGATGGTCGCCGTCTAAAAGAGGCATAAGTCTGCTCGGTCCTTAGCGGTTTTCAAACTCATGTCTTCTCCCCGTCTGATCTTGGATTGCATTTAGGCTTATGTGCAGCATAAATAAAATTGTGTAATTGCTGTCTTTTGTTGTGTTGTTATACCATGGTATTTATTTATTTATTTTCTCTGTAATTGCTGTTTTTTGTTGTGTTGTTATACCATGGTATTTTATTTTTTCTCTGTATGCTTGTTTTTGTTTTTATCTGACCTTGTACAGCACTTTGGTTGACCATGTGGTTGAAATGTGCTTCATAAAAAGTTTGATTTGATTTGTATAGACAACATGTCATGTATTATTAAATAGATGACCTGAAAACAACAAGACTTACCCTCCTTTTGGTTGCCATCGTTTCACTGGCTAAGGCAGAACGCAGCCCGTCATTACTGTCATACAGTGTTTTGTTCATTTCCCTGACAAGACGTTTCAGGAAATAGAAAAACATAATATGTCGCTGATCTGTCGTACTTAACTGTACAAACGTGTTTACTGTCATACAGAGGGTGTGGTCTATAATAGATTGTGGTCAGATTACATACTTGTCTTAGCATCACTGAAGCACATACAGTAAACGTGCCAGACAAATGCTCTCAATCATTTGCATTAAATAATTTGCACCTTGACTCAGGTCTGTGTATTGATCCTAATGATTACATTTGTAAGAAAGTGATCAACTGAAACAGAAGAAAAATATTTGTACTCCTAAAGACAAAGACTTACTGTAGCATTTCAACCTGACTAGAGTGAGACTGGGATTCCAACACCAGCCTCTTCAGGTCATCGCTCTCTCTGCAAAATAAAACCAACAACTATGATTGTATTTGTGTTATATTTTTGTTTATATTGTATTATGGATTGAAAGGATGTGTCTGTCCATATGGATGTGATGTGTGTTTGTGTTCTGCTGTATGGAGATCATTGGTGGGGCTGCCGAACTTGAGCCACCATCAAGCAAGTTGCCATGTCGAGCGTTGCGAAGTTCACTAGAGCCGACTCAACCCTGTTCGAGTTGCAACCCGATATGGACAGAATAGTAAATCCCACCCCCCCGCCCGCTGCAATACCAACACTGAGCAATATTTTTATTTCCCTCTAACCTTGCGTCAGTGTACCCTGACTATCCACCTCGGAGGAAAGTCTGCTAACTACGGAGCAAAGACCGGCAGTGTCGGTAGACCATTTAGAGGCAGAGTTGTATTTACTGTATATTAAATGTCCTAAAGCAATGGAGTTTACTATGTGAATAGACTTGAAATGAGTATGGCCTTAAAATGGCACCTTACCTTTCATGCTGAACTTTTTGATCTGCATACATATTCTTCAGCTTATCCAGCTCTGCATGCAGAATGGAGATGTTTGTATGTGATTTGATCAGAGAGCTCCGTAACCGCTCATTTTCCTGAGGAGACAGACAGCAGAAATAACTAGAACGTTGCTCTCTACACTAAAGTACTGTATATGCATTATTCATTCAGTAGAATTTCATAGTCTAAAGTGATTACCTACCAGTGTAAGCTTAGTGATACATTTGTTCAAGCCGTCAACATCCTCTCTTGAGCGGTTGAGTTCAGATTCCTCTTGGTTCTTGAGTATAAACATTTCAATGACCACATTATTAAATCAGCATTATGGTTTAGGTTCCTGTCAGTGCTTAATTTCAGCCGGATCTTGGCTGTAGAGGCAGCACCGGTAGCTGTAGAGGGCGCTCCGCCACCTCAAATGCACATTACAATATCGCATTGCAAGTGCAAACAAAAAAACACTTATTTTGAAATGCGTGCCCGTTTTGAGAGGAAATAGGTGGCTATGGAACCCCGGCGTCGTGAGGCTTGACGCCTCACTGTTGACGGTGCGTAAATAAAAACAACTCTCGTCTCTACTTTTGCAATTTGCATCTGTTGTCGTTCGTTGCATATGGAACTTTCATACTTTTATGGAGCAATAGATTAACTGCTACTTGGAGTTTAGCCTTGGGGACAGCATGCGTTTTGTTTTCAATACAAAATGGTGATTTCTTATGAGCAGAACGGACTGCATTGGTCAAATCTCGCAAAGACACCCGGCTTTACAACATGGCTCGATCAGAATCGAATATCAACGCTTGCTTTGGTATGATGGAGGAGGAACTTGGATAAGGACAACAACAACGTGCATGCAGGTATTTAGCATTGCGTACTGTTCCGATGATGGGCCACCCTAACTTAATACTGTATTTTATACAGTATCTAATATAACGATGACCCGCTGTGCCAACTGAACTGCAAATGCCTACTGTAGTTGTGTGTTGCGAGCCGGCAGGCCCCTGTGTAAACTGCTGCTGCAAATGTTATTGATTGACCGATTGGAAATTTTATTCAGTTTGTAGAGTGGGTACAGTTCAAACGAAAGTAGCCTACACAGGTCAATACAAAATCTGACTGCTACGAGTATAAAACCAGAAAAAGCTTAACAGGGTCCTCCATTTTCACTTCATCAGAACATTTCTACTAGCCTAGTAGGCTACTAGAGTAGTAGGCTACTAGTAGTAGGCTACTAGAGTAGCCTACTCTATTGTGTTCTGATGGGTGGGCTGGCCGTTGGTTGTGCTAAAAAAAAGGCAAAAAAAATGCCTGCGTGCATGTGCACGCACCCTAGCTCCAGCACCTAAGAATTTAGAAATTAAGCACTGGGTACTGTGGATAAGCCTGTGTTGCTAAATGCTGGAAGACAACATAGCATCTTTTCTGAATCTTTATTTTGTCTCAAATTATTTCTTTGAACTTAAAACAGGGTAAAGAAAAGTTTGTTTTGTCTGGAAAAGAACAAAATGAACACTTACCTTTAACACCCTGTCTAAAGCAGTATTTAAGTCCAAAACCTCATTTCCATGTTTCCTCTGCATGGTGGCCATGATTCCCTCCATTCTCTTACGCTCCTACAAACATGAAACCAAAGGAGATAGAATTGCCCACTAGCTGACACAAGCTTATAGAACAGGGGCTTTCATCTAACTTTACAGAGAGGCCCTTTGTGAGAAATGGAACCAGCTGCTGTGTCCTGCACCACAAATGTAGGTAACTAGGTAAAGAAGCAGGAAAGAATGCTGCAGGGTTATTAAAGGGCCCTTTTGCAACCAGATCTTATTTTAATGATGTTTGGGAGACAATACACTCTTTCCTGGGGGTTTTATGTGGGTAATATGTGTTTTTAGATATTTTAGTATTTCAAAGTGTCCATGATGCATAGAGTATTAAAAGGATAGAGACTGATCTGATAGAGACTGATAGAGCTTCATGATGTCATGGACACTGGGCTCACTTACTTCCTGGATTACATATGTTGTCTCAATAAGACAGCCCTCCCCCTATCCACAAGGAGGAACAGTGCACCAAAGCATTATGGGAATTGTAGTCCAGGAAGGAAGTGAGCCCAGTGTCCATGACATCATAGACACTTTGAATCATCCAATTGCCATCAAAGGCTTAAAGGGACACTTCACCCTTTATGCAAACAAATATATGTTAATGACGTTTAGAAGCTTTAGATCACTTTCCTGGGGGTCTTTATGTGTGTAATATGTGGTTTTAGATATTTTAGATTGTAGCAGTGAGCACAGTGTCTCTGATGTCATGGACACTGGTCTCACTACCTTCCTGGACTACAATTCGCATAATTCTTTGGTGCACTGCTCCTCCTTGTGGATAGGGGGGAGAGCTGTCTTACTGAGACAACATGTAGTCCAGGAAGGAAGTGAGCCCAGTGTCCATGACATCAGAGACAACAGGCTCACTGCTACAATCTAAAATATCTAAAACCACATATTACACACATAAAGACCCCCAGGAAAGTGTTCTAAAGCTCCTAAACGTCATTAACATATATTTTTTTGCAAAAAGGGTGAAGTGTCCCTTTAAGAAGAAATGGCACCCTTTTCACATTGGCCTATTATAGCGCCACCAGGAGGCCACAACCTGACCTGGCCTGGTGGAGACCTGTGCCCCAAGGGGCACCTTTTCTAGTTTTGCTCTGTTTTAACAACTTGGCATGTCATGTCACTATATTCAACTCACCTCTTCTCTCACCCTTTCTTCTAGTGTGGAAAGTTGCTGTTGTATGTCATCTTCCATTTCAGCCAGCTGGCTACTGTTCATGTCCTCTGTTCTGTTAGGGTCACAGAGCTGTGATTTAATTTGTACCTTCAACCTAAAGCACACTAAGTCCAACAACAAACGTTTGAGAGACGAGGATGAATCTACCCCCCCAAAACGACTTCAGGAGGTTTAAATTAGTCAATACATCATAGGTGAACTACGATACAATACAAAAACAACTACTGTTAAGACATGAATTGCACTACTGAGATGAGCAGTAGCTCACGCCCTCCCCACTCTCGTCAGATGACAGCAAAGGAGGGAGTGTCTTTATAAAACTGATTCCACAGGCGGACACTCTTTGTCCTCATATACACAGTATCAGTTATGTATGTATGTATGTATGTATGTATGTATGTATGTGTGTGTGTGTGTGTGTGTGTGTGTGTGTGTGTGCGTGCAGTGGCAATAAAAGCGTGGGAATACTTTCAGGTGTTTTATGTAAAATAAGGAACAGGCAGTGCAACAAGTATTCATAATTACTTCCTTGAGTATGGAATGTCACTTGTCCCTTGTGCTTTAGTGAAGCAAACAATATCCCATACACAAACCCCTCCCATGACTTATCAACACTGACTCAGTTATTCAGGTAAGTTCGGTTTGATTGAATGATTTTGGAGAAAATGTCAAGAAATGCAAATTAGCCCATGTTATGTGCTTAAACTGTGAATAGACAATGACATACTATATATATATATATATATATATATATATATATACACACACACACACACACACACACACACACGAGTATATCTGAAGCCTATTCAAGATCACTTGTGTCATACATTTCATATAATTTCTCAGGTGACAGTTTAAGATGCATCTGCCTCTGAAAAGTCATCTGTCATTCAGTCATCCTGATCCATTATCGGCTTGTATCAATTTATCTACCACCCAATTCATTAAAGCACTTTGGTTAAAGGATCACCTCACACATTTTCAACCTTATCTTGCCAATATTAATTATAAGATGGTGCAATTTCTGCCTACTAACTCGATATGTCATCGGTGGGCTATTAGACAGTTCAGAAAACTGCCTACCAATGACATAACAAGCTAAACGAAAGCTTGCTCTTCCTTGAAAGTTAGTGTGCTGAAATAGAAGCCATTTTCTTGTATTAATCAAAAATAAAGGAACTGTACTTCAATAACGTAAACCTGACCCGCTTATCAAACAGCGATTCAAGAATGCAGATAATGTTCTTACCTCTTCAAGCTGTTTTCCAGCTGTTCTCTCTCCAAGTTGTGATCAATGCTTTCTCCTATGAGGGCGTGGACAACTGCCTCATACTGCTGGAGCATATTGATATTTCCAGAGCACTGGAGGGTCTGATACATATCAGCCAACTGATCCTTAAGACTATAAATTAGGAGCAGAATAGTACAGAGAATTGATAGTTGAAGTACAGAAAGTACAGAAAAAGATAAGTTTATACATGCTTCAGCTTGGGAACCTATGTTCACATTAACCCTAGAATCGTTGGTCGGATACACGGTTCTCCAGAACCGCTAGAAAAGGCTCTGGTCAGGCCCTGCCAGTTGACCTAATGAGCCTAACCTAACCAATTTCCATGCTCTGCTCATATATGCCCAATTGCCCATATACTAAACATCAGGGATCTCCATTATGAACATAAAAGGGACAAGCCTTGGCTTCCATTACCCCCCGGCCCCAACTAGCTTCTTTCCCAAGTAGGCTGATGCCCGACAGGCACAGGTCTAATTCCATTATAATACAGGAAGGGTGGGCACGCACTAGGTCAATCTGGGCACCATTCTTTGGTAAAACTGGGCACTAGGTAAATGTGGGCACCAATACAAAGTGAAAAAAACTTTTTAAAAATGTTTTGCAAAAATCACATTCCGTGCTAAGCTAATCAAATTATTTCTGTGGTACACACACAAAGCTGGGCACTCAAAAATCACACATGAGGGAAGTGAGAGGCGTGTGAAGTGAGGGGCGTGTGAAGTGAGGGGCTCCAGTGAGGCTGCCAGTGCCACATGATGTCACAGGGGGCATACTGATTTTTGGGGGGGCATGAATAAAACAAACAGAAAAAGTCCATAGACTTGGCTGTGGCTTCCACATGACATTATGTCTGAAAGCCAGACATTGGGGGGCTAGAAATTAGAAGGGGGGGAAATCACACCTGTGTGAAGTGATCATACATACATACAGTAGCCTACATCATCATACAACACCTCATACCGGCCAATCACAAGTTGCGTCCTCACTTTTGTCAATGTTTGTGTTACGCAATGTTTGTGTTTACACGAACACTCAAAATTATTCATTGTGAATGGCAAGTAATGTTTGTGTAGGACCAAGTTTGTGTTTTCACACACTAAAAGCTGGACATAGGAGCGCCCCTCAAAAAGAACTGTTTGACCTTGTGTGTTGTGGGGGGTTTAAAGACATATCATATATAAAAATCACACCTGTGTGAAGTGAGGGGCGCTAATATATTAAAGTCTAAATCATTGATTAGGTTACGTAATGGTGATGTAAAACAAACAGTGCCAACACAAACATTAAATGCCATCAACAATAAAGAGATAATATGACGTAATGAGGCACATTATGACATATCACAGCCATTCAGGGCTCTGCATAATTATATTTAAGACTGTAGTGCATTAATCTGAGTTCCCAGAAGTTTTATTTTTCGCATAGGCATTTATCGACGGTGACTTGCCTTTCGGGGAGAAGAACTGCACCATCGATTTTGCTCAAAAACTCGTCCCACGGGGAAGGGGAGCCTTGAATCTGAGAAGCACCGAAGGATGACAAATCCATGGTCTCGGAAACCTCTTGGAACCTCGACGAAAAGTTGTTGTAATTGATATATCCATTTTGATCCGCGTCGAACTTGTTGAACAAAGTTTTCGTCTCACTCTCGGAGACATTGAGCTCTCGGCAAACAACTGTGAAGTCCTCGTATTCGATCATTCCAGACTTATTCACATCGCACGCTGAAAATAGTCTTCGGAGGCTGGGTCTCTCCATTTTCATCTATAAAAAACAAATAATAATAAAATAGGCGGATAAGGAAACAAGCAAGACTTTCTTGTGCATAGATTTCATTAGCAGGTGACCCGGCAGGTCTATCGATCGCCTCATTCGTGTAACACCCAGCAGAATCCTTGTACAAAACGGGTGCATCAAGTGGTATAGCCTGCCTCTGCCCTGGAACTCTATGCCTGGAACACAGTCAAAGAAAGCCCTATATCAAAGCCTCAATTAAACACGCACAGGAAACACAAGACACTGATTGGCCAGCGTCGCAGTCTGAAACTGTAGTGGACACCTGTCGTTTGTATTTTAAGTTGCGCATCTATTGGTGTAAATAGGGGCCTATGTTAGACACGTATAGCTGTGGGAGCAGGAGTATCTGTGATACTGATAGGTAGGCCTATATAGGGGGAACAAAATAATAATAGCCTACAGGGCCATGCAGAACCATTTCCATTTTCTATCTCAATCTCAATTTGACTGATACCTGTTCATTCACACTCTAGACGGGCCTGCCCCGAAGTTATTAGTGCAGCCATGCCTGGCAGACGGCGAAAACTAGAGTTCTCAACTTGCCCGAAAATTAAGGCCCGGCCCTACCTGGGCCCTCATCAAACTGTACACTCAAGACACTGCCCCCGCTGCCACCCTTAGATCTCCATATGGAGCGGACCTGTTCTTACATTCCATATGTTGATCTGACCTCATCAAACCCTGTACAGTGTACACTCAAGACACGCTCCATATATGGCCAGACCTCATCAAACCCTGTACACTCAAGACAATGCCCCCGCTGCCACCCTTAGATCTCCATTGACCTCTTCTGACATTCCATATGTTAACAAAATACAAATTTACAAATACAAACAAAATACATTTCTTGAATACGGTAATTCAATATGTATTCCCCCTTCTTCGGTCTGTGCCCAATATCCTCATGTATGTATGGAGGAACTTTAAAAACATCAGATGCCAATAGGCCTACGCCCTACTACCATAATATGAAAGATTACACAAACGTACCGTAAACATTATTCAAATGGCCTCTTCTGTGCCACTGTGTTTTTATATAATGAATAAAATCAATTGCCCTTTCAAACAATTCCATATAGGAAACTATGGAGACAATAAATACATTCTCAACCCCAAACCAAGCACTGAACTAGTAGGCATATTGGTTTAATTAAATGTTTTGCCACCGACATTTTGCAATAATAACTAAACAAACAACACCTTATGTAGGCTATAAACGTTTCATAAATAATTTCAAATTCATGTGACATATGACATGATCATCCTGTATACCTACTGACACTGAGTTATAATGGGCAATTATAAATTACATTTCGGGTCTTGCCGTAAGTACGCCAACAGACACGCAACAAAGAAATTCCCAACTGGCTAGCATGAATTCTTGACTCACTTGGTCGTATAGTTTACCGAGGGCGTGACCTATAGGTGTGTAGGCCCTGGCCCTACCATCTGACTAATAAGGTCTACTTATCATGGCTTACTTGTGATAGTCACGCCATGCTGTTTTTTCTTCATTATTTCTGTGATATATCTATACCTTATAGACTAGTACTGGACCCTATTGTAAAGAAGTGTATATGATTTATGGTGATTTATTGAGTTGTGCTTGCCTTGAAATGTACCTATTTTGCATACTGCATACATAATAAATACTTAAATCAATATCTCTCTTCCATTTTAGGTTGATTATATATCTGTCTTTTACCGTTGTTTTAGCCTACAGAAGTATACACTCATGTTGTAAGCCGGCACTTCCACAATACATTATTTCTATGCATATAAAGTGCTCTGTTAGTTTATTTACCTTTAAGGTGTGTGCATGTGAGATCTTCATGACAATGTTAAACTGCAGTGCTTATCACTGCTACCAACTCCACCCAGGCTATAGCCCAGTGATACTCAACCTCAGGCCCGCGGGCCACATCAGGCCCGCGGGACCATTATGACTGGCCCACCAATGAAAATCTAAAAAAAAGAAGAAAAAAAAATCTGGAAAATGAAATAAAAATAAATAAATCTGAATGAAGTTATCTTTAATTACATTATTATAAGTAATACTATTAGAGTTGTACTATTACTCGAACGAAAATAAAAGCTTGGGGGGGGGGGGAGATGCAATGCAAATGAAAGACATATACTGTGTATCCCTATTCCCTGACATCATTTTATAGCTAAACGGACAGAATTCTATTTTATTTGAATGATGAAACCCAGCTGCCATTAATAGTTGGAAATGGAAATGGAAATTGCGGAAATTGCGGAAATGGAAATTGCGGAAATTGTAATTGCGGAAATTGCGGAAATGGTGGAAATGGAAATTGCGGAAATTGCGGAAATGCGAAAATGGTAATTGCGGAAATTGCGGAAATGGTAATTGCGGAAATGGTGGAAATGGAAATTGCGGAAATTGCGGAAATTGCAGAAATGGAAATTGAGGAAATTGCGGAAATGGAAATTGCGGAAATTGCATATCATGCAATCATAGCTGGGTAATCTATTTTCAGGCAAATTGTGTTTATTGTATTTTATTTTACTCAGCCATAACAATTTATTTTCTGTTAACCAACTTGCTGGCTGGCAGGCAGGCAGACAGCTACTCATATACAGGCAGACAGACAGACAGCTACTCATGGAGAATTGGACAGGCAGGCAGTCAGACAGCTACTCATAGACAGGCAGACAGACAGCTACTCATGGAGAATTGGACAGGCAGGCAGACAGCTACTCATGGACAATTGGACAGGCAGGAAGGCAGACAGCTACTCATAGACAGACAGACAGCTACTCATTGACAATTGGGCAGGCAGGAAGGCAGACAGCTACTCATAGACAGACAGACAGCTACTCATAGACAATTGGGCAGGCAGGCAGACAGCTACTCATAGACAGACAGACAGCTACTCATGGACAATTGGACAGGCAGGAAGGCAGACAGCTATACTCATAGACAGGCAGACAGACAGCTACTCATGGACAATTAGGCAGGCAGGCAGACAGCTACTCATAGACAGGCAGACAGACAGCTACTCATGGACAATTAGGCAGGCAGGCAGACAGCTACTCAGACAGGCAGACAGACAGCTACTCATGGACAATTGGACAGGCAGGCAGGCAGACAGACAGCTACTCATAGACAGGCAGGCAGACAGCTACTCATAGACAGGCAGACAGTAAGACAGCTACTCATTGACAGACAGACAAATAACTACTCATGGACAGACAGACAGACAGGCAGGCAGGCAGGCAGGCAGGCAAAGAGCTACTCATGTTATGTTATTATGTTATTATAACAGCTACTCATGTTATGTGCAATAATTTGTGCAGTTATGGAAACAGCTCTTTGTGTTTATGCAAGAAAATGTAACACATTTATTTATTTACATATTGTGTGCATGCACATTGTACTTTGATACATTTTGCGAAAATAAAGCAATTGAAAGAGAGAAGTTATCAAGTATCATTAATGTCTACTGGCCCCTGGCCCCTTGCCATTTTTGTAATGTGGCCCACAGGTAAATCTATTCGAGTATCCCTGCTATAGCCTATTAAAATCTCACTCATGGGTGGAGTTGGTCTCAATAGATCATTATACAGTAGACCTATAGGCCTAGGCCTACTTTATAATATTTTATTTCAAATGAGATTTCAAAAGTAGACTAGAATTTTGCAGGCCGTGTAACACTTACGACCTGCTCTCAGTTGAGTAAGGATAAAGTAGCATAATAATCTTTGACAAGATTTCACCAATCATGAACCATCCAAATAAAAATGTATCAGTTTGATCTTTATTTGAAAAATTAAAATAAAGTGCTTTTATATACAATACAATATAAAAGGAAAACAAAACAGTAGTGATGTATGATACAAAAAAATACAATTCACAATCTTTTTTTTTTTTTTACATTGGCAGCTCAATTTTCAAAACAACTGTACAAAAAAACGATCTTACTTATAATACATGTTGACAAGAGTCTGAGCAACTTGCAGTGTCAAAGATAGCAGGCTTGACCATAGTGGTTTTAACAGATGACACTGCAACTCAGCAATTGGCATTCGGACCATTTATGCATTTCATGAACCATAAACGTGTTCAGATTTGCTATAAAATAAAATAATGTTGAAGACCTGCGCACATATTGTACTAAATCACTACCATGTTTATTGTTTTGCACTTGGCAAATGTATTATTGTTCCAACAACCATATCACTAAAAGCTGCCCTTTGTTTTATTAACAGTACAAAAAAAGTATGGTTTGTAACTTTGTATCTATTTTGTTCTTAAAACTACTAGAGCCCAGGGTTTGATTTGTTGGAAGGAAAGGGGATCCGCCTCTGCTTTCATATCCCCCCTCTGGTCATTCATTTTGCCGGAGGGGAAATGTTTTATCCCCGTTTCTGATCAGACTGAATAGAATACCAGTACATTAATTTCCTTTTGGGAAATGTAGACTGTCTATGTATCACAATTTAATTCCAAATGCATGTTAACCATTAACCCTGGCATCCCTATTTTCAGCAAATTTGTGAGAATCTGTCAAACAAAAAATCTTCCCAAAATAATAGCTACAATAGCACATCTATAAGCTCACAATGTGTTGATATGCAACACACTGTGAGCTTATATATTGTCTATCTTTGTTATTTTGTCATACAAAGAAGTGTATATAGGCCTAGCTAGATTTAAGTGCTTAATAAAATGCTCCCCTCCCCCAATTTGTTTTCACAAATCAAACACTGCCACTTCCAGTTCCATGTATGACTAAGTACAGTAGTCCAGTCTTTGATATCTCTACAGATTCTGTATGTATTGCCATGTACAGGAACTGTATGTCAGTACTGTGCTTTAAAAAAAATACAGCCAGTGCTTATACTTGTGTGCTATACCATAAAGAATAAACATTACCCCTGACTAAAGTTGAAGCCACAAAAATAACATACTTTACTGCCCAAATTAGCTCACTGCTGTTTTGCAATAAGGTCAATTGTGTCATCATATAATAGTATGCGATTCTACTGTGCTACCACCTGGTTATTATATGTTATTTGTAACAAACATTAGTATTCCAAGAGGCACATCTCTTGATGTTTTGCTTAAAGGCATTGTGAATTTACCCAAACTACAGACGTGTCACCAAATACAGAACCTGCTCAGAACTAAGGCTTTCCAATTTCATGTGCAAATCAAAGGCATTCTGAGTTAAACAATATGCCTTAATGCATGTTTGTTTTGTTTGAAATTGTTATTTTGCAAACCATGTTTAACAAATCTGAAATGAGACTTTCATTTAATTGCATTGCAATTGGTATAAAAATGCTTTCAAATGCTTTCAATGCTTATGTACTACAACATCTTGTGAATCGGCTAGCACATGTTGGACTGTGATAAAATCCATTGTCTTAAATTGTAGATGGATAGTGGACAGGTTCTAATCATAAACATAAAGCACGTATTATGCTAATTTAGAAGAGAGAATGGTTGACTTACAAACCATTTAATCAAGAAATATGTTTTTGGTTCTTTAAAAAAAAGTCTGGTTATATTCACTCACTCACTCACTCACTCATCAGGTCAATAATCTAGGCCCAGTTATTAAAATCCAGGTTGCACTCTCCCGTAAGGGTCAATCATTACACTTTAAGACTAACATGCACTCAGGATTTTACTTTCCAGTCAAATGTCACTGAAACCAGATACCTCTGTTTACAGATATTCATGAAATGAAATGAATCAAACATGAATTAATGTAGTGAGATAAACACCTAAAATATTAGTGGTCTGTATTGTGACATAATCAGTACCATACTTGCTCTCATATAGCCTATCCAGATTTATTTGTGAGTAAATTACTTTAAAATATATTCAGCCCTAATGGCTCTATTCTGTCATTAAAAGGTTTGTGTCTGGACCCTCATCTTTTATCATCTGATTTTGGATGACAGGCTTTCAGAATGTCCATTATTTTCCTTCGCCTGATAACACAAGAATGGCTAAAATCACTTGCATACGTGTGTGTGTGTGTGTGTGTGTGTGTGTGTGTGTGTGTGTGTGTGTGCACGCACACGTGTGCGCGCGCATGATAATTCCTCTGATCCTCAGTAATGAACAGCGCTGACACCTTTGTGCTTCACACAGTCTCTCAAGGTGAGGATTGTTCAACTCTCTTCACATTATTTGCTTTGCATAGTCTGCCTGTTTCATGAGGAACAGCATAGTAATACCTGGAATGGTGGGGAGGGTTCCATTCATCACACTGGTGAACTAAAAGCATGTTGAATATTGATTCAACCCTAAACACGTAGAATGGGACATCGTCCAAGTCGGGCAGAAACCTTGTATCCTTGTATATATTTCATATTTTTCCGATTATACTAGATCATAATTTATGACGCTGTCATGTAAAAGTAGAAAATAGACAATCTACAAGAAAATAGACAGATCTGCTATTTTTGGACAATTTCTTAAATTGATTTTGAAACTTTTCACTTATACTGTAATGCCTTGCCCGATGCCTCGCCAGGTCGAAAGTGGTTAATTCTGTCTGAGTGTTTTATAAATATTTAACCAATGCAAAGTATTAACAAGAGCTGGGGACTAAATGATAACTACATTATATCCATTGGAACACAGGAACACATTTCCTGAAACGTAATAAAAAGAGTTCTGCCCGACAGTGGCGATACACTAAGAAAGTACATGTGGTCAGTTGGGCACACATTTACTTTTCTTTTGATTGGAGTGATAGAGCGTAGTCGAGCAAAAAAGAAAAAAAAAAGAAAAATCACTAAAGTAATCGTAGGCAGTGGTCCCCGTTTCTTTCTGACCTTGTATTTGATACTAGAATGGATGCACACAGTGGTTTATAAAAATATGCTTTTTCTTATTTTCTTTTTTTTTTACCTGCCAATAAGTATTGACTTTGGGTGTGTGCGAATGTTTGCCTACCTACAGTACAGCACACTGTGCATAGCTCAGTGAAAAACACGCTCTTATAAGATGATGCACATGGGGGGGGGGGGGGGGGGGTAATCCCACCTTTTCTTTCTCAACACGTTACCTGTAGAATGTGTAGATCATTTGGACGGACTGAGTGGTAACGCTGTGCACTTGCATCACTGAGTCATAGTGGGGCAATAGAGCTTCATCACTTCCACGTATATGTACTGTATGTTACATTCCCTCCGTGAGTACAATACAAACACTTCCAAAAAACCATCTGAAGGCAAGCTGGAACTGTTCTTTTTTTAGTTGTGCTTCTAGTGCACTGGAGAAAAAGGGGGAGCATCTAAAAGAATGCAGGAAATGTACACGGACTACAGCGTCAGGAACACAAAGAGACAAAGTGCAAAATCTGTGTAATGAAATGTCACTCCGTGAAGAGTCCGACGCCTTTCAGTATTCCCTCGTTTAAGTTTTTCTTTTCAGCAAGTGCACTCTTTTCAATTCAGTTTACATTTTACAGTTCACAGTTTATCAAAAGCTGTCTTCACACAATGGAGTCTTTAATCTCTGAGCCCAGTCTGACCCGGGGCCGCGGGCATGTGGGTGAGATCTCTACATGGCTCTCTTTCAAGTTCAGAGGCCTTTTCTCTGACTCTGTAAAACTCTTGCTGTTTTCTGGTGAGGAGCACTCATGTGGAGGCGTGCTGCAGATATAGTTGTCATTAAGGGTCTGGTAGCCCTTATGATCTGGGACAGATACTGGTACTGCGTTGCCGTTGAGTGGCAGGTTCTCTGCAGGTTTTCCTGCTATCCTGGGCTTCTTCTGCTGTATGTTTGGACACTCCCCCTCCTTGAGCATGGACTTCATGCGGTCCCGGTTTCTGTAGACCACAAACAAGGAGAAAACAACCAGGGAGAAAGCAAGGAGGGCACACACCACGATGAGCTCGTTCCAGTAGGTCTTGGTGTTGATCTGCGGCGAGCGCGCCTCCCCCGGCAAAATGGGCTCCTCCTGTGGGACCTGTGGTGTGCGCGATCGCCCAGTCAGGGTGGTGCTCTCTTGTTTGGCCTCGCCCCTCACGCAGTAGTTGGCCAAAAGTTGTCTGAAGCCTTCTTCCACTGACCAGCACTCGTACGTGTCCTGCCTGTCGGCCTGAGCCACGACAACCAGGCCCCCCTCAGGGCTGGGGTAATGGAAGTGGCCCGAAGTCTCGCTGTACTCCCACCTCCTCTCAGCCAAGTTGGAGCGCAGCTTGCAAGGCAACACTTTAAATGTGTTGGCGGGTATAATTATCACCTGACATGAAGACATTCCTGAAAGCACAGAACAGAATAAACAAAAACTTGAAATAAATGTGTAATCAAGAGGTCAATTCAAATGCAGCACATGGGAAGAATCTGGTAGAGTCATACAGTCGTTTTGTGACTTACTTGTAGGTGGGGGTTTAGCAAGCCGTGGGCTGGGCACTGTCTTGTTGCAAATAGCCGATGTGTCTGCATCATCAACATCCTGCTGCCAGTGACTGAAAATGCATACATTTTTATTAGACCAATGGAGTTCTACCAATACAATAAGGAATAGTTTAACCACTCTCTAACTATTTTTTATACTTCTATTAAAAGCATGAAAGATTGTGTGGATTTTTTTTTTTTTAATAACTTATGTTATTTGAGTCTCTGCAGCGGAATACAATACCAATTTGGGGGTCCTTAACATGAAAATGTTTGAGAACCACTGCTTTATGACACTCGGTCATACTGCACTGTAGTACAATATCCTGTGTGTAAAGTGCTGTGCAGAGAATGTACACACCTGCCTGGTGGAGCCTGTCTGACATCCATACATTGCCTCCCGGTCCAGGCACAGTACGGGTCCCTGGAGAGCACACACTCCCCACAGCTCTGATAGTTTGTGCAGTTCGCCACTGGGACCTCCACCAGGCCAGAGAAAGTGGAAACATAAAGCTGGCCCTGTGGGGGACAGATGACCAGGGAAGGGGGAGGGAAGGAAAGGTGGCCCAGATACAGTCATTGGGGTTACTATGGCCTCGATTTCAATACGTTACACTTAACTTTTTCCTCAATTACAATTCCATTAGTTGAGAGCAGAGAGGGCAGCGTTCAATAAAGTGTCACATGCTGTTTAAAGCCCATCTTGTTGTTGCTCCCCAGAGAGAACGTTGCATGTAATTACAATGAACGTGAGCTCTTCATGGCTCATGGAATCCCTAAGCTGCCAATAAAAGGCATTTAGTGGGCTTGTTATTACTTCCCACTATGAGAACGTTTCCAGAAGTGATCAGAGTAACATACCTTCTCAGAGTCCAGCTCAATGTGTTGCACTGGTTGGGAATCAGGGAACAGCACCATCTCCTCAATTATGTGCATTTTGTCCTTCACGTTGATTGCTTTGTGAATCTTCCCTTCATCTACAAAAAGTGAGATATGTTTTGTAAAGAGTTGCAAAGAAATTAAATGCGATCACAGGAATGATGATGATGAATTGGCCAAGAGGGTGCTTTAAATTCCCTACCTGTACCAATGAAGAGCACATTGTAGGCTTTGTGCATGGCCTGGACGCGGTGGACAGCAATCTGCGTGTAGCGCACATTGCGCTTCAGCAGGAGAGGCTGACTGCGTATCACGCTGTCCATCAGGAAGTGGTCTTTGACGAAGTTCAGCACCTTGTCAGGCATATGAAGCGATGATGGGATGTTCTGCTCTCTGGCAGCGTTAGTGATGCACTGCGGAGGAAAAACACCCTTTATTCTCACACATTCATTCTCACGGACGGGATAACAATACCAACGGCAACAGTATATGGCTACAACCTCCTGCCCATCTCCGCTGTCTCATCAATGGGTTATATGTTTGTGGGATTTCGATTGATTGGCCTGTGATAAACCTGCCAGGAAATGAAAGCAGCAACACTCCGATAAGAATCAGAGTCTTACGGGAAGGGGGGCCGGTGAGACAGATAGCAGCTCAAGCACAGATCGAGGACGTGGCTGATGAGCAGGCGGAAACACAATCTTGCACCACACATGGCAGGCTTTACATTTGTCTCATTACTGTCACCAGCAGTAACTGGCTTGCCCAGCAGAGGGCGGTGTGACAGTAACTCACCGCTCCAGGCCGGGGCTCAGGGACAGGGTGGTTGTAGGTGTACCACTGCTGGCTCTCCCGGTTCACTTCCCTGTAACGGCCGTTGAAAGCCTTCTCCACCTGGTCCATCGTGAAGGAACACACCGCAGAGCTACCTGACGCCCCTTTATACCTTTGAAGACATAAAGCAACGTCTTAGCATTGGCTGCATACAATCGCCATGGAAAAGAATAATTCCTGATTGGCTAGCAGGATATCGGGGCACAATATTGTGAGTTAATGCGTGATGAGGTGCTCTAATATAATTTAAAAAATCTACTTGGTAGAGACAATGCCCCTCTGCCTTGTCCATTATCTTCCAATAGCAATATCACAACCAGGCTCGGATTTACCATTGGGCTAGGGTGGGCTGCTTTTTTAATGGTGGAATTGTAAAGTCAATCCAATTCAAGTGAGATTTGTGTTTAGCTGCCTGCCTGCCAGACAGCCAGCGAACTGATGCAGCCCCTGTTACCTCCCGACCTAGCTGATGCCCCCCCCCCCCCCCCCCCCACATGGAAATATAAATTGTATAAGCTATATAGAGACATACATTTCCTTTTTATCCACATACCTGAATATGGCATATATGCAGCAGGCTATATTCTGCATTACATAATTGGCATAATATGCTAATATATTTAAAATAAAACCATAGCACCACCATTAGACTTTTCATGTCGCGCACCCCCTAGAAGGTGCTCGCTCACCACAAGGGGTGCACGCACCACAGTTTGGGAACCACTGTACACTTTTGATTTATATTGAACTCATTTTTCATTTATTATTATCTTTTGCTGGTGAAATTTTTTTTTTGAGACCCTTCCGATACCAATTTTTATAGCCGATATGGCACAATCCGATTATGCTACCGATTATATAGTGCATCACAAATTAAATGTCATGATCTACAAGCTCATAGCACGGCAGTGCCACGCTATGAGCTTGTAGATCTGCTATTTCTGAAAAATCTTGAAAATGTGGTGCAAATCTTTGAATATATATTCTTTCAGGGCGAACGTTTTTAACTCAAATTATTGGTTCTGGGGGCTCCCTGGAACAACATATTTTCAGTTGGGGGTCGACGGCCAATTTCATATATTTTTGGTGGTCCTTGACATGAAAATGTTTGAGAACGAGTGTAGAAGTGCAGAGATCTCACCACTGAGACGTGAACACTCCGTAGAACACAGTGCGCTTCCAGTCTTCAGGGCTCGGTGTCAAGACAAACATGTCCTGGATGATGTTGAAGGGGAAGCCATCATCAGGAAGAGAGCACAATAACTGGGCCTTAAGAAATGTGGTCCATTTCTTTTGCAGGACTCTTTCCCCTCCTTGGTCACCCTGCAACATAAATAAAATGTCTCTTTCAAGGCGCTACTCTCAATCTAACCAGCAGAGGGTGCAAGCACACAAGGTTGACACCCGTCTGTAGCAGAACTGTCACAGTTGAGAAATATCCATGCACAACTACAGCATACACCTAGAGGCATGATGTAGGCTACTGAATACCGGTCACATTTCTTCCTTTCCGATACCAATACGCATAACAGACAGACAGATATACTACAGTATATGTATGTCTCATGCACCAGAGGTGCCCGGCCCACATGGACTTATAGGACACAACATATAAATCATTGCATAGTTGTACAATAAAATAAAAAAACTAAAACAAAAATTCCTTTACTGAAACAACTCAAGTTTTTCATAATCATATCTACTTATAATGCGGCACGTGTGTGCGTGCGTACGTGTGTGTACGGTTGTAATGCACGTAACTCGAGAACCGTTTGACCCACCGACCTCACATTCAACACACGCGTTCCACACCCCCACAGGGAGTGCAGTGCCAGGTATCGAGTCGGTCGGACCCACAGTTCTCCAGAACCACCACAAAAAGCTCTGGTCAGGCTCTGCCAGTGGGCCTAATGAGGCCAACTCCTTTCACCTCAGCCAATTGAGGCTCAACCAATCAGGCTCAGCCAGTGGGCCGAATTGATTGCAAAGTACACTTACTGTACACTTACGCACATACACAGATCTCTACGGGGTTGAACCGGTTCGGTTCTTTCTTCCTGCCAAATATTGAACCATCTCCTGACAGTTTCAGGAGAAGTTGGAGAGTACCCAGAGAAAGGCCAAATTATATTCGGCATTGGTAGAAGAGTTGGCGAAAGCTGGGGTTCACTCGAACGGCAGAGCAAATAATCAATAAACTAAAGAAACTAAAATCGGATTACCGCAAGTTGTCCAAAAGTGGAGCAGGGTATGGTCATAGAGCTATAAAAAGGCTGATGCCTTTCCCTATTATGACATCATCGACGGGGCATTGGGACATACACCTGCAAACCAGCTGTTGATCCATACAGGTTTTTTGGATAAAAATAAATGTCTGCATTAACAGCACGAACGCTCGCAGATATTCTATGCGATCAACCATCTTGAAAGCATGCAGGGAACAAAAATATGTTTACATTAATTGCCAACGCAAACATGAAATGATCCAAAACATGCATACAGATGCAACCCGATCCAGAATCCAGTCTTGCGGGGCGTATCTGATAGTTGTAATAACTTGTAACCCTACTGTAACATCACAACCTTGTGGATACTGTTTACATCGGCTTGTGTTGTGCAACGCCCTCGGGGTGTCTTCCCGTTTTTAAAGATAATATTAAGGTCCCAGAATGCAACTGTGCACAAAAAGATCTTTGACTTTTGGATACATTTCGGGTGACATATATGGTGCAGGGCCATAATAATCTTTTATAAGATGGTATGTTCTTGATTTTGGTTTGCAGCATAGGTCAACAGCCCACCTCTATTTATATTTTTGGTTAATCTGTCTATTCCAAAGTCTCAACATCTCCCCTTTGTGTCCGATATTTACGGTACCGAATATGATACTAGTGTGTAGCAAATCTAGGACAGGGGTTCTCAAAGTGGTGTCCTAGGCCAGGGACCCTCTGGGTTTCTTGAGAGGGTTCAAAATGGACCCTTACAGGTCTATAACTCTGAGAGTGTACAAATGGAACTAAATGGACCTGTAAGAGTCCATGTGGTTTGATTTGTACACTCTCAGTTATGGGGGTCCTTGAAAATAAAAAGTTTGAAATGAAATGAAATATGTGATAAAATACATGCCATACAGAATGACATATTCACTGGCATACGGTACTCGCCGATACCAATACCAGCATTTTAGGCCATATCGGCAGCTTTTCCGATACTGGCAGATATTGAAACAACTCTACATGGGACATGTACATATTTTGGGCATTTCTATGAAAAGTCCCCTTCATTGTGACCATAAACAAAGACAGTATAGGCCTACTTAAATTGCCATAAAGTACAGTACAGTTGTATGAATGGACTAGATTGAAAATATTACCCTCCAAAAGGGAAAACCATACCGAGCAAAAGAGACAGTGCCTATACTGTAGATCACTTACAGTAACACAAGACTTCTAGGTAAAGGGAACAATATGCACGGTTGGAACCTGGCTTGTATACAAAACATTACAGGCCCTGGGAAGGGAAAATGCTTTTAAAAGAAAATGGAAAAAAGGGCAATGCTCTTAGACGATGCTTTTTCACTGACACTACCTCTGGTGCTTTTGGCACCAGCCTTCCCACTAGACTGTGGAACACAGCCTCTCCCACATGCAGCTCCTCCAATGAGAAACTCTTTGGGGGCTAACTACATCATTGGGCCTCAATGAGAGTGAGTGCATATGGGCCGTGAATGCTAAACACTTACCGTAACTTAGTTATATATTTCACTGGGAATTATGGGCCTCAAGGTTACATTAGGTGATGCCGAATGTTATGCCATAAATGTTTTCTTTAAGAAAGGACGGTGGGTTAGAACTTTTAGAAGGGAGGATGATCAACTGTATCTACCGCCTGTTTGCACTCAGTCCATGGCAGCAATTACTCCAATGTTTGTCAAGCATAGATCTGAAGAGAACTAAACAGCTGATAAGTAGTTTTAAAAACATGCCTTATCAAAGGGAAAGAGTAGACTACACAAAATAAATAAGTCCTTTTAGTATTGCATTTATCAGAGGAAATGACAGCGTAGCTTGGAAAGAGAAATGACACGTGACTGATGCGGAGCTTCTGAACCATTATTTTCTGTAGCAGTTAATGAGCAACATAACTGCTCCTTCTGCTCCTGCTCCTTCTGCTCCGAACAAAACTTTACGATTTAGTGCCATGCTGTATATAAACGTACTGTGGAATAATTATGGCCAATTCCTCCCGCTCATTAACCCCATGAGGGCATCCACTGAACAGCCCAAAGGCTGTTGAAAAAGCAGGTAGTAAGGGCTCAATTCTGGGAACATGAATAGGTTCCATGGGAGCGTCATTATGCTTTGTTTGTTTGCCCCAAAACACTGTATACAGTATGATTCCACAGCAAGCCTCAATGAAGTGGAACTTGACTACTAAACAACAACAGAGCTGCAGCAAAGACCATGCGTCAAATGCTGGATTAGGATGGAGAAATAGAGGCTTGAACTGAAGATAATTGATTTGTGTAAAATACCACTGTTCCTTATATAACTCCAACTAAGTGATGCCATCAGACTTCCGCTACAATTTCTATCCCTTTTTACTGTCATTGTATTTTATGTCACAGACAATTTATTTATTCTACTATTTTGTATTCATTTTAATACTCCACCCAGATTGTCACTTTGATTCTCACTTTCCACTTTCCTTTGTGAGCCATAGTATTCTGTACCAAACCCGTTTATGTCCACTACATTTTTACTGTCTGTTGAGGTTAATCTTGCAAAACACGTACAGGACCAATCACTCAACACCAAATTCCTTGTGCCCGCTTCCAGCAACCCAAGGTGTTTTTGCCTGTTTTCTCCTTCTTCTGCTTTCTTTTGTTGCAAGAAAGATGTATTTTTGGCGCTGCTCTGCGGCGACAAGGGCATAAGGGCTACACTTGCATGCGGGTCCTTTGTCTAAGACAAATGTCTTCCTCGGGAGACAAATAATAAAGAACCTTGAACCTTGAAGGAAGTACTCTTTTAAAATCGTTATTGGACCACATCTTGTTTAGCTAAAACTCACGCTAAGCATAATGTTGTGTATATTATTTTATGAGCGTAATCATATTTACTACAGTACAAATATGTTTCTAATGTGTTAAAAACCACTCTACGTATGTTCTAAAACACATGTACAGTACTTAAAGGGACACCAATGTTGCTTTAACTTTCTAAATTGTGAGCTTATCGGTCGGCTATTTTCAACACATAGCAGAAAACAGGAAAGTCCATATCGGGTTTAAGTTGATAAATAAACTTTTTTTTACAGTGGAGGATTTTACAGTGGAGATTGGGGTCCCAGAGATGAAAAAAAGGTTATCAAACGGTATCTGTGGACTAATGCATATCAAACTGAGGAGTCTTGACATAAAACAGTTTGAGAATCACTGCCTTAGATCAAATGTATCAGTGTACTGCAGTGTGTAAATAAAGAAAAGCCAGAGATGTATTCAACACACGGAGCTCTGCTTCTGACTCTGAATTATGGCTGTGATTGACAGCCGAGCTCCACCGTCTTCCTGGGGGTTTGTGTGTGATGCCCTGCTTCTTCTGACAGCAGGGTAACTGTCAGGAGAAACACCTGGGGACAGCCCAGCCACTTCTCTACATTCTGCAGTCACTGGCCGTCTGCTTGTACATACAAATAGTGAGTGAGTCAAATGTGCGTGCGTGCATATGTGTGTATGTGTATGTCAATACGGAAAATACTGGACATTTCAAAGATCAGTTCTCCTTTTCAGCCATTATAGGGGAATAACTTCAGAAACTCCTACTGGGTAACTTTATATAGTTAAAACATTTGATATATTTTCACTGGTATATTTTCACACTATTTCGAGTCACAATTGTCTGTTGTTGCTTGCCAAAATGTTTTTTTTGCCACTCAGTAGGCATTCCTGCATAACTTCCGCGTATGATGATGATGTCACACGCATAACCTCTATTGATTGTTCAATATTATGTTTGTTATGTTATGGCTGCAAAGCCCAGTGAGTCATACGACAACTTCTCATATACCCTCATATCTGTGTAAAGTGAAAAAATAAATAAATAAAAATGCTATGAAGAAAGGTGTCTTTGATGTTACAACAAGGCAGTGCGTAGCCAGCAGACACAATTCAGAAATTCAAAGCAAAGAGGGGGGGTGTGCATTCAACTGTCAGTGAATGTTTGTCACTCTCCTTGGACTGCGGTAGATGAGGCAATGTCAACATCTCACATGTGACATTCAGTGACAATCGGATTAATCAAGACCTTCAGGATATTGATGATCATTTACAATCTTTGCAGAGCAAACACTCAGTCAGCAGCCAAGAAAATGTCTAAATGACTGAGTCAATTCAAAAAGCACTGAATATATAAGTATACACTATAAGTATAACTGTATATATGCAATGTTGTGGTAATCCATTTATGTGCAAAAGGACTGGTGGTGCAGTCATCCTGAGCCGTTTGTGAATCCTGTCTGAATGCTAATATTTGGTGAAACATAAGAACAGAGGGTGGAGTGGATCAGATTTGGTGGAGAGAGAGGGCTTGGCCAGAGGAAAACACGCGATAGGAATGTTTTTCTGTAATGAGAGATCCTGCGCCAGGCCAAAAAGACTGCATGCTGCACCACCCTAAATAAAACACATACAGCTGTTCAGCAGCGCATGCTTCAGTATGTGAGATTATAAACACGCACACATCCTCCTCCTCCTCTCCGTCTGTCATTTCTCTATTTACCTCACGCACGCACATGCGTATACACCAGGGGGGCAGTCAGAGAGATATTTTGTGAAGCCACTAAGGAAATGAAAGTTCATATAATGGCCTGTTGTGGCGCTGTCACTGGACCCAGAAAAACCCATAGCCCCATAGAAGTCCATGTATTTTGGCCCAACTTCACCTAGACTGTATTACCTTAATAAACATGGTCATGAATACTTTTTGCTTCCAGTCACTAGTTTAAAGTCTCATTTCTAATGTCATAATATTCTTTTTGGAAAATTATGGTCCCATTTATAAAAAAAATGACCATAAAGCCGCGCATCTGAGGGGCGTGGCTACCGTTACAGTCTATGAACGGGATCCCCCACCCACTCGAGTCAAAATAAAAACCAACGAAGAAGAAGGGGGAAGTCCCGCCTCGTTGTCTGGGCCAGCCAATGGGCCAGCTGGCCTGAGCTGGGCCAAAACGGATCTAGAAAGATGGCGACTTCCATTGCAAGGACTGACAGGCTTCATTTTACGTTCAAGTTAGACCCGCGGAACGCTTTGTCCATATTTTTTACAGTCTATGGTATACACACAGCAGAGAATACCAGACGACTCGCCCCTTTACCAACCCCCACAAGAACAGTTAATTTAGTATTGAAATCTGAAATGATCTTGTATACAGATTTATTTGATTGTATAGTAGTCAATCTCTATACTCTGTAAAATGAAGAAAGAGTAACATGAGACAGAGACTGTGACTGCTTAATTAAGTTAATTTAGGACCTTCTAGCAGTTAATTTTGTTTTATTAAACATTTCTTCCATCTAGCCCATGTTTTGTAATGGCATCATCATGCTATTATGCCCGTGGATATACAGAGTGAACTTAACAATGATACATTTATATGATAATACCTTTTATATAATCACCAACATGATTTGTTATTTACAGCTAGGTAGAGTAGTGGGGCGAGATGGAAAAGGGGCGACCGTACCCGTTACCACAGCAGATGCCCAAACACACAAATGTACCAATGTCTCTGTATTATGACAGAATGGTGATGGGCAGATGGGCAGTTACCATGTCTTGTCTGAGATGAGTAACAGAACCAATTGTCTACTCTGAACAGTCTGAACGGTATATCCACCAAGGTTAATGCTCACCTTGCACACGCGAGCAATGCGTGACACGATGGTGTTGTCAAAGAAATCAAACTCCTTCCCAGCTTCGCTGAAGAAGAAGTAAATCTTATCATCATCACCCACTGGGTTGCCCTTGGGCAGACTCTCCTGTATGTAGGCAGAGCCCACAAAGGCCGGGTCTGAAAGAGTAAACATAATGGTTTTAGATATCAACTCATACCCAGGGGGCGGCAGGGAAGTCCCAATTCCCTGTGACGTCAAAATCCTCCATGCAACTGGCAAATAGCAGCATGTGGGCAAGCCCTGCACAGTAAAATAATGTTCTGAGATTATATTACAGAAGAGCTATTTCAACAGCATTGGGAGAAACTATCAATGCCTGTATAGTTCTGTAAGACATAGACATACTGAATTGCAGCCATGTGACCTTGGAGCATATAATACCTTGTAGCCAGTTCAACGAGTTTTCTGTTTTTAGAGCCGTTCCTTGACCGAGGCTCTTGTAAATGATGGGTTCATTTCCTTGGAAATTACTGACCGTACCAGCATACAGTTCTCCGTCTGCAACAAACACAGAAGAACCCGGGTTAATCACACTCTGTTTACCAACACAGGATGGGCCTCTGTCTGCATCATGCACGCTAATGTGATCCAGAACTCTGTTTGTTTGTTTGCATACAGTGAAAAACATGAACCCTGAATTAATGCCAATCTCCTGTATCCATTTTTTCTGTACATTACCAGATTTCCACAGAGCTCCCAAAGGAGGATTTTATAGGGTGTGTTCGACCTACCAGCCATAATGGCGGTGGACTTGTAATCCGGGTTGAAAGGACAACGGCTGCGTCCATCCTCTGTAACAATTTCCCCGGTCTGGCTCCTCACGAGAGAGAAGTCTGTTGTGTTCTGGAAATCACGCACACACACACACGCAAGGAACACACACACACACACACACACACACGCAAGGAACACACACACACACACACACACACACACACACACACACACACACACACACACACACACACACACAAACAAGGAACACACGCAAGGAACACACGCACACACACACACACACACACACACAAGGAACACACACACACACACACACACACACACACACACACACACACACACACACACACACACACACACACACACACACACACACACACACACACACACACACACACACACACACACACACACACACACACACACAACTTACATTACACTTGCCCACAATCCTTTGGTCACTTGGCCCATTTACTGTAAGCATCCCAACCCAAATGAAGAGGTGGTCAGGCTATCTTGGGTAATATGGTTCAAGCTCAGGTCACGCTTGTATGTTTGTCAATTATCATGGGACATAATAAAAGGCCTTGATAGAGTGATGAAAAGACTGCAAACCGCTATACTGTGTTTTGTCTAACTCCATTTTCCACAGTGAAATCACATTGTCCAACTGATTAAATGTAAGACTGCTGGTTCTGTCTGTGTGGGCAGAGCCTGCAGCTGCCAGTGCGCTAAGAAGAGAGCTCAGAAGTACCTGCAACTCTGGGTCAGAGCCCCCTGTGATAACAATGGGTTTCTCCATTCCCTAAGTGTTGTCTGTCTCGTATCCAAGTAAAGCAAAGCGGATCAGGAGGAACAACTACAGTATATGTCCACTGCGGCTGTTAATATTCCAAAGTGGAAAATATGCAGCCTTCAAGGAGACACATTGGATAGAAGTCCTTGGGAAGAATGGAAAAAAAGGATCTGAGCAGCACAACAACTCAATTCATCCACACAAGCTGCACGTCTTGCTTGACAATGCTGAGCTCTCTCTCTCTCAAAAGCATATGTACAAACATTTGATTGCGCACAGTAGTCAAATGAATTACATAAAAAAGGCAAAGAGCTTATTTCCACTATTGCTGTAAATGTGTGACATTTGAGTATACATGGTTACATAGGGAATAAATACAATAAAAATATATATAATACTGTATGTATATAAAACATTTACGTATAAACAAATTCAATAACACAATGTCAGCCAAAGCTGCGTCACATGCACACTTACTATGTATGCACAGATGGGACTGAAGGCATACGTTCCGCACACATAGAGATGAGTGTTGTTCACGTGCAGCAAAATCTTGATGTAGTTGAAACAGTCCGTCTGTGTTGGAAACACGGGAGAGAGAACAACAACAGGATGAATGATGACTCTGAGTCTAAACATCCTTATCCACTTCACATGTTCTTCAGAGATACGCAGATGAAACAGGGGCTGCCTTCTACAATCGCTAACCCCTTTCAACATGGCATCCATATATTTTGGGCAATGTCAATGTCATCATTATCATGGTCATAATTTTCAAAAATAACAAAGATAGCAGATGTACAAGGTTGATCCAATATATTGGCTATTTGGTGCGTGGCACGTACTGTCGTCCTATGAAGTGTTTAAGTGCATTTCCAAATCACATGGCTGTAATAGATTTTCTCCTAATAGGCTGGGAGGTCCACTTGACTGATTAGGCTGATCTCATCAACATCTCAGGCCTATGAGCCTCCATTCGCTTCCCCTCTCTTACTTATAATATGAATCAATAACCACACATACATCTGATGATGATACTCCTATAAGCACATCTTGCAAAATAAATGGCCAAGTAATATGGTACAGTTATCTTATACTAGCTGGGGTACATACCCAGTGTTGCCTGGGTTGGATTATTGTGTGGGTGAAATAAGCACAAAGTTCAGTACAGTACTTGGAGGCCAGTCTATGATGCAAGCCATTTGTGCACGCACACGCGCGCACGCGCACACGCACACGCACACGCATACACACACACACACACACACACACGCACACGCACACGCACACGCACACGCACACGCACACGCACACGCACACGCACACACACACACACACACACACACACACACACACACACACACACACACACACACACACACACACACACGTGAGGATAACCTTCAGGCCCTGCCAACAGGTACAGTAGCTGCACTGTCCATGATATATGGGCCAAGTGAACTGGGCTACATGAGTTCTACACCAGCAGCACTTCACTTACCTGCAAGTTTTTGCCTTTGAAGCTGCACTCGTCTCTCTTTCTCTCTGGAGTGCTCCATGTTAGCTGCAGGAGAGGAAATGCGTTGAGTCACAGAAGAATAAACCTGCGTGCTGCGCCTTGTCATATTCACATTGCACCTGTGGGGGTGGTATATACTGTATAATGTATATTGTCCCTGTCGGGTGGAAACCCTGTATCTCTATATTTCAACTTGTTTCTGTAAATTGATACTATCATACAAAAGTAGCAAAAATAGCTGATCTACCAGCTCGTCACGAAGTGTGTCTGTGGGATTAATACATATTTGCATTGGAACACACTTTATCTTTTACATTTCCTGAAAAATCACAGTGTTGGACATACAAGGTTTCCACCCGACAACGACGCTATGTATGAACTATGCAGACATATATACAGTACTTACGTGTCTCTGTAGCTTGGCTCTGCTGATATCGGTGAGATTGAGAGCAAAGAGGACCTCCCTCGCGCCCACATACAGCATGTTATCTTCTTTACTGAGGAGGAGGGAGGTGAAGTTGGAGACCCCGTTGACCGAGAAATGCTTGGCTGTTCTTTCCTTTGCATCTGGAGATGATGAGAGCACAGACACAAGAGGAGACACAATATTAGTGGAACGGCGCCAACTCAGGAAATTATGCAGATTCCTTGACGTGTGTCTGGGCGTTCATAGTATGTGGTGGTGCTGCTGTACAGATGCATGGTGTATTTAGGGTGGGAGTTTCCGCACATGTGCACACACACATG
Source organism: Protomyctophum bolini (assembly GCF_963924005.1). Lineage (NCBI taxonomy): Eukaryota > Metazoa > Chordata > Actinopteri > Myctophiformes > Myctophidae > Protomyctophum > Protomyctophum bolini. The sequence continues at coordinate 28,531,929 of NC_137865.1, read as the reverse complement.
CACACAGACACTGTCACTGTGAGACACACAGACACACAGACACACACACACAGCGCTGTGTGTGTGTGTGTGTGTGGTCACAAATGCAACTGTTCAGCAGGGACACAGATGTTCTTTGCTAATCGAGACACCAACGCAGTGTGTCATTATCAACCAGGTTCCTTTAGGCCCGTTTTCTCGTTCCCATGACAACTATATCGACTAGCATTAGATTTTTTTTTATGCCAACCTTTATTCCCTCTCTCCGGTGTGTGTCATGCGTGTGTGTGTGTGTGTGTGTGTGTGTGCGTGTGTGCGTGTGTCCAGTCAGACGTCTTTCATCACCGCGCTTCCGTTCAACACAGAGAGAGGGAAGTGGAGGAAGCAAGCAGTCTCTCCCTAAAAGGATGTCTGTCCTCTCAACACACTGACACACTTCAGAGCCTCTCACTGCTTCCTAAAGCCCGCTGTCAAAACATCCAGTCTCACTTCATGATTGCCTTAAAGCTCACGAGTCACCTAGCATAGAGCAGTGGTGTTCAAAGTGGGGTTTGACCACCCCCATCATGGGTTCTGGGGGAAGGGGGGGTCCTTGACATGAAAAAAGCTGGCCTAGAGTCCTTCCATGTGGGCCTGGCCTGAGCATCTGAACCTAAAGGTCATACTAGTATAACAAATCGACTGAACCATCCATTCCTTTAGTTTCTAGTTCTAGTTTTTTGTTGTTGTTGTTGTGGTTGTTTACCTTTCCATTATAGCGTTAAAAAGGTAGACAGGTAGAACAAACAATGGTATCAAAAGTCTTTATTTGGAGTTAGACAACATTTGATCCTGTGCGGATCTTCTTCGGGTCAAATTAATTTGAACTGAAGATCATCCACAAACGTACTATAACCTATTTGAAATAAAGATTTCTTTAACAATGTGTGCGGGTTCGACCTTTTTACTTTTAGCATAGGAGTCATTGTTGATGTGTGTATACAGTAGGTCCGACCTACATTTCAATTGAATAAAAAGGTGTAGCTTGTACATCAGCTATTTTCATAGTTTTTTAAACATATGGAACGTATATTTTCGGGTGTCCACAACTCAGGCTTAGTACTACCTCCTGAACACTGAGCAGGGCCCAAATTAGGTTTTGAGAATTTTATCTGAAACCAAACTATAGCATATGGAGGGGGGGAACTCACGTCCCAGTAGCTACCCTCGATCAGTCCATCAGTCCATCAGGGAATGAGCAAGGCCACACAATCCGTTGCTCCGGAACTACTCTGCCGGGACTGGGAGAACCAGAGTCTGAAGGACTAGGCTCTGTGGGTTGGCTCCTGTCCGGGCCCCTCCTACGTCTCACCAGGTCCACTCCTGCTCTCACTAGGCCCAGGACCTGTGCGTTGCACTTGCACCAGACTCCCAGCACCAGGCACTTCATTCAGGAGTGGTGGATTATAATGACCCTCCTAAAAGCCTCACTGAGGTTTGTTGGGCTTCCTCCTCACGGAGGACACAGGCTGGGGCGCTAACCCATATAGTGCTCACCCGGGTGCCGTCTACATTCCGGCTGTCACCCGTCTCTCCGGTGGTCACATAGTCTATTCCTATGAGCCACTAGAATAGTGCACACACACACACACACACACACACACACACACACACACACACACACACACACACACACACACACACGGCTAATGGGAGGCCCGATCATTTATGCACTCAGAGTTAAATGAACACTTAGGATTTGTCTTTGAAGAGGGTGAAGAACTGGGCCTGGTGAAGAATAAACTACAGAGCAAGGAATCAATCTGAGACCGTAATTAGATTCTACCTTTCTATTATACCTGCAGTGCAGAACCATGTGACCTAATGTAACCCGGCCTCACAGAGGACATGCAGGAGGCTCAGAGACTTCCTCCCCCTTGGGAAAACAACACGCTAATAGCAGCACATCGCCACAGCAACAGGGGGCCTTATTATGGTTAAATCTGTCTGCAAAACCACAAGAGGCTCTCCTCTACATACTGTAGCAACGACCCACTGGGGCCTTAATTTCTCTCCGTCTCTGTGATTAAAGGATGAATCGAGTGCTACATCATGGCTGTGCTCTTTCACTTGATTTATACTTAGTTGCGAACGGGTGTTGTTGTGCGCTGATTAATAGCAGATCTACAAGTTCACAGTGCGAAACGGTGTGAGCTTGAAGAGCTTGTAAAGCTTGTACTTGCTGTTTGCGACACCCGCGTGCACCAAAGTATAAGTCAGGCTTTTCTCCTCCTTCGGTGCCCCGGGCAAATTTAACGGTGATTTACACAGACAGAGACAAAGGCCAGAGCTTGAACCAAAACAAAGGCTTTCAGGGGGTTTGTGAGGGGAGGATATCTACACAATTACTCTCAGGAGTCAGATCACCCCCGACGTACTCAGCAACCATGGCTGACGCAGGAAAACAATAGGGCCAGTAATTGTGTATCATTAAAGAGATCCACGAGGGCTTGAAACGGTATGAATCTTTCCATTCAGAACTTAAGGCAAACATTAATCATCTCCCCGTTTAGATTTATTTGCCTGGAATATCGTGTTCCACTCAAAGTCTAGGCTATTGTAAAGTATTTTATGTCACCACAATGTATAATAGCATGTTTCACCATCATGTGATCGAGAGAGGAAGCATGCCTCAGAAATCCATAAGTTATAAAAGACAGAAAATGTACAAATATGAAAAACAAGTTGCTTCGTATGAAGTGAATGGTTTTCATAATGTCTGAATCTTGTCAACTACTCCATTCATAAGGAAACTCTGGCACACAAGCAGACCCATTTCCTCAGCAGAAATACTGTTTGTCCTCAAACTTGCCGAATCCACAATTTTACCACATGAACCGTAGTGTCCCTATTTTGGACTTCTCATTCAACAAAACTTAAGCAAACATTCTCTAAAAATAGTTGATGTAGCCTATAAGCTTGTATATCGGCAATTTCTTGCCTACGTACAGAAAAGACATTTGTTGTAGGGGAAAAAGTAGCGGACCAAATGTATAGCCCTGGGGCACCCCGGTTAGCTAAGTACTGTATAGGCCATGGAGGGTATGTCGTTAATGTTTGGTGAACCAGGTGCACCTGGTTATTAAAGGTAATGGGAGATGGCACACTGATTTGTTTAATTAATGTTACTGTATGTCCAAAACACACCCAAGCTCAATTAAAAACAACCCATTTGCAACTTGCGCCTTGCATTGCGCCCAGGTAATGCACTGTTTAACTGGCCAAATTGGAGTTGGACACACCCTAAATGCACTTGCACCATGCCTTTTAAATAGGGCCACATGTGTATCAGAGGAGACATGTGGTTGTCTGCACCCTCCACAGACCAAACAGTTGGCTTGGCAGTGACAGACATAAACATGGTGGGGACAATAAAAATGGACAATGACTAATTTGGAGAGGGGTAAAAAAACACTACAAAATGTTCGTGTTTGTAGGGAGAATCAGCATATAGTATATTGTAACAAAACAACGTATTATTTAAATCAATCAATATCTCTTCTCTCAACATATTGGATATCCTGTGTGCAGAAAGTTGTGAACATTTAAGCTCTAAATCAGGATTAGTGGAATATATTATCTATAGATAATCTGATTCTGTGATCATTTATGGTGCAGAAATAGACAACAATATGACCTTTTTATTGTTGGCCTCCATTTCAACCAGATTGATCCCAAATAGGCAATTCAGCCATGAATGAGCAAAAAGGCATAATAAGACATTCATATTCCAGGGACCACAAAAGACAACGCCAGGATGGGGTAACCCACTGTACAGACAGTTACCCTCAGGTCAGGTCACCATTACCAGGATGTGTGTGTATCCCATTTGAACCACACACACACACACACACACACACACACACACACACACACACACACACACACACACACACACACACACACACACACACACACACACACACACACACACACACACACACACACACACACACACACACACACACACACACACACACACACACACACACACACACACACACACACACACACACACACACACACACACACACACACACCTCTATTGTCATTTGACCATCTGACATTGATTCCTCGGGGCTATCCCATGACAATGAAGCCCCAGATGCTGTGGCCTACAGCCGGACGAGGGAAAACCGACAGGCTTGAGACAGCACTTAAGAGAGTGTAAGAGTGGGTAGTGTCTGCTGTAGTAGCAGTACAGTAGTGTGTAAGAGTGCGTAGTGTCTGCTGTAGTAGCAGTACAGTAGTGTGTAAGAGTGCGTAGTGTCTGCTGTAGTAGCAGTACAGTAGTGTGTAAGAGTGGGTAGTGTCTGCTGTAGTAGCAGTACAGTAGTGTGTAAGAGTGGGTAGTGTCTGCTGTAGTAGCAGTACAGTAGTGTGTAAGAGTGCGTAGTGTCTGCTGTAGTAGCAGTACAGTAGTGTGTAAGAGTGGGTAGTGTCTGCTGTAGTAGCAGTACAGTAGTGTGTAAGAGTGGGTAGTGTCTGCTGGAGCCATACAGTAGGGGTGTCAATGAGAGGGCAGCCAAGTGGGCAGCAGGGATAAAACCAGAGAGATGCAACATATCATAGCTGGTTTATCCTCGCCGTGTCGGGGCCCCCCACCACCTCTCGAAGGCCTACAGTATGTTCAATTGTGCTAGCTACAGCACTTCGCAGCAGTTTGTCACTCACAGTCTCACTGGGAAACTCTTATTATTGAGGCCCACCAAGTCAATGGCAAACAAAGAGAAGCAATTAAGTTATTTTGGGACACCGAGTAGGAACACCGTTCTAGAGACTGGAGGCTGACAGAATGTCCCAAACCTTATGTAAGAAGCAAAAAGGCCGACATATGGTCAATTATTAACAAGGTTGAGAGTTAACAGTTTTCTCCACGTTTTGACACAAAATAAGAAGTGGGTAGTTATTGTCATAAACAAGTGAGTCACCTTGGTCCAAATACAATAGTGTGACTATCAGCTACAGTTTCAAACACCTCCAGTACTTCACCATGGCCAGTACTGAGTATAGTGCTATTTAAACCTGCTGGATGATACCAGAAAAGCTGCTCTTGACAATCTTGCCAATTACACCTCTCCAGTATTTGTGTGCCGCGTGCGTGCGCGCGCGCGTGCGTGCGTGTGTGTGTGTGTGTGTGTGTCCGCGCATGCACGTGCCACCAGGGCTCTCATCGTATCGAGGTTCCCAGGCCTGTGATCCCACATCCTGCAGTGATATAGAGTAGAGAGCAGCTTTTGTGTGGCTCAGAGTATTTCCTCTGTGACTCCACGGCAGAGCACACACAGCGGTTGCTTCGACCTCTCGCAGCTGTAAGCAATATAAGATCATTACCATCATTATGCAATTAAATGTCATTTCTGCAAATGACACTGCTAAATGGATTGCAATACTCCGCCCTTCCTAGACTCCGCTTTAAGGGAACCCTCCACGTTCCGTCGCAGTGGAGTTCCCGATGGCTTTGGGTCCAAAAAAGTGCAGTTAATTAAAAGCATGGAGCATCCCCCCTGAAAGGCAATGTAGCGCAATCTGTCCCTCTTTGTGGAACATCGAAGTGCCTAATTTCATGAGGCAACTACAACAAAACGATTCAATCAGTGCCCTTCCTCAGGAGGTGGTCGTTTGTATTGGCTATGACAGTTTGAACACGGCACATTTCATTAAAAGACACACATTCTTGCTTACTTAAATTACGCAGAACTACAAAGAAAGAGAAGCAGAAAATCTATATATAAATCTAATTATCTCTTATGCACATCACCAGTGGTGGAAAGTTTTTTACTTACTGTAAGTACTGTACCATTTTGAGGTATTTGTACTTTACTTATTTCCAATTTCCAATACTTTTACTGCTACATCTCGATTCCAAATATTCTACCTTTACTCCACTACATTTATTTAAAAACTGTAGTTACTAGTAAATTTGTAGATTGATTATTACAAAACATAAATTAACCACTTCAACCATATAGACCTACATTTCGACCATTTGAAAATAGCTGATCGTCACATTGGAAAACTTGAAATGGGACATTCGGCATAATGATCAATTTTATTTTTGGTTCTTTAAGTACATTTTGATGCCAGTACGTTTGTGCTTTTACTCAAGTACATTTTGAATTCCGGACTTTTACTTTTACTTGTAAATATTTCTATATTGCAGGATTGATGCATTTACTTAAGTAAAGAATTTGAGTACTTTTTCCACTACATCACATCACATCACTGAGCGGCAAATTGCCAGTGTTCTGTGTAGCAAACTCCTGGCTCTACAACAGGGCCAGATTCTGTTCATTCATATTAGAGAGGTCGTTGTTCTCCCAAAAACGAGGCGTGCAGAGTAACAAAGAGCCTTGCGTGACATCATCAGCCATAAATGACAGCTCCTCACTGTGGCAATAAGCTAACGCTGTCTGTCTAGTTCTGCAAAAGATTAGTGCTTGTCAATTGTCATGCTCCACCAGTAGGTGACCTGGAAAAAATACACATCGCTCTTTGAGAGTGCGAGGGCATGATATAGGATCTAATAGGACGTCTTTCAGAGCCGTCTTTAAGAGACGTCTCATGCCCCATTTCCAGTCTTCTGTCCATAAACATGACCTAGATTCTCATCTGCAAGGGGACATGAGATTCAAGGCAGGAATAATGCTTTCCTAAAAGGGGAGTCATGTTAACCACTAAGAAATTCAGAAATAAAAACATAAATACATGTGTATGTGAACAGAATGTTATTTTAACTCATCTACAGTATATGGTAGAGAATAGGAGTATAATATACCGTATTGTCCCGAATAATAAGACGATGATTATAAGACAACCCCCATTTTTCAAGACTCATTTGTGGAAAAATAACATTGAATGTCAAAAAGGACACAACTGTTTTTTTTAGGATATTTCCATTGGAAAACAAGAATTCATATATTATGAATTAATAACTGCCCTATATCTCCAGAATTGTGCTATGAAATGTAAATATCTGTGTCTATCTGTATTTAATGTGTTTGGAAAGTTTCCACACAACGTGGAATGGATGTGTCCAGGTGACTCTAGTGTAGCGTTAGCCTACTACAAATAGACCCAAAGGACCCTTTTATAAAAATGAACTCTGAGACTGTACAAATGAACTGTCTTATGGGTCCATTTGGTTGTACCCGCACCGACCTCCGTGGGGACCCCCCTTATCTGCGGACCCCCACGCAAAATACTGTGGACTTCCTCGGAGTTCCGCGGAGGTTGGCGTGGGGGTCCGTGATAGTCTGCGTGGGGGTCCGTGATAGTCTGCGTGGGGGTCCGTGATAGTCTGCGTGGGGGTCCGTGATAGTCTGCGTGGGGGTCCGTGATAGTCTGCGTGGGGGTCCGTGATAGTCTGCGTGGGGGTCCGTGATAGTCTGCGTGGGGGTCTGTGGTAGGGGTGGGCGAGTATTATCATGATATTTTTTCGCACATTTTTAGTTCAATGTTTCTTTTTAAAACGCCATTGACAATGAAGAGAAATTAATGTTTGTTTTGTCCCCAACACAAACATTAAATCCCATTAACAATAAAGAGAATTTGTTTTGACACATGTTTGTTTTACATCATCATTACATCACCTAATCATAGCAATCAGAGCGCCCCTCACTTCACAGGGGTGTGATTTTTTTATGGTTATTTGAAAATTATTTAACAGTACGTAAAAAAAGAAATATAATTTAGTAGATCCTCCAGAAAAATGCGGGCAAAAATATATATATAATATAATATATGTGGGGTTGTATGTGAATTTATGCGGCGAAATATGATATATAATATAATCCTGCTACCCTAATAGACAGGGGTACATGAGCACCTGGCCGTTCATTCGTGCTCTATCTCCGACCAAGCCACACTTCCACCACACATCTCTCTATGCAAAATAAAACCTGCACACTCCCACAAAAGACATAGACTACATTGCATTCGCCAAAAATGTCTTCTTTACTGTTTAAATATTACTTTTCTGAAACACGCTATTCTTGCTCAACCTCAACAGCCTACGTCAGAATCGTCATGTTGGCGTCTACTACGCCAACTACGTTCACTTAATGGGGCCAGTCCTTCACAGTGACACACGCGTTAGATGAACCACGCGACCGGGATGGTTTCTACCCCTCAATGTCGTGCCTACTCTACACTGCCATCCCAAGTCCCCTCCCCCTTTCACTGCTCCTGTGTGTGACCTGTGAACTACTCTCTGACTGCACTGTGGCTTGATTTATATGTGCGAGGTTGAAATGTAATGCACATAAATTAATTATAGGTCCAGCAAGCAAATCATGATTGTCTGTTTGTGCTCAATAGGTCACCATCACATTCCGATTTTAGGTGTTGTGTTTTCTATGACATTTATTTGGGCCAGTAGTTTCATATCTATCCTTTTTCCGACCAACACAGAACATGCTAACGGTGTTAGCGCGTTAGCATCCATCTTGCTTTTGATTTATATGTGCGAGGTGGAAATGTAATGCACATAAATTAATTATAGGTCCAGCAAGCAAATCATGATTGTCTGTTTGTGCTCAATAGGTCACCATCACATTCCGATTTTAGGTGTTGTGTTTTGTATGACACTTTGGCCAGTAGTTTCATATCTATCCTTTTTCCTTTGACCAACACAGACCATGCTAACGGTGTTAGCGCGTTAGCATCACACAGCTTACAGCGTCAGTGTTGCATGAATACTTTCAACCATGACAATGCCGACTACTTTTGCTACACACACTTCCCAAGGATTATGGAGATGTCTTTATTTATTTTTTAAGGTTGAGAAATGAAATAATTATGGTCGTTTCTAATCTCAGCATTTCACAAGAGAAAGACGTGGATGCCTTTCGCTGCGCTGTTGGCGTTGCCATGTCTCATAGAAACAAGTAAATAGGTCTTTAAAAAGAATCCCAAAACAAGCGCATATAACAGGGGTCTGTAACCTATTTTAAATGAAGTGCCATGTTTTTATTTTCTAGATAGTGAGTCAGCCACAAGCTCACATCACAACAATAATCCATGTAATAATCACAATAACAATACTAATAATAATAATCATAATAATCCTGCTACCCTAATAGACAGGGGTACATAAGCACATGGCCGTTTATCCAACAGCTTTCTCCGACCCAACCACACTTTCACCACACATCTCTATATGCAAAATAAATTCGGCACACTCCCAGAATACATATAGGCTACATTTCATTGAAAGAAATGTCTTAATTACTGAATAAATATTACTTTTGTCAACCACGCCATTGTTGCTCAACATCACCAGCCTACGTCAGAATCGTCATGTTGGCGTCTACTACGCCAACTACGTTCACTTATTGGGGCCAGTCCTTCACAGTGACACACGCGTTAGATGAACCACGCGACCGGGATGGTTTCTACCCCTCAATGTCGTGCATTTGCTGCGCCCTTCTAATGCTGCGCCACGCCTACTCTATACTGCTCCATGCGACTCGAACAGCGTCAGCAGCAGCAGCTCCGAGCCTCCGTCAGAAAGGCTGCCCACAGCACTGCACAGCCCCACACCCAAATGAATCGAATGAATGAATAAGGCGCTTATATCGCTATTGCTCAGTGGATGGGACATTTACATTAAAAGCAATCGGATGGACGCGTGGATAACGGCATGGTTGTGTGCAATCGGAGGGAAAGCTTCCATAATCCATATAGCTTCCATGCTAGCTGCTTCAGACACAGGGGAGGGGAGGGAGAAATAGTGCGAAATAGCGCTTATGCAACAATTACCCTAAAACACAAACACCTCAACTCGATGTCATTGTGAATAAGAATTTCGAGCGAAATAATAATTTTTGGAAGGACACTTTCACCCAGTATGAAGCTAAATGTGGAAGCCGTGTGTGTCACACCAAAACGGCTGACCTATAGAATCCTGTAACCAGCCTCTCGCACTGCCTGCGAGTTGGCTCCGTCTAAGGCTCCGTCTTATGAGCAAATTTAGAACTTCCGGTCTGACAGCTAGCAGATTTAAGACATCCGGTTGCTTTCAGAATAAAATAAGATTATTTAATTCGTTAATTAAATAATTTTTACATTACATTATTAGTATTATTATTACATTACAGTTATTGTAAAGACACACATTATGTTTCTGTGTAAAAATAAGTAATTAAATAACATAAAAAAGTTATCTAAATGGATAAATGCTATTCACTGGAGTGCATGGACTTTATAAAGTGGACACTGGACAAAAGACGGCTCCGCCAGGCAACTATCTGGACATACCCAGACAGGGCGTCGATACATATCTGTATGAGCAGACGTATGATCAGGAGAGCAAGAATGATGGGTAGAGGTGATAGGTGAAGTGTCAATGAGACCATGATTCTGAGGGCAAGGATGCATAGTAGAGTGCATCTGGGAGGGTGTGGCATGACCTGTAGCCAATGGGTTAGAGAAGGTGGCTTGTTTTTCAGGGGGTGGCAGAGTGGAGGATACTACAGAAGCGGTGTGTAGTGACTGTTGTTTGAGAGTGGTCATGTCAACAGACATGTCCTTTAACATTTTGCTACATTGTGAAAGCTCCATTTGTAAGTGGGTTATTGAATTCATTAGAGGAGTAGTGATTGCGTTTACTTCTTTGAGAAGCTCCTGGTGGTGGATCTGTAAGCGCCACTGAACGCCAGTGATGAGTTGTGTTCTGTGGTAATCAAACTGTTTGTCAATAACAATATTCATGTCCCCTTTGTCCTTATCATGTAGTTGTGTTATGTGGTTAGACAGTGTGTCAATGGCATATTTGAGCTCCAATGTGTCTCTTTCCTGTTTCTCTCTGAGTTGTGTGATTTGGTCATGAATGAGATTCTGAGATCTTTGTTGGTTCTGCCGCAGACAGAGTACATCTCCTTGCATTTGGAGTAACGGAGGTGGGAAAAGAGGTGGAGGTGGCCTTCGGCCTTGTGCAGGTGGAAGATCAAAGTGTGTTAAGTCAATGAGATCCATATCAAGAATTGAATGGCTGGTGTGGCATCCTTCCTCCTGAACATTGTGAGCTCCACTGATTGGTTGATTGACCGGTTGATTGGCAGCATTAAGCAATTGATTGATTGGTTGGGGGGCAGCACCAAGTGTTTGATTGACTGGTTGAGGGGCGGCGCCAAGTGACTGATTGACTTGTTGGTGGGCGGCATCAAGTGACTGATCAGCTGAATTGATTGGTTGATTGAGAACATCAGGTGCCTGGTTGACTGAATCATTGGACTGATTGACTGAATTGTTTGTTTGGTTGACATCCATGTTTGTTTTATTATACTCAGTGTTTTAGAAGTCCCATCTGGGGTGCCACTTTTATGTAACGGTTTCCCAGTTGGATGGTTATTTGTCTTAGGGGTGCCAGGTAGATTTAGTCTACCAGAGAAGTGTTTCTCCTTTTCTTATGAGTTCTTCCTCATCTGGGTTAACCACTGGTGAAACCGACACAGGACTTACATATTAAAATGTAAACCCTTATACCAAGAAATAACACACAACACACTTTGTCAACTCAGTTTCAAGTTATTATATTGAATTTCACCCAACCCAAACACACACAGTTCATCAGTTCATGAAACAATTAAGACCCAATAGTTTGCAATGTTTGTAAATAAACCAAAATAGACAAAAACAGGTAGTCAGCAACTTAAAGTACCCTCCATGGTTACACACGTAACCTACGCTCGAAACCACCCGTCAATTCATTGCGTCTCAAACTCTCAGTTCATAAATAAATAAACGGTGTATTGTTCCAGATCCACGCAACGCAGACGCAACGTGAATGTTAGTAAACAAAAGTATAGTCCGTCTGTCCGAGCAGCACGGCTCTTTAATCGTCTCCAAAACAACAAAATAACAAACAAAAGAGGCTTGAAATAATAAAGGGGGAAATACCACTGCTCCGTGTGTGATAGGTGACAGGGACAGAGACAGGTCAAGATGCGGGGATCGTTGTAGTTGGCCGTTGGTCGTCCGTGGGAATGGTTGTTTGTAGCTCTGCAGGTTTGTTCACGCCCGAGGCTACGCCACTTCACGGAGCAAAACGACACGGAACACACTCGAATCGAGGGACTAACTTCCTCGTTCACGATTCACATGACAGGTCCACCGCTGACGGGTTTTGCTCTCACACTGCCTGTCTGCCTCCACACTCGCTCTCGCACCGGCGCAATCAACGGGGCATTTTAGAATAGGTGGTTCCCAGGGGTGAGTGACAGGTGTCACGAACAGACGGCTCGGGGACCATTTCGGGCCGTCACAACTGGACAAAAGACGGCTCCGCGAGGCAACTATCTGGACATACCCACGCGTCCGGGGAGATGTCCTCTACCACCCCACAGTCTCCGCTAAGCGAGTAAATGGGTGCTTATATTTCTATGTGAAATGTGGTGATGCTGGCATCACAATAGATGCCAGCATCACGCTGCCTCCGTCTAATAAGCACATTTACAACTTCCTGTTTGGAAACCGAAACAGATGCTTCTGACATTTGCCTGTGCGTGCTTAATCGTTGTACTTCTGAACACATTTCCCAAATCTCAGTGATTTATCCACACATCGCTCTGTGTGTGTGTGTGTGTGTGTGTGTGTGTGTGTGTGTGTGTGTGTGTGTGTGTGTGTGTCGCGTCGCCCTCCAGCTGCAATTGCGAGTGTGCGCTGTGTGCAGGGCACACTACTGAGTTTAAAACCACAGCTGAAACATGAAGTGGAGTCTGTCAATTCCCGCAATTTCCTTCTTCCCATATTGCGCTGCAACGACACTAGGATTGAGCCCCCCGAAGGGGGGCGAAATTCTAGTCACTTTAAAAAAAGTGATTAATCTACACCCTATGGCATTGGTTCTCAAAATGGGGTCCAGCAGTTCCTGGGGGTCCCCAGCTAAATGTATGAATATCATAAATATGTATTTAACCACTATAATCATACACATTGGCTATATGTGTGTGATCTACAAGCTCACACACAAGATATTTTTCAGATGGGGGTCCGCAGTCAAATACATATTAATGTAGGGGTCCTTCTTGAGTGAGCAGAGCCATGGAAAACGTCTGCCTTTCATGACACCTTAATTTACTGCGCTTCAAGGCAAAAATAATATACCTCATGTGATTCCTTAGAGAAGTGAAACTCTTTTTTACCCTCTCTCTAAAGGGATTTAAAATGTTATGCTTGCAAGTGTTGATCCCATCTGCTTCCATTTTGGAAGTATGCTACCATCAATGGACGCACGTCGCGTGAAATTGTCATTCTGAAAGTTTTTTGAATATTGGCAGAGCAGATTAATGAGCAAGGGAGGAGAACATTGACGGACGGTGTGCAGTCAGCACGCGTACACAAACACACACACACACACACGTGTGTTTGGTCCTTGTCCTTTACCGAGAATACGAAATACCACTGACGTGCAGTTATTTTTGGGAACTAGCCCTTCCTCAACCTCCACTCGCTCGGCATCTGAGTGTAATTGGCTGGCCGTCCATTTATTTTGTCTTTCTTCATGTTGAATACAACGATGGTTCTTCATGTTTGCGTGTGGGGTTTCTTGTTAGTCTACTGCGTCACCCCTCCCCTCCCCTCCCCTCTCCTCTCCTGTGTGTCAGTGCGCGTCTTCTTGACAACATCTTCTTGACTCGCCTGTGTAATGGAAATAACGTGTGGGCAAATGTCGGGTAGTAGATGAGATGAGATGCGGACAGATTGCAGATGTGCGCGAGTGGCTAGTATTATGTTGTGAGTGACTCTTGTTCATGGCGTGCAGAGTCACTCTGGGATGTTGGTTGTTGCTGGAGAAAAGAAGTGTCCATTCTGTGATTCTGATTCTGATTAGAATTAACATATAAACCCCTTTCTCACTGACAATGTTCTGACAAGGCACTGACAATCTAGTGAATTGCCAATGGCAGGACATGTGAAGTTCTCAAACGGCACATCTGTATGTATGTGCAGTATATTTTCAACAACTCAAAACACTATCGTACAGTATCATCATTAAGTCTAAACACAAGGCCATCATCAAGTCTAACTCCAGTATCTGAGCTGTGGTGCAATTTGGTGGTCAAGGTTCAAGACCAAGAAGGTTACAGGATTTGTAACAGCATAATTCCGCACAACTCTTGGTTGCACTTATTGAAGAATATTCAAGGCCTGGAGAGGTGATGACAAAGTTGGAAAAGGACACTTTTGCAAAGTTCCATTGAGGCTGCATTGACTGTCCATGTCACACACTGTACTTCTTCAAAGCCTCAGATGTTACAGTATGGTTCTAGAAGGCAGTGATCAACAACAACCCTCTGTTGAGAAACAGCAGGCCACAGATCTACTGACCGAGTCAGTGTCATTCACATTGTCCGATAGCAGTAGGATGGGGACAAGGCTATGCTAGAGTGCTAACGTAATTAGTAACTAGTTATTTTGCACTGGTTATTCGAAGCTCCTGAATGTATATTAGTGCAAGGCAACTGAACCTGGGAAGCACAGGGACAGAAAGGCATCTGGATTGCATTAAGATAACAAGCCAGGAGGGGTGATTCACCAGGAGATTCATTAGGCAAGCTGTGAGCCTGCTGTTTGTATTGGTAAGTGCTGAGGCCCTCTCTTGTTAGCAGGATATTGTCTCCACTGGCAGCCTGATGCAACGCACCATGGTGATGCCGAGAATGCCCTCAATTCTAAGTTAAACTTCGGAAAACAGACATTGGGAGGTTAGTGCCACAAGATTAGGAGCAAAGATGGGCATATATATGTTGTGGAAACTGACGAAGCTTACCATTAAGCTCACCATGGGAACATTTATATTGGGAGAAGGAATGAAATTAAACTGTTCATTTAAGGAAAGCAGTAGTTTCCCAAGCCCGGCAGTTTATAGACGAGTGTGCACCTCAGCTATATTGGTCTGGATCCCACTTCCACGAGCGACGGGAATGTTGTTGCTCTGCCATCGAGATCTCTCGGCCGGAGAGTTACATGGAGCCGACCCACGGTTCAACCGCAATATGGAAGACAATAATGCAAACCAGCCGGCTGCCTCCTCAGGACCTCGGTGTGACCCTATCTCCTCCTGTGCGAACAGGTCGGAAGCATCAGCTATATGCCATGACCTCATGTACACATGGTCCCAATGGGCCAAGCACTGCACAGGGCGTCTAACTTGACTGGCGTGGATTCATGCTGTGTGCTTAGCAGCCAAACGGCACCAAGGATGTCCCCACGATACCTTGGAAACGAGTGTGAGAGAGCCCATGAGAGTGTTTTTTATAAGTGTGATTTATAGGTTATTCTCTGTTGGACTGGAGACAGCGGGTCTAGTGAACACTAGCCACATCACAGCAGTGGTCTGTCCTTTCATGAGCCATAGACGAGAGTCAGCGACAGACGCAGAGCCAGGTAGATATGATGGCATCACGCCAGCATCATCATCGTCGTCGTCACCACCGCACGACTTTCAGCCTGGCATTTTGGGCCCATTATAGATGGGGAAATTACTTTCAAACATTAAAAAATATATATTTTACGATATTTCTCTTCAGTATAAAATAAACATGAGCTCATCACGCTGTGTGACACTTTTCAACAGTTTTCATACTGTATACTAATACATGCATGACTACAACAACCCTGAGGCCAGAGAGATCTCCCACTGCCATACAATCCACGTTCAATAAAAAGCATATAGTTCTTTCATTAAGCTTTAAACAAATACTGTCCCACTCAATGTCACTGTCATTCTCCATTACTTGAGAGTGGCTGATGCAAGTAGCCTGCACTCACTTGCTCAGATTAATAACGCTGTACATGTCGAGCGGCTACAGGGATGGCTCCTAAACCAAATTATAGCATGACTGACCACATTCATAATGTTTAACAAGGGGATAAACAGACGGGCCAGGAGAGATGTAAAACGCTTATACTGTAGGTGCGCCTTTAAAATAGCAATGTAACACACTAAGCCAGCCAGCATGGTCCGCATTAAAACCAGGAACAAAGCGCAGGACAGAAAAGCAGATGTAGGCTCTCTTCCCCGAACCCATGATCCATCCTGATAGGCGCATAATGAGAACCAGACGAGCGTTCACACCATAACGCACACAAATCCCCATTCATTATTCATGGCAGATTACCCTCTTCATTAAGGCGAGGCAGGGACCGAGGGACCGAGAGGCAGAGAAAGAGGAGGGGAAATCTGTCCAGGAAAATGTTGCCGCTGCTGGGGACGAAGGGGGGGGGGACTGGCCTGCCCACTTCACTGACATAAAAGGCACGCAGCGCATCGAGCTAACAGACATCCGGAGAAGACACAGAGAGCCTTAGGCGTGGGGGCGATGTGTGTGTGTGCGTGTGCATGTGTGTGTGTTAGAGGGGGGTAGTTTTTATGGCATAAAGTTCAGGTCTCAGAGTCCCATAGCGTTGATACAATAAACACAATGTGACAAAGCTCTTCTGCGGGAGGCTGGAAAATGTCAGTGTAGCAGAACGGACGTTATACCATCCCACGGCAACTCCTGTCACCACGGAAACACGTGGCAAAGTCCAGAGGCATTAGTTTAACTTTGAAAGTGTAAAATTTTACCTGTAACTGTAAGGGAATTTTGCTGTGTAATAAAACGGCTTCCTTATACCAGTCAAATATAGATTGTCACTTCAGTTCTGGGTGACACAGCAGGGCCAGGCCTGTTAGTTAGTCTATCACCTGAGCCACACAGCAACCTTGTCAGATTGAATGCCTCATCAGACAGCTGGTCAACTGGATATGACTGTAACCATGATATTGATAAGCTAGTTCTTCCTCTAAAAGACGTTTTACGACTGACAGAGCGTAACAGCTTCTGTAAAGTCAATCATTTCTTGACAAGGAAAAAGGCAGAGCTCATCAGCGTGGCGAAAGTTACAGGAAATGTTACTAGAATAGCTCTATATGAAGCAACTAAGCAAGGTTAAAATAGGTTTAGCTAGTTCTTCCATACTAAAATAGACTAGAGCAGAGGTTCCCAACCACCGGACCGCGGACCGGTGCCGCTCCTCTAGTCACTAGAGGAGGAAAAAGTGGGTTATTTTCTTCTACATAAAGTCATCCTGGCTCGTCGTCACATTATGCATTTGACATGTTTTATCGGTGCGTTCAACACCGGCAACGTGTCTCGAAAGCAAATCTTCCCGTCAGAATGAGGAGGAGTACGTGTGAATATGAAGGGTCTTTTCACTGAGTGATTGATGGTGTGTGTGTGCTGTTGTGGAACGCTCCACTGGGGCCAAGCTGTGAGCTTTGTAGAGGCTGGCAGGTGAGAGAGATTACCTGTTGGTATAAAGATCCTACGTGAGGGAGAGGCTGCAGGCTCAGACATGTGCAAGATGACTGACCCATTTGAATGCATGCTCACCCAGCCCCAAGGAGCACAGCTTGGCTTATCCCAATCTAGAAAGATAGGACTGGCCTTGCACTGATTGAGCCCTCCCCTTCCCCGTATTTTAAGACCATAACGATGTCCAAATGCACTGTGTCACAGTTCAATCACTGCAAGCCTGCAATGGCATAATAATCCATCATTATGCTTTGTTTTCTGCAATTCGACCTGCGGTGCTGTGGGTTCATTAGCAAACACAAGAACTGATGGAGCACATAGATTGAGCATGCTAGAAGAAAATAATTAAACCCAACCCCTGTTCTTTAAAGCCTTGTTGTCACATGTGATTAATTGTATGGCTAATTAAAAAATCAATACTTGACACTAATGCAGTGCACAGCAATCCATTGCATTAGTCTTCGGTGTGTAAACTATCAGCGAATCCAACTGGAGTCTAAAATATCAACATGCACAGCAATACAATCCCATAAAAAGGCTCTATTAACAATACAGATATCTAACACAATTGAAAAAAAATCCCATCATTCATTTGGGTTACTCTTCATTCCAAGGCTCAAGTTCGTATCGAGAGAACATGTCCCCATAACTCACCTACCAATAGATATAATGCAGATTGCAAAGGAGCAATTCCTTCCAGTGCTGGTGACGTCTGTGTCACATTGTCCTGAGTAAGGCCCAGCACAATGCCTCTGTTCACATAGTGATTAGTGTTGACCTGGGAGTACTTGACGGAGCCAGGCCAATGGAAACGCTATTCATAGTATGGATTTAGTTGGATTTCTTACCATTATAGTCTAGACACACAGTCTAAACAAAACCCTCTAGCTATTCTGAATCTTTCACCTTTTGGAATGGACACTTTCTGAAAGGTTTTTGAGAACACTGATGCGAGTTACATCATTATTAATTAGATCTGCAGTATAGGCCTATAGCCCGTACCTCAAGATACATAATAAAGGTTTGAGCATCCTGGTGTATCTTACGCAAATCCATATAATTGGAGTCGAACAGAAACCTTGTATCTCCATATTACATCTTTTTATGTTTTTCTTTTTTTAATATAAATGAACAGCATATTTTATACTTGGTCGTATGACAGTGTCACACTACACAAAATATGGAAAATAGCTTGAAGATCTTTTCGAGTCCCGATCGCAACGGCCTTTGCTGCGTGTCCCTCCCCATCTCCTGTCGACCAACAACTTACTGTCCACTGTACTTTATTTATATCGGCCACATGACGTCACACGAGTGACCTAAACAAACATTAAATCCCATAGACTTGGCTGCCATACAACATCATCTTCATGCATTGGAGGGGCTAGCGCCTCAAAAAAACTTGAATGGTTGCCGTTTAAATGCAACATCTACGGTTCATCATCTGTGTGTGCAGTTATGTGAATACTGTGCTTGCAAAACCATCCCAGTGAGACTTCACAGAGCCATGCAGGGCCCAGAAAAGAACAGCCCTGGCTCTTGTTTATGTGTTTGTCAACACTTCACCACACCCTGCTGTCCATGTCAAGCATCTCACAAAGCCCCGGCACGCATGCAAGCCCCGGGCACCTCCTTAGCTCTCATCACCCTGGCTGGGGCCACCTCAAAGCCGCACTTATTTATAGATGAATAACAATTATGCGAGTGTGCTCCCTTACGCTCCAGTAAACGGATGATCCGCGGACGTACTGTAGGTCAGTGGAGCGGACACAATGTCATGGTAAACAAGGAATGCCTCTTGCTCGTTCCTTCTCAGACATGCAAGGAATGCTGGGTTTCTCCCTTATGAGGTACCCTGAGGAGCAAATACTACTATTCTGGCGTTGCTAGACGATCAGAGATCTCTGCCTACTGTGTGGTGACATCTAAATTCAAAGTGTGGGCTAAAACAGTTTGGAAACAATTCAGAAATTAAAAACAAAAGCTGTGCCGAAACGCACAGACTTGAGGGTGGTCGTTCATTCATAGGGTGGTCCTTCATTGTCAGAGGCCCGGCTGTTCTCACCGCTGTTCTAGTCCATATGTTGAATTTAGATTTCCCCAGATGTACCAGTAGGTGGAGATCTCATGATCATCTGGCTAGAGTGTCAAAATGGACCCTTACGGTGGCCGGCGGGTTCTACCAGTCCATTTTGACCCCGTTAATTTAGCACTCCAGATTGTGCCGTTTGCCAACCACACTGTAGAGGAGAACCTGGTGAAAACTTACTGTAGGAGAAACTGAGGCGCGGAGTGACGTCGTCTTCGGCGACCACTGCGTGAACGAAGCCGACCAGCAGCATGCTGACGGCTGGGAGACAGAGCCGGGCCATGCTCACTGTCCTCATGTCTGCTTGGTTCCGCCAGCCAACGCGCAGTGTTTGCCTTTCAGGGTTTTGGGGAGTTCATGAAGAGCGTCTTTCTCTGCCCCGTGTTTGTTTTCTCTAGGTCTTTTCCTGTAGGTCCGGCGCTCCCTGAATGGGAGACCTGTGCACTGTTGTGAAAGCCAAGCTGAGGCACTCCTCCAGGGCTGCAGACGACAACGGGGCTCGGAATGGTGACCTGTGACCTCAGAATGAGCCTCCCTGGACCGACGGCCTCCGCAAATATTCCTCCATATGCACACGCAGGCTCCTAGCTGGGACCTGAAAGGACACACAATAGAACATTCATTCAGATTAGTATACTATAGTATACAGTATGAGAAAGCTCTCATAGTTCTATGTATTCTGGAAAAGTACTTTGTAAGAAACATTCAGTTACAATACTCTGTTGACTGCATTGCTGTTACTGTTCAAGCACTAGCAGTTTAAATGAGCTCACGACTCAGGAAAAAGAAATAACAGTCTAGACTCTATCTTGACAAAAACAAATAATCCTCTAGCCCACATAATGATCTCAACATATTATATTTGAAAGCTTGAGTAAAGAAATGCCTTGGGAGGACACAACCCCAAAGCTGATTTCTTTGTATGTGGGTCCCCAGCTGACCTTTTCACTAAATATTACTATCATTCTGGAGGTTGCATGGGGTTGTTTTCACTTTCTGTTCAGAGGAATAAACAAGCGATATCATTGTAGTAAATCATTAACAATATTGTAACCAGAATAAACTTTGTCCATTTGTAACACAGAGAGAGTGTACAAATATAACCAAATGAACCTGTATGGCTCCATTTGGTTACATGATGTGTACACCCTCAGATTTATATGAACATTGACATTGTGTACACTCAGGTACACGGAAATGAAAAGAAAATAGGCGATTGCTTGTAAATAATGTGCCTGCAATTAAAGGCTCATGTTTACAAGAATTGTCAGAGCTGTTGTCCAATTTTGACACAGACACTAGCTAACATGCAGCTCCCAAGCAACAAAAAAAATGTACCTCTTAACACAAGTTGGCAGCTTTTTTTGATGTGAAAGAAATGTGGGTATAATTACAATTGATCACATTATAAGATGTTTTGGTTTCTGCAGAGCATAAAAGCCTTTGTGGTCTGCTTTCAATTATAAACGCCCTTAAAACTCATTATAAAAAACTAGGATGTAGTGATTTAAGGCTTTCGTGGTAAGGGAATTATGGAACAAAAAAGCGCCTACAGACCACAGAACCCTGTTAAAGAGATCTCTGTGCTGCTTCAGATACTGCATGCTACAGTAGAATCATAAGAATCAGTGATAAGCAATTAAACAATTAAAAAATATTTGAAATAAAACCCCCATTAGCCTTAATGGTGTATTTATGTTGTAAGCGCTGATGTGACTGAGCGTAGTAAGATACATACAGTAACTTAATACACACATGGCTTTTATGATGCGATTCTATTACAGATGCCACGGCTGGGAGCAGTTCTTTAAATACAACCAAGATGGAGGTTTGGTTACACATGGGGTTTGCCAATCAATGGCACAAGTTAGCGAGTGGAGCAAGAGTATTGTAGGGGATCTGTCACGATATTTCTGACTTTCAGTCAGCCATCAGAGAGAACAAGGGATGAAGTAGTAGGATATTGTTGACACACTAAAGATTCCACCACAGGACAATTGCATGGAAATACAAGCAAATAAAGTTACTTCCTGATTTGTTTTTTATTGAATAGTTTTGAAATTAAACTCAGCCAATATAGGTTTAAAGAAAAACATCTGCCCCAGTGCATAATGTACATACATACACTAGCCTACTGCATATCCATGGTATTGCATGGATATTAATTAGAATGCCTATGATCACTACAATGAAGGCAAATTAATGTGCTGGCAGATGGGTTTATGATTTCTGAGCCCCAAAGACTCCAAACTCAAAGGCTAGATACATCTGCTTGACCAGCAGCCAATGGGCTTTCAGGGGCCAGTGCTGGCAGGTGGCTGCCACAGAGGTCCAAACCGTGGAGGATAGATGTCCCACCAACAGAGAGGGGAAAGCCATACGCGCTTACAGCAATATTTATGTGAAAACTACTTTACCAACATGTAGCGAGGACAGCATACAATACATTTTGGGTTTGTTGTCATACAGAAAAGAAAATACTTATTTTTTAGCATAAAGCTGAATTAAACGGGGCCACACAGAGAGATCAACTCTGTGTGAAAGAGAGAACAAGGGCGCCTCTGACCGCAACACAATCTATATGCAACTCTGCACTCCACTGCTCTCTCCTCCATGGTGCATAAGCAACGTACTGAATCATCCCTTTATTGACTACACTGTAAAATCCTGAGCGTTCTTTAACTCTGAGTGTACAAATGGAACTTAATGGACCATGGTGGTTAAAACTTGTTTTATGATTCTACATAAAATCACCAGTTCCAGTAGGACGTATGTTGGTTGTATTCATTGCCATCTCTCAGATTGATGGTGGGGGTAGAGCAGTTGTTTTCAAACAGTTTATAAGTAAACATTTAAATGAAGGCAGTATGCATAGTGTTAACTATAGATAATCACGCTGTGAGCTTGCAGATCTGCTACTTTTGAAATATGTGTATAATCAAAATAATGATAAATAAAAATAAATAAAAATTAACTTATACCTATCACCTATAAGATATTCCCAAAATAGGTATTGGAAAATGACTGTGCACCAAGTAATCAATCATATAGTAAGTTAAAAGATAATTCATAACATCAACTTGCATACAGAATTTGCAGTCACAGTGGTTGTCATAAAATCCCAAGGCACACCATTGTGTCTTGAGAACCACTGGCCAAAAAGACTGACACTGGACTGGCACAATTATTATTAACTTTTTCAGTGAGGGTGCAAAGGGGTTTTCTCACCAGCCCATCGTTTGCATGAGTAACAGCAACAATTTTGACAGTTCGTGCGAGGCGAAGAATTAATTTGGCAGAGGCAAATCATGAATCAAGTGATTGTTTCTTCCCTCTGTTTAAATGTGCATGTAAAGCTCTGCCTAGGAATAAGAAGGGAAGCTAGCACACCTGATACACTGCTTCATTCACACATAGCTGCGATAAAACAGACTCATAAGTTAGCAGGGCTGTGAAGACGAGAACCGTGAACCGGCCCCATGACACGCAGCTAAAGATCGCACGCGTAATGCATGTGAACAGAGTTTTTGGATGTCAATGATGTCACAACGCGGAAGCAAGTCTTGCCTAGTGACGGAGTAGCCATCACCCGGTAAATATACTAATTCTGGATTAATACAAATCAACAAAAGATGAGAATTCTCATGGGTGGGTTTAAGCTCTATATACGATAATTTGCGAACCTGGCATAGATTGTTTTATAGATATGATAAACTCAGAACAAAACAGAATGACACATTTCAGCAAAGTAAAGTGCTTTCAGTTTTAAAGGCTTTCAAAGGTGTTGAAGAGAGGTAACGTACATTTGAGCGTAAACCTTTGGATTTGATCTCTCCTACAATGTAAGAATGCCCCAAAGAGGAGTCGGACACAATAAAAGGAAGTAAGCTTCATGTTTACCAAACAGGGAAATTCCCAACCCCACTCTATCAGTCAGTTCCTGTATTACAGCTGGTATAAAACAGTATACAGTACTAGCCTATAGTATATCATTGAATGGAAAAAAGTGACAGCACAGGCATTGCTACTTACTGTATGTCTCTGACACACACACACACACACACACACACACACACACACACACACACACACACACACACACACACACACACACACACACACACCTATCTATATGTGTTATAACAGCGATGCTTACAATGCAGAAACAGGTGGCATGGCCATTAGGGTTTGTCATTTGAGTAAAGAGGGAGGGGTCAGGGCTGAATTCCACACACACTGTTGCCCGTTGACCGGAAAACTGTCGAGTGATAAATAAGGCCTCTTTGGCATGCCTGCTGCCTGCTACAAACCACCTGTAAACACTCACAAACCGGCCACCTATACGTCACGCTGCCACCTGGGCAGGCCCCTAGGCCACATGCTCCCAGATGTGGCCTTCAACCAGGGATCAACACCTCCCTCTGCCACTCCCTCGCCTGCTGAAGGACCCCTTAGAAGTGTGGAGCAGATGTGAGATGTGGAGCATGTCGTCTGTCAGGAGGGGCTTTAATTTGGGAGAGCAAGGGAGCACATGGATGGAGTGACTGATTCACTGGCATGTCAGAGCGGAAGTGTGGACGCTGTCTCTCGGGTTCTTTCGCAACCATTCATTCATCCAATTCTAAAGGATACCGATCTGTGAGTTATATAATAGCTTGCAAGGAGGAAGTATCTGTGACAAAGTGACTAGCGAGTTCCTGTAATTTCAACATCTTTTAGGAACTGCCCACACTAACCTACATTCATTGCCATTCCTGTTCGAGTGATTCTCCAGTCCCTCCCACAATATGGAAATTCTATAGCCTGTATTTGTGATTAGGTGACTGAGAAAAAAAAGAAAAGAAAAAACGTTTCTGCATCTTTCTCACAATGCCCGTTTTAAGGCAAGTCCCCAGACCCAGCTAGGAGTAATTAATGGCTCATTCATCCCTGAGTGAACTGCCCAGCTGTAATTATGACCATATGCTATTTCAAAGACTTTTAATTGCCTAATTAAAATCTTATTAAACTATTGAACAGAGATAGGGGACATTTTGAACTTAAGGTTTAGGGGGGTTAAATTCATCAAGCTCGCTTTACCACTGGGGCTTCTGACACATGGTCAGAGGTTAATTTAATCACCGACTGGATACTGTACAAATGTCTCAAAATTTTAAGCCATCAGCCACTGCAGTGAAAGTGGATGGGGACATCTCATCGCATCGGTCTCTGAAACCTCACAACTGCCCAAAATCAACCAACACTCAGTAGTGAAAATATTTGAACGATATTCCATTCTATTTCATTCCATTTCTCCTCTGCGCAAAATTTTCCATAACAGATGTGGAGCCAGCAGAAGCAGCTCGCTGATGAAATGTAAAGTAGCTGTGCAAGGTCTGCCGAGACGCCTGCTGCTATCATCACTAAGTATCAGGGTAGAGGTGGGTGAAAGCGGCGAAGCGCAACTCTTCAGACTGGCACCAAATTTAAAACTAAAAGTGCATGGGGGGGGGAGGAGTTTAGATGAGTGACCTGAAACAGAACATGGATTTTTCTCAATTCTCTGAAATGCAAAGAATAAGCAAAAAGGCTTTCATATCACTGCTGGCAAAATGCTCTTTTCTGTTAACATCCAACTCAAATGTATTCTTCTCTGGTTCTTGTGTGGGCACAGCCGTCCCACCAGAGCAGCTAATCTCACCCGATGGATGTCCCTTTTTAGAGTCGCAATGAGATCTTTATTACTTCAACAGTTCTGTCTAGTGCATTTAACTAGCTCTCCAGTGTGTGAGTAACTTTGCAGTTTCTTTTTGTTTTCCTTCCTGGTACTAGAGCCAAATATCCATGTCAAAACACTTCAGAGAGAGTATAAACCCAAATTAAAACCTTTCATGTGTAAAGTAAAGGTTCATGGCATGGTAAACATGGAGGGATTCACGGAGGGATTGACAAGAAGAAGTGGAATAAGCTTGCACTTAACAAATTCTTGGGTGTTAATTCAACCTCTAGAATGTAAACTGTAACCCTTACGGTTCCATCTTTTACACTCAGTTTAGTTTAACACCAGTGTAAGTTGATCTACTTCTGAGAAGTAGCCTGCCCTGTTGATCAGGCTGAAGTGACCTATTTCTATTCCACAGTGCATTTCCTCTAATCACACCCTGTATTGTGGAGAGGAACAACTACACCCACAACACCTGAGGCATAAATGTCTGCTTCGTAACATGAAAAAAATGAAATTCAGATCTTTTTGTTTTCATTTATAAAGCATTCAATGTTCTGGATGGTGTGAGAACAATGCTGTGAGGTCAGCCGCAAGGGGAGTCCAGAAGAGAACCCCCTCAGGGGATTAATAGCATTAATAGCAACCCTCTTGGGTGGAATGGGTGTTATTTAAAAAGGAACAGAAATGGTTCAATTGACCTGGCCTATTCTCTATACTGTAGCACGGACAATACTTCCAAAGAAACAGAGACTTCCCGTTCTTCTCCTTTGTTACACTCAGAAACACTTCAACACACAAATGCAGGTAAAAAATGCTTGGTCAACTAGGTAAAAAACGAAAAGAATAAAACTTGAAAAAGGAACTGTGTTCAAAGCTTCAGAATGGAAGTTATTACATCTAGCAAATCCAGTCTAATTTAAAAAATAAAATCATCATCATCAGACATCATAAAAATCTAAAAATGTCTCCTCGCCTTCATCTACATTGCTCCTAATCGATACAGAAAATGGCTTTAGCCTGATTCACTTAGTCATTCCATTTCCTGGAAAAAGTACATGCAAGTGTATCATAGACTGAATATCGCACAGTAAAGCCTAATGTATGAGTCACATGCTGAAAATAACAGACCTACTTAAGCTCAAAATGTGTCATGATGTCACTTTCGTGACGCATTGTAAGCTTGTATTGTAGATCAGCTATTTCCGCCCTTTTTTATTTAAGTATATGTTAGTAATTTCTTCTTGTATATTTAAGTTATTTGTCATATCTGACCTGTGCAATTGTTGATTACAAAGCCTAAAGGCAAACCGAAATTAGATGAAGAGCCGTGATTTTTGTACTTTTTCTGTTTTGTATGCGTATATGGAGTTAACATTACTCTAGCCTTCCCCAGCCCATGTATGTGTATATGGAGTTAACATTACTCTAGCCTTCCCCAGCCCATGTAGAGTTAACATTACTCTAGCCTTCCCCAGCCCATGTAGAGTTAACATTACTCTAGCCTTCCCCAGCCCATGTAGAGTTAACATTACTCTAGCCTTCCCCAGCCCATGTAGAGTTAACATTACTCTAGCCTTCCCCAGCCCATGTATGTGTATATGGAGTTAACATTACTCTAGCCTTCCCCAGCCCATGTATGTGTATATGGAGTTAACATTACTCTAGCCTTCCCCAGCCCATGTAGAGTTAACATTACTCTAGCCTTCCCCAGCCCATGTAGAGTTAACATTACTCTAGCCTTCCCCAGCCCATGTATGTGTATATGGAGTTAACATTAATCTAGCCTTCCCCAGCCCATGTAGAGTTAACATTAATCTAGCCTTCCCCAGCCCATGTAGAGTTAACATTACTCTAGCCTTCCCCAGCCCATGTAGAGTTAACATTACTCTAGCCTTCCCCAGCACATGTAGAGTTAACATTACTCTAGCCTTCCCCAGCACATGTAGAGTTAACATTACTCTAGCCTTCCCCAGCCCATGTAGAGTTAACATTACTCTAGCCTTCCCCAGCCCATGTAGAGTTAACATTACTCTAGCCTTCCCCAGCCCATGTAGAGTTAACATTACTCAGCCCCTCCTATGTCCAGATTTTGGTGTGTAAACACAAACTTTGTCCTAACACAAATTAAATACTAGTGACAATGAATGGACACTTTGAATGTTTGTGTGAAGACAAACATTGCGTAACACAAACATTGAAGACGAAGGTGAGCACGCAAATTCTGATTGGCCGGAATATGAGATGATGTATGATGATAAGATCGCCCCTCACTTCACAGGGGTGTGATTTTTATTAATATGTTCCAATGTTCAATGCCAAAAACACAATTAAATTGTTACACAATTATTGATATGACAATTAATCGTGACACTTGGTTGTGAACAAAGGCTTTAATAGCTGTCTATAGGAGTGGTTGCACCACTCAAAAATGCATAAATAAACAGTGACTATCTTAATGTCTATAATATCAATAACACCATTGTCAACATTGTTTTTGATTGCAGTCCACACTATTTGTGTCTTCCTGAGAATGTATTTCCATTTTTCTGGGGGAAATAATTTGCCCTGACATTTGCTTGCATATCAGTGAAATGTGAATACTAGTAGGATATTAAGCCTACTGCTTATTGCTCCCATTCTTAATTGCTGCCAATAGCGGAGGCTAACTGTTAAACTGTCAAAGCAATGTTTTGAAAAATATTTGACTGACGAGTTGACTGACGAGTGAGGGTTAATTTCAAGTGTTTTTATTTATGCAATTATGGTAGCTTGTATGGAATACAAATCTACTTCAACCAACAAAATAATTTATTGCACATCACTTGGTGCGTTTTGTTTCAAGTGAAATTTTCAAATCCTTCTAGAAATTATGCAAAACTCTCTCTCTCTCTGTGTGTGTGTGTGTGTGTGTGTGTGTGTGTGTGTGTGTGTGTGTGTGTGTGTGTCTCAGCTAATCTCTCATGTAGATATTGTCCGATATTTCATATTCCATCCTAATTGGCCAACATTGGCTTTCAAAGTTTGCAGGATTGGCCCGTTTTGAACAAAAAGCCTCAAATCATGAACGCAGCGTGTAATTTACATTACATCTTTCACAGCCTACTAGGCTGAGGAATATATCCCACCCTTTTCACATTGGCCTGTTATAGCGCCACCAACAGGTGGATTTTAGCAAAACACATTTTTGGAACAAAATGCCTCAAATCATCCAATTGCCATCCAAGGCATAAGAAGAAATGGCAACCTTTTCACATTGGCCTGCGTATTGACTCAGCATGTGTATAGACAAGGACTGTAGGGAGTGCGACACCATGTATGGAGTCGGTTGGATCAGCTGTTGTGCAAAATAACTTGTTTCACGGAGGCATGTACTTTTTACTAGTCTCAATATGACGTTGTGGGGATGGATTATATTGCAGGAATCCTGTTTTAAGAAATCTCTTTATGTTAGCATTTCTTTCTTGATGTTATATTTTCTTAATGTAACATTTGACATGAATGATCCGATCATCCGACTGATATGCCTATATATGGGAATAGAAAATAGACATATTACTGATGTTATAGACTTGCCTTCAGTTACTATGATGATGGGTACTGCACAAAGTACTCTTAAATGGGTACAATGGATATTGCATAACCGTAGGGGCAAGCATTCCCAATTGGGCATCGTTCCCAGCGGGCATCGGTTTAGTGAGTCACCAAACCGATGCACTAGACTAGACCGATGCCTGTTGAGAACGATTCCCGTTGCGAGTGTCAGTGTTACCCATCACTAGAGTCTATAGTCACTATACACTAGACACTGTTACCCGTCACTAGAGTCCTGTGAATATGGTAAATGGTGCATTTATAGCGCCGTTATCCAAGGCGCTTTACAGAGATTGTGCATTACATTCACCCATTACATTCACACACACACACACACACACACACACACACACACACACACACACACACACACACACACACACACACACACACACACACACACACACACACACACACACACACACACACACACACACCGATGCTGGGGGAAACCATGCAAGGCACCAACCTGCACATCGGGAGCAATTTGGGTGTCAGTGTCTTGCTCAAGGACACTTCGACACCAACTCTGGGGGAGCCCAGGTTCGAACTGGCAACGTCCGGCCACTCTGCCCCATAGCCACTGCTAATCATCGATATAAAAATCAATGACTATAATTATTCCCCATCTCTGTACATGATGGAGAATTTGACATCACGTGCAAGTAAGTGCAAGTCCCCCCCCCCCCCCCCCCCCACCAACAGCTGCCAGGAGAGTCAAAACACTTCCATCAGAAGACTCTGTTAAGGCTCCTGGCTGCCGGAGCTGACAGAGACGCTCCACATGCAGTCACAGCAATTAGAACTTCACGTAATGTTGAACATGCAGTACTGGGACAGGAAGTGTCGCTAGGAAAAGACCACTATCTCCCACAGCTATTTCTACAGACTTTCCGTCAGCCTGCACGGCTCGCCACGTGCCATATATCGTCGGCTAGCGATGATGAGATGTGCATATGATGAGGTTCACATATGGCAGGGAGACTACAGTATGGGGTTGTCTTTCCATTTCTATTTTCCATGGCATATTAAAGTGGGATGGGGTGGGCTTTCACTCTAGTTACCCCAAAGCCACTGACTTCACACTTTCCCTTCTATAACCTTGTAGGGTCACAGAGAGACAAAGGCCTTGGTATATTTTCCGACAGGTTTATAATGCCACTTCAGATTTGCACATGCTACATATACTGAAAGATAAACAAGGACTAAAAATCCTAAGCCATACTTGCAAGCATGCAAGTTGAATGTAAGTGTTCCTGAAGGTTGTCTTGTCTGTACTGTTAAAGATATCATGTGCTGATGTTTTTATGAGGGATCCCAACGTCACAGGTGAGGATTTGTTGAAGGTCTGGCTGATGTAAGTAGGTCAGGCCCGTTGAAACACTTGTTGCTTTTCCAACTCGCTTGGATTTATCTCACCCAATAATTCCTTCTGCATTCACCATTGTGAAATATTGACCCTGATAGGGTGAGAGGTGATAACACTGCAAAATCTTGTCTCCCGTTCCTGTTTTGCTGCTTTGTTGACTTGATATGTGATAGGTACTGTAAGTCTACAGAAGCCATCTACACAATGGTGTAACTATTGCTGGAATAATGTTGAATTCAAATGTCTTACTTTACTGTAATTACAGTGTATATAAATACTGCTGTGTAATCTAACAACTACATCTTAAAAGAAGCTTTTGTATTGAACAGTGTTCCGAAGTAAATAGAAAGTTAAGCATCAAGTCTTTCTTATGCAAACATTTTCCTTTGTCAAAATAATGCACACATGTGTTAAGTTTTAACCTTCAGCATATAATGACTATTTTGTCATTTTGTTTTATATTTATTTAGAAAAGGAGGTCAAAAATAGATCAATAGGCATACACCACCTGGATAAAAGCAAAAGGCATAACAAAGACCTGACTTAAGTTAGTTCTTAAGCATTATTTACCCCAAACTGTGGATTAGAGTGCATGTTAAAAATCACACCCGTGTGAAGTGAGGGGTGCTAATATATTAGTCTAACTCATGTAAGTCTAACTCATGTTGATTAGGTGATGTAATGGTGATGTAAAACAAACGGTGCAAACACAAACATTAAACGCCATTAACAATAAAGAGACAATATGACGTAAATGACACATTATGATGTAAATTTTCCCTTCATTGTCAATGCATTTACAAAACGAACTAAAGACAAACATTAAGCCCCTCAAAAATCGGAATTTGGCCTGATAGAATATGACTACACAGTATTTATTACACATTGTAATTAATAAGGGCCTCGGCTGGCTATGTTCCCATTTCTTCCCCATGTCGAGTCATGGATTCTATTCACTCCACTAAAAATGCATTGAAACCTTTGTCTGCCTCACAATCGATTAGGATGGTGTGGCATTCTTGAAATGCTGTAAACAAAGCAGCGTGGCTGTTCTCCCTTGATGTCCCCAGCAAGAGGCTGCACGAGTGAACGCATTCCACTAGCTTAGAGGCTTTCCACACTGACACATCCCCACTGGCCACTGCGCAGCGGACTGAACACATCCATCACTGTGTGACACTGATAAAAGGCTCAGAACGCCTGCTCATCAATGACACAGACCACAGACATGCCTTACTTACACGGTCAAATGCATAGTGTTGATTTAACTCAGAGAGTATACTAATGGAACAAAATGGACCTATAAAAAAGGGTAAATTTAAAACATTTTCTTGGTAAATTGACACTGTAGAGGGCACCTCCACCAATATTTAACCTGAATGCTATAATTATAATGTGAGGTGGGCATGTGGAAATCTGACAGGACTTCCCAATGTGTTTGTCAGAAAATCGCTGTGCTCAACATAAAACAAAGAGTTTAACGTAGGATGGCAAGCTTGCGCTTTTCCAGTGCAGAGAGATGTGTTCGACACACAGAGCACATTGGGAAGTCTACAACAATATTCTATTTGTATTGCAGATGGACTGCAGACTGGAGTCACCTTTAGTTGCTTGCCCAAAAATTCTACAAGCTGTGTTGCAGTGAAAAGCATTGAGAGCTTGTAGTTCGGATCTGTGGTCTGCAACATACATGCATTGATTAGCCACCTGAAGTGGCATGTGAAAACGTCACATTAAGATTCTATATAGTCCTAACTAATCTCACATCTTTGTATAACTGTGTATTTTCTATAACTGTCCCCCTGAAGCACTGCAAATTATATTACTCTGCACAGCAGCTGCCTCTAAAAAACACAAATGCCTACTTTGGTGTTTATCTGTGTGATGCACCTTTTGAGTGGTTTATTACATGCAATTATTGTGTGGTGTGTAGTCAATGGAGGGGCAACTGTTTACATACAGTACTGCTCATATATAACATGATAGGACCGATATTAAGAAACCTGAAGGTGCCATTAAATTTAAGCCTTTTCCCATTTTGTAGACAGGCCGTGTTCAGCATATTAATAAGCTGTGTTTTGTGCCGCTGATGGCATAAAAATGCTCTCCAAGCATTTTGAGAGAATTCTAAAGCATGTGAAAGTGCAAAAGATTGGCTGTCTGATAATTCTCCTCCAAATCGGCTTCACTGAATGCCTTCACAGTGATAAGAATATGCAAATTTCTTACTACTGTCATAATGTCTACTGTACAACTGATCATGGGGGCAACTGTGGTTGTACCGGCTGTTTCCTCACCTCTGGCTACAGTTCTGACATATAAAATCACAAAATCACGTTTAATCAGAGCATTGAATGCTGCAGTAGACTTGTCTACTGACCTACCGCAACAAGTCTCCAGCACGAAATGCTATATTGTGAAATTCAGTAGGCTCCAACGACATGTGTTGTCCAACGTTACTAACCCTAACACAAAATATAATCCTAACTCTAACCCTAACCTCAGTCTTAACCAGCCACTCAAGTCCCCTAACCTCATATAATTTTTAACCAGACACATAGTCAGTTGACAACACGCGTCGTCGCTGGTAGCTGTGATCAACCACACAGAATGCCTACTGAGATCTTGGTAGATCATAAACGGCTACTGATTAAACGTTATTTTGTCCCTCTTATTATCAAGCAGGAGCCAGACTCCCCCCTGTTCGATTTCTCTCACAGATATGCTGCATTAAGAGTGACTGCATGAGAGGGGCTGCATTAAGAGTGACTGCATGAGAGGGGCTGCATTAAGAGTGACTGCATGAGAGGGGCTGCATTAAGAGTGACTGCATGAGAGGGGCTGTCCCCTTCATGTGGGGTCTGACTTTGGGGCAGCCCCCCCACCCCCCACATGCAGTGACCTCACATAGTCAAGATCAATAGCCGGCTGCACATTCCGTACCCCAAATCTTCAGGAGTCACTTGGCTGGCATCGGTATCCCAGTTATGCAAGCCATGTTCTGAATCCTTTACAATCCAGATATTTAGGGTAAATTCCAGTCATTGACATCCTACGTGCTAGACAACCAGATTTGACCTATGAGGGCAGCCTAATTCACAAACCAGACGGGGGGAGATGAGTTCCCGTCACTCAAGCTCTCAATCCTGCCAAGCCATGGGTCCTATATATATATATATATCACAGCACATTTCATGCATGCAACTCCAATTTATCACACTGATATAACACCCATTTTAGGCCTAAAGTTAACACAATGTTTTGAACATCTCCTTGAAATGTCAGTCATTCCACACAGAGTAAAGTTATGGAGTTTACATCGATCAGTTGGCTGGTCATTTAAAGGCTGACTGACTGCTCCATTTAACCAGACAGGCATAATAAGGGGATTAGCAGCCTATCAGATGACAGAGTTCAGTGCAGTTGGCTGCAGGTATACGGGCAGATATCATCATATCTTATGTCACATGCTTTGTTTAACTATCACTATGAAGACGTGCTAAATTCAACTCTAGTATGGGAGGCTTGTGTGAGGTACAATGCAAAAAAAATCATTACAGCAAGTAAAGTGCTTGCAAGCTTTCTTCTACCAGATATTTGATGTACTAGTGAGTAGTGATCTTCAAAAGTACCCATAAAACACTTCTACATAAACTCTTTTCGTGCAGTTAAAGACACACACACACACACACACACACACACACACACACACACACACACACACGTCTGGCTGCGTGAAGGTGGGTGCCGATGTCACAGAGCGATGGAGGTGAAATGATCTGTTCAGAGGAAAGCTGAGCCTCTTCATTGTGATATCAGAGCCCACATAGCATGGCCTCGCACACATTCACCTAATTTCACAACTTAGGGGTTGGAGCAAGTCAGCGAGCCACAGTGTGCTGCTGAAATGTAATTCTCCAACGTGCATTTTTTGCCAGGTGCTTCAGCACCTGGACTACATTGGCACGCACGCACCACTACTGACGACATAAAGACGACCGTAGTGGACACTTTTTAATGATTGGCTGCCTCTAAGCTAATGGGAGACTTACCCATAAAACCCATAGTCTGAACGGCATAAAAACCCATACTCTGAACGCCGCAATGAGGAGCGAGTGGTACTGGCAACAGAAGCTAATGTTATGAGCTAACTGGAGCTAGAGGAAAGCCTTAACAAAACAGTGAGTGAACCAACAACAGAATGTCGGAAACTAACAAAAACGGGCGTTACAATTGCTTGTTGAACCTGACGGACTTCTTTCCAATACGAAACAGTCTTGTCCAGGTTTAAATAATAAAACATTAAAGAGAGTGAATTAGACATTATAACCATAATAATTAACTAATCTAATCTAAAATGTGTCACTGAAGGAGGGCATGACGTCTCTTCATGTCTTAAAATGTTATGTGTTTGAGTGACTTTGAGTGACACTGATCCTAGTTCTCTAATTCTTAGAATAGTTATATATTTCAAACATGATTTATCGTTTTAACTCGTCTCATGGGTTTGAAGCAAGGCTGGCCAGTGTTGAAGCACTGAGCCCTAATGGTCAGAGCTGAGAATGCAGACGGGCCGCTGAATTTAGCATTTCGTGCAGCTCAGGTTTAACATTGAGCACTTCCGCATTTTGGTGTCCAAATCGAAAAAATGCGGAAGTAGTTCTTCTGGGTGCTTCAAAACGCCACTGAGCAACTTTCATCGAAATGAATAGCAAGAAGGGGTAGGGCAGTCCGCCCTTTATCCTTTATAACTTGAAGGCTATAAAGATGTAGGCTCTGAATAAACACTTTATTTCTGCTTAGCCCAAAGTAAACCAAGTCATCGGCGGGAACGAAAGCATGAATTTCAAAAGGACAAGATTCAGGCACAAGCACAATTTCTTCAAAGTATCCTTCATGAAGTACTCGTAATTATAGAATCCTTCTGCATACTGGCCACAGGTTCGTCAAAAGTGGTTTGTTGTGAAATTAACTTGAAATGCACCATGTCACACCAAATAGTCCAACTAGTCCATGGAGAGTTGGCTTTTACACGGCACATATTCCGGACAGTAAAACATGTATGAATGGACCCCCGTTACCTGAGCAAATTAGACCAGGTTGACTCTGAAAGCCGTACAGAGGAAAGAGCAAAGCAACAACTGTGATAGTTCTTGTGAGCAGATACCTGCATGCTAATAAGCAGCTTCGGCCTCTCCTCCAGATGTCTAGAGAGGCCCTCTCTAGACCCCAGAAACAGAGTATCCATAACCGTCTTCCAGACTGCCCAGATGCTGGTGGACAAGTGCCAGGAAGAAAGGGAAGACGCAGGGATTTGAGCCCTGCAAGCCCCTCCTCAACACCACAGAGAAAGCACGGGATAGGGCCACAGGAAGTATCGCACTGTGTCTTAATATATCACATCTTCGATCCAACCTGATGAATTATTCAGACTGCACTATCTACTGTGCCTCTCACCTAAAAACATCTGCCCTGCCAGCCTGACTGGTATAGGCCTGGCTGCTGCAGGGAGCCTTTTGACTGCTGCTGTCTTATCCTACCCTGGGCACTATTACATTTAACCTCCCTCTCGGTCTTCATGTCGCCCATTAGATGTTAGAAGCATGCGTGTAAGTATCACCGAAAAGATACAGTATGCTATCCAATCATTTTGGTGTGCAGGAAGACGAATGTCTGCAGACTATATTGCTATAATAACTGGGTCATATGCTGTCATATGCTAAGCTAACTCAAGGGTAACTAAAGTCAAGTCTTGCCCCATTACCATAAGAAAGGAAGAGTTGGGAACGCCTTTGACTTTGGGGCGAGTGGTTGTAAAACATTCCAGCTCTGGCCTGTGTCATGCTCACCCGGAGAGACAAGCAGAGTAGCACATGTTGTCTTTCCATATACTGGGTGACAATTACAAATTTAAATAAGTGACTCTTACACACACAATATACTGTAAGTTACCTGGCTGCACACTAATGATTTTGGATTTTATCGTTCCATGACTTAAGTCATTCGTCACAATGTGTCACCATGCAACATAATGTGAACTTGTAGATCTGCTATTTATTTATTTTAGTTTTCCATTACATGACCAAAATAGGGATGCCAAGTTAAAAGTGACAAAACACCAGCATCTTTCATTCCTTCTTTGTGCATTTCTGATTTACAACTGCCAGCAGGCTAAATGAAGAAACGTGCATCCCAACATTCTCCACTATGCATGCCCAAAGCCAATAGAATTGGTTCACTGAGTGACTTTATTGAGAAAATGCATATGCATAAATAAATACATAACTGGACATAACTGTCACAAGGACAATACAACACATCTCAAGAGCTTATTTCCATTGTTGTCCTTTGAGAGTAAGCGTATCTGTAAACTGTTAAGTGCTTTACAATTTTACAGAGTCGAACGTAATCGACGCAAGAAGCACTAAGCAACAGGGGGTGAGAGAAATGTCTCCCTTCCAGTCCAACCCCAATCCAACGCAAGCGCAAGGAGCGCAAGAGCGGTCCTCGACGCAAGCAAAGCAAAATTACCCCTGGCAACCTTTGGCAGCAGAGAGAAAGAAGGCTTTTCCTCCTCCGCTCGGCCCCTCTTTCTGGAAAGAGGATGACACTTTCGCCGGCACATTGAGTTGTAAACGTAAACATGATCGGCATGTAATATCACATTGAAAGTTAAACAAGACAACATGACATCATCGTTCGAAGCACTGCTTTGCAAACTCGTCGGTGATCATCAGGCCTGGAGTCTGGACTGCCCAATCAACATTATGTCCAGTGGGCAGTGGGCCGCCAAATGAATGGACCACTCCCCTTGCTTTAATATGTTTTTGGGCCAAATGTTAGCCCTGAATCTTTTACCCAGTCAAGCCCTGGTTTTCAGACGAGAGCTCAGCGGAATTACAGCGGAGAACAGTGTGTACAAGCTCTGATAGCTGTGTATAATTTATCATATCATATGCTTCCATTTGGTGACAATTTGGCCTTTTACAGACGCGACCAACAAACCGTGTTGTCCATTTCCTCATGCGGGTACTATGTAAGGACAAATAACGTTGCGTTTTTTGTGTGCTTTTGACTCACCCCTCCGCAAGGACTGTAGGCCCTATACACTAGCATGAATATGACACTATCAACTGTGTGTGTGTGTGTGTGTGTGTGTGTGTGTGTGTGTGTCACCCGTGCACTGTGCATGTCCCTATTCAGAGAGTTCATCACTTTACGATGCAAGTGATACTAGAAGAAAGCTCGGCTCGTTTTTGTAGTGAAGCAATTAGCAGTGTGTGATCAGCGGCCTGGAGTTGGAATGTGTGAGCAGGTCAGTAGCGCCATTAGTAGAGTAAAGGGCACCACCTGGAATGCTCAGAGATATCAAATCACAACAGGGGAAGGTGGGGGCTGGGCTGCTAACTGAAGCTGGGCTGAAGGCTGATTCCCCGCTCTCCTTACTCGCGACAGGAAGCACACAAACATATATCCACGCGGCTAACGAAAAACCTCCTACACTACACATTCGCCGAGGTACGTGGCGGCGCGTACCCTCTTTTAGCTGGTCCGTCCGGCGTGGGGGAAGAGGCATGTGGATGGATGCCCACATTCCAGCACTGGCGGCTACCGTTTAAAATAGAAGCGTATATAATGTGGCGTAACATGGACATGCAAGAAGAACAGGTGTGAAGTAAAGGGTGACGGACTCCGCGCCCTCCACCAAAAAGACAATCTTGCGGTTCTCACACACACACAAGAACAAACGCTGACACACGTGTAAACAATACCCCACGTCTTCCCGAAGCCATTCCACAGACTTGTGTACAGTTAAAATAAGGACCTGCGCAGAAAAAGCAAAGCTGAGGCATCAGCAGTACAGTACGTGCTGTTTTTTGTGCACATCTTATAGGGGCAGTTCAGAGGGCTCTTTGAGATGCCACAGCAAAAAACAACGATCTGGCCCCCTTCCATCTTCACAGTCATTTCCCATGTCATGGCACTGTGCTGGACTGGGAAAAGACATAGGCAACTGCTGTGCTCCCAGAATGCATGTTTACAGAGAGTTCCCATCAGTGAGTACACAGTAAAAAGAACTCCCCGAAGGCCTGTGTTTAACCTTCGGGTTACAAGTGGCTGGCCACTCCAGTGGACAGCCCACCCCCTCTCGTCCCAACTATTAACTCTTTTCTTGCTCGCTTTGGTCGCCAGCGCTGAGACACAAAAGCTCTCTCGCTGTGACACTCTGACCCTCCGCTAAGTTCCACAGCCACAGCGAAGACAGTTTATTCAAAAGACGTAATCAATGAATGGGATGTTATGAATAAAATAATTACTGCTGCAAACCCCTTTTTTCTGTGATCACATCAGATTTTACCTTTGAAAGACAATGCACATAAAACAGCCATACAAAATTAGGATTTATTTGACAATAGTTTGATTCTTCAATCTATTTATATAATCTGTTCACCCTTTGAAGCCTATGTTCTCCAGAATGGCTGGGTCCCAATTCGTTAAAATCGTGCACTTGGTGGGGGATCCAGCTACTAGGACTTATATCTCATGTCTGGGGGCTGGGGCCAGCACATTTATGTTGGCAATACATGAACTTGAGCAAATGGGTCTTTTGAGGTGATAGGCTACGCTATGTTTTTACTGAAGTTTATATACATTTCTTGATTTCACTAGCATAACTAATTGCATGACTGAAATTGTGATCTAGTTGACAGCAATGCACACATCAGACAACCAGCCTATGAGGGTAATCGCTAGCACACATTGTAAGCAAGTACAAGCAAGCATGTTTACAAATACTTCTCTCCCTCTCACACACTAACACACAACTAGGGTGGGGGGGGGGGGGGTGGATTGGTTAGTCAACCTGCCTATATAAACAGATGAAGTCTAATGCGGAGTAAATGCCCCTGGGATATATGCTGACAATGATTGGAAACATGTGCTCATGGGGCCAGGGTAAGGGATTATGCGGTGATACAGCAATGTCATGCATCTTTCTTTCTTTCTTTCTTTCTCTTTCTTTAGAAACAGGTTGTCTGTTGCTGTCTGTTGCTTTCACTCTTCAGTTTCATAACACAGAAGCACAGTTCATCTTTGCTGATCTTTCTCAACAGTGGTGATATATCATTCACAGCAGTACACCAGTGACATTGTGTTTCATTGAGCAGCAGTGATTCAGTTGTAGTGAAATTAGTTAAGCAGCAGTGCTAATTAGGCATCCTTCAAGGTATTATCTACAAGCAATGACATGGAATGTAGACAAGGCATCGCATCAAGGTTGCTTATGCCAAACTTGTGCACATTAATCAGACTAGACGTTTCCTATGACAACTCAACAAATCCAACGGAAGCACCTTTTCCAGGTCATGACGCATCATAAAGGGGATATTTTCATTTCCCCCTCATGACTGTTAATATTATCTTGATGGGGTCTGGATTTCAGCTATTGATATAATGGGCACCATCCTTTACCAACAAGCCAAACTCATTCTGACAGCATCATACAGGCAGCTCATTGTCAAGGCCCCGCTACCCAGAATGCTGTAGCCAGCTGTTTTCTTTGTGGATCAAACCAAAAGAAAACACCGGAGCAAGGTCATCAGCAAAGCCAGGCTGTTCTCCTTCGAAATCTACAACAGAGAGAGGAATCGCCATGTATGTAACAAGTCTAACAGTATTCTCTCTGTTCTTCCTGAGATTCTCTCGGAGATAGAGCTGTCCATTATTCCGCCTCCTTACTTCGAGAGAAAGTCCCGCTCTTTTAAAGGAAAATAAATAAATAATGCATAACCCATGAAAGCTCCTCTTTAATACAATGTTGTTGGGTGTTTGTTGATCATCTACATCTGTGTGTGTGTGTGTGTGTGTGTGTGTGTGTGTGTGTGTGTGTGTGTGTGTGTGTGTGTGAAAGCTTTTTTGGGAGGGTTATCTCTCACATCCAGCTGTCCAGCTGCACGCTAGACAGGATAGACAACAGCCACAGTATCAGATAGGCTGGCCTTCACGTTCCTGGCATAATGAAACAATTACTTTGATTGCCCTCTTGACATACTGACAGGTGCCTCTGAATGGACAGCATAAAACAATCAAATAATAAAACCTGAAATTATTGTAATGAGTAATGAATTAAATAAATATTCACTCATCGTGTACTGTACCATACATTTAACTTTGTCTGCATAATGAAGAGGAGAAAGCAAGCTAAATCTGTTTACGTCCGATCCTATCCAACCACAAAACAAATAGGACAGTAATGTTTTGTTGAACTCTCCATAAACATAATACAGTATCAATTATGGTCTCTATTTAGTAACCACTGATAGATACCTCCCCCACAAGTCTTTGGCAGGCATTCGTCACATTATGATGTTGGCAGCAGTAGAGGCTGGGAGGTTTGAATTTCACACACACAGACACCTGAAGCCTTTCTTCCCTGCGTCTCGTCTGCCCCGGCCCACCGCATCATCAGCCCTTTGCTAGCATCACAATTACAAACGTTCACAGCAGGTTCACTCATAAAACTGCACACAGCCAATTGCCAAGCTGGAGTATAAAACATTTTCACTTGATTTCATTTC
The DNA here is from genome assembly GCF_963924005.1 of Protomyctophum bolini. Taxonomy (NCBI): domain Eukaryota; kingdom Metazoa; phylum Chordata; class Actinopteri; order Myctophiformes; family Myctophidae; genus Protomyctophum; species Protomyctophum bolini. The sequence continues at coordinate 28,491,278 of NC_137865.1, read as the reverse complement.
ACCTCGTTTCTTTATATTCAGATGTTGAAAGCAAACTTCAAACCTAAAGCATAACTTAGATTTCCTTGCCAAAACAAATTAGATTTTCAAGGTAAAAAGTTTAAAAAAAAACAGCAAGCAACAAAGTATGATACGTGAGAACCACTGGTACAACATTAGGAAGCAAGCCCAAATAAGCAACTACACAAACAAGCGTGCAACTAACAATATTTACAAGCAACTTTACAGAAAAACAAGGCAAAGTCACTTATAATAAGCAGACATGGCGACACTGGATGGGATGTGCATGCCGTGCACTGGCTGCCACATTGGTTCACTCCTGCGTGTGGCCAGAGAGGTCCCGCTCCCAGGCACTCACGCTCATTGCTCATGGGTCGTGTGCAGAATGAGACGTCCAGATTCAGTTGGAAACGCCACTGCTATTCTGTTGTATTAGCAGAGGTGCTCAGCCTCACACACAAACCAGCAGGTCTTAAAGTGTGAACACACCCAGGTAAATAGCTGTGTTTCCACAGAAAATAAGTCCAAAGCCAATATCTCTTAATGCAAGGGTAGCGAATACACACACACACACACACACACACACACACACACACACACACACACACACACACACACACACACACACACACACACACACACACACACACACACACACACACACACTTACTTTAATCACCCCCTGCCTGGTATCACCTTGTGATAAAGACTACTGGAGGGAGAGAGAAAGGAGGGCTGTCTCACATGAACTCACACACTCTGCCCTGGTTAGAAAGACCAACAACAAACCTCATACTGCCTTTAGCCATGGGAAAAAGTTTAGCACATTTCAACAAAAAACGATCAGACATGATCTCACTAGGTAACCAGAACTCCAACGCCATCACATCAATGATTAATAATAGCCAAGGCACAGCATAGATAATGAACACAAGGAGTAGCTTCTATACTTACTCAGTTGGTCCCACACAGGTTCAAGACTTCTCTTCAGGTATGCCATTAAACAACCTTTCCTCTTGTACTGAGACTGAGATGGAATATTCCAGAGCCAGTTGCTTATCCAAAACAGAGGTGACAGGGTTTAAAGCTCTAGCTGCCTGCACTGTGCGTGTCTGAGTCCGCTCCCTCTCTCTAGCTCGCTCTGACACACTGTCATAGTGCTGCCTGCCTCTGGCCAGAGCTGCTCTCTAGCCCCACCCCTCACACATACACACACGGAGGGAGAGAGAGAGAGAGAGAGAGAGAGAGAGAGAGAGAGAGAGAGAGAGAGAGAGAGAGAGAGAGAGCAATTAAGGCAGTTAGGCAGATGTGGATATACACAACCACGGGGAGTTTACTTATGTCTATATACAAATCTAACTATCTGTATAGCTGAGCGTTAACACGGTTTCTCTGTGTATTTAGTCTGTGGGCATTCATGCATTACCTCCATAACACACATACTGTACTTTCAAACTGCTACAGTAGGTAATACTGTATATGCAGAACAGAAAGGTGTGACACACATACAGTACACAGGCTGGCAACCAGTTAATTTACACAAGCGCACTTCAAATGACCCTCATTAACATGGGTTAACTAGTTATTAGCATATAAAGCACCACAATCCTATACACTTGTATTTTGGTTTTAAAAAGTCAATATTGAGATGCTGATGGCCTAGTGCAGGGGTTTTCAACTGATTATGAACCAGGGACCACCACGCTGACTAATAATCAACCTGGGGACCACCACCTTGACTAAGAATCAACCTGGGGACCACTGTTGAGTTGGGTGAGGGGATATTACAATTAATATCAAATTTGTTAATTTGAGGTGAATTAAATCAAGCCTTAACAGTCAGTAATTTAACTGGCATATGCTAGTCGTCCGGAATTATTCCTTTTCCATGGTTGCCCTTACTCTGTTCTCTTAACCTTCCATATTAAACTCATAGATAGCAGACACATGCGATTGCATGATTATATGGGCACATTTGACATTTCCTAATAGACTCAACCAGTCAATCCGGTTCACTTTCCCTCAAAATTCAAACTCCCTTTCTGTGGAAGTTCTTGACATCCGACTTCCCAGTAAGTAATTGATGTCATCATACATCACCAGGTCACTTAATGAACTAGTTTGTTTCCCAACTAGTGGTAATTAAAAATCAGACCAGTCTGAAGCGAGTGGTGAAACAGCACCCCCTATTGGTACTTGGGACACAGGGACATAGTCACATAGGTTGGGACATAGGGTCAAAGCTGTTCCTTGGAGTGGTTGCACCACTCAAAAACATACTAAATGCATGGCCAGGGACCACATGCAATACCTTCACGGACCACCAGTTGAAAACCTCTGGCCTAGTGGTTAAGGCCATTACAACACATACAGTAGCCTATAGTCTCACCTTTGCTGCATGTCACTTCCCAACGCTACCCGTTTCCTGTCACCCTCCACTGTACTATCCAAATGAAGGCAGAAAAGCCCAACAAATATCTTTAAAAATTCACACCCGTGTGAACTGAGTGGTGCAACTCCCCTCTCCCCCTGCCCCCCCTCTCTCTCGCTCTCTCTCTCTCTCTCTCTCTCTCTCTCTCTCATTAGCAGGCAACAGTGCAGCACGATCTCTCTCTCTCTGTTTCTGGCACAACAGTGCCACTTTTGCCCCTACTGGTACTCATAGTCACATAGTCACATAGGTTAACACGGACATTGCTGTTCCTTGTAGTGGTGCACCACTCAAAAGTTAAATTAAAAAAGTGTATACTATCCCAGGATAGTGTAGTATACACTATACTGAGATGCTTACAATTGTGAAAGGGCCATGATGCAATGGCATATTATGACTGCATCACAATGTTCATGATGTGGAATTAGAACATGCCTTTTCCAAGAAGGATCCTCAGGGTACAACGAGGAAGGGGTGTGATAAGAGCAGGGATGTTAAGTCGGGGACGCCGCTCTCTAAAATAGCAGGTGCTAATTATATACGTCACACACAGCTAGGCACACTGGCACAGCTAAAGAGGCAGACGCAATGCCAAGTTTTGAGGTGTCGGGAATCGGAATGTCGACTCGCAGCATCTGGGTGAGGGAGTATGGACTGTGGATGCTGGAGTTGAGATTCCTTGCGGACTGTCACCCGAGATCTGCATACCAGTGCATCACAGCTCCTCCTTAGCCAAGTTCTGACACTCTGCAGTCCAGGATGTCGTGTCCCCATCGGAAACCCACTGCCGGTAAACCATTCTCTCGTTGAGCCAGGCCACCTGCCACCGTCATGCAGACGACTCTGTGTAAACAGTCCATAGAGCACAGTGAACCTCTCACATCTAAACATCATGGCTCAGACTAGTCAAACAGAGGAAGACCGGCCTTTCTTTATTGCTTGTGACCCCATTAATATGGCCGGTCTCAAAATGACACAGCCATGTTCAGTGAGCGTGAGCGACACTTGTCACACAACAAAGTATAAATCAGGCTTTACTCACACACAGCCACCACCAGAAGCGCTGACAGGTCCTTCTATATAAATGGGGGACAGTAGGAATTACAGTGCTGAGATAAGCCTTCATGTTGAACATGTTAGCTGAATGGACACACAAGATAACAAGGCTTTGCTACTTAGGATAGCTGAGGTTGACGGTGTCAATAAGACGATAATTGAGCTACACTTGCTGCTTAATGTTATCACTTCCGTGCTCAAAGGGCTATTTTGCTATGTTATCAGTATGCAATAATTCCCACATTAACATTGTACCTTCCAATGTGTCGGTCAAACTATTTCAAACTATTATCTTATTTCTTTATAATAATCTTATTTATTGAACAATCTTACATCTTGAACTGCAAATTGTGCTAAGGTAAACAAACCAGACACACTCCCTTCCTGCAACAGCTCATGTCACAGTAGTAGATACTAATTTTATCAAAGTTAAATTAACAGTCAGGATCTCCTATTTTAGATATTTTTTTCTTACAAATAAGAAAAAACAGTGTGTGTGTGTGTGTGTTTGTGTGTGTGTGTGTGTGTGTGTGTGTGTGTGTGTGTGTGAGTGATGTGTAATAGTCGCTTATTTCTCTTGCAATAAGTTTGACAGATTAACTACAGTAGGAACATGAGGAAACACTGTTGCATGCTCCAGACGGCACCGAGTACCTGGTAGGTTTACAGTGCTACGGGCAGCGAGCACTAGATGTTAAAAATACATGATCCAACCTCAAACAGACTGTCAATTGTAGGAAAGTTAACAACCATGGCCAGCCCTGCACGTTTTTGTTCAGTGCTACTGCTAATGGTTAAGATAATAAGATACACTGTAGTACCAGCTACACAGTAGTTCCATTTACACAGTCCAGCTACACAATACCTTCAACTAGGGTTGGGCAATTAACCGAAAATTATCGAAACCCCATATTTTATAGATATATTTTTGAGGGGAGCTAGTCCCTCCTATGTCCAGCTTTGAGGGTGTGTGTAAACACAAACATTGTCCTAACACAAACATTTAATGCCTTTGAAAATGAATGGCCAGTTTTGAGTGTTTGTCCCAACACAAACATTAAATGCCATTGAAAATGAATGGCCATATTCCTTTTGATTTTAAAACCATGTATCTTGCAGATCTGGAAGGCAGATATCTCCCCTTGTGTGTATTGTACGTATATTGTCTTTCCCTAGTGGGTCTGATCGAGGGTAGCTACTGGAACGTAAGTCGGGACTTGATCACCCCAGCTGGGTCACCCGAGTGAGGGGTATGATACATCACTGAGGATACGTCCGAGGTGCATCCAAGCCATGTATTTTCGTTATTCTATATTTATAGTGACTCATAGGAATAGACAGGTATAGTCTGGTGACCACCGGTGAGACGGGTGACAGCTGGAATGTAGACGGCACCCCGGGAGCAGTATGGGTTGGCGCCCCCAGCCTGCATCCTCTGTGAGGAGAAGCCCAAAAATGAGGCCCTTCGATGAGGCCTTTAGGAGGGCCATTCGAGCCGCAAGCGGAGCCTGCAGTACCACCGTTGCCCAGGTTGAGCCTGCAGAACCATCGCGGCTCAAGAAACCACCACTCTTGAATGAAGTGTCTGGTGCTGGGAGTCTGGTGCAACGCACAAGTCCTGGCAGTACTCCGTGAGAGCAGGAGTGGACTTGGTGAGACGTAGGAGGGGCCCGGACAGGAGAGGCCCTGGTCTTTCCCTAGTGGGTCCGATCGAGGGTAGCTACTGGGACGTAAGTCGGGACTTGATCACCCCAGCTGGGTCACCCGAGTGAGGGCTATGATGTTCGCGAGACCCGAAACCCTGATGACCTTGGGATACATCACTGAGGATACGTCCCAGGTGCATCCAAGCGATGCTTCTCTTGTTTTGTTTTGTTGTATGTATTGTCAGTTTTTTCGTTTACATGTATGTTTGATTAAAATTCAATAAAAAGTAAATTGAACACAAACATTACATAAACAAACATTGAAGACAAAAGTGAGGACGTAATTGTGATTGGCCGGAATGAGATAATGTATGATGATGTATGATGATAAGAGCGCCCCCCACTTCACACAGGTGTGATTTTTATTTCATATCAATTAAACTTTATAATGGATTAAATTAATTTAAATTGATTATTCTGATCAACCACTTAACCCTGTGTTATACAGCCAAGAGTCACGGTCAATCCTTGTCCTCGTACTACTTACAGTAGATGTGTCCTTGCCCCTGTGTTAGATGTGTCTATATTCCCTCAGTGTGACAAACACTTCCAGCCCCGGAAACTAATGTGAGGTTATTGGCCTACTCCTATACAGTACATCAGTTTAGTACAAATATTATGACTTGGACTGTACAACAATTTGACTATGCAATCAACTATAGACATGAAGCAAGATTAACCCCCCCGCCACCCCAGTGGTAACGATCATCGTTGCTACTAGCAATTCAATGTGAAATTGCTCAATATATCCTCGGACAGTAGAATCAGCTGTCTGGAAAAGTACCAGCAGGAGTGAAGCTGTGTCATCCTGTTGAAGCAGAGTGACTCATTTTTTGGCAAAAGAGAACTACAAGTTGTGCATGTTGAGAGGTGTACATCTACGCCATCACTCCTGATCCAGAGTGCCCTTCTCAGATGACTGACGTCAGACAACCAGGTGAGCACTGGAGAGGTCAATGTTCAGTCTGGGTGATGGAATGATGTCATGGAGCTTTATCAGACTCAGCCTTACTATTTAAGCATATAGCCCTTTACAGACAATATAGTTACGTCAGTTTCAACCATAGGTTTCAACCCATTACATTCTATGACATTCTTCTATATATCGATTGATCATCAATCATCAATTAATTAATTCTAGGAATCTGTGTATCTCTGTCTCTCTTTACCCCCAAATATGGAGATGACTGATATGACATCACTTCCCCAAACAGGTACTGGCTATAGGCCATGACTTACAGACACTGTGATGCCTACTCAGCCGTATGTCTCCAGAATGACCTCTGCTCCAAGTATACTAGCTCAGCTGATAACGGACTACTTCTCTAGTATATTTACATTTCTACACCGTGGCTCCAGTGGCGAGCCATCTGGGTCGAAGAGAACATTTTGTTTGTGTCAGTCTGTCTGTCTGTCTGTCTGTGGTTAATTTTAAAACCGCAGGACTTATCAGCACTACGTACATTTCCTGGGCATACTCCTTTAAACTGATGATATCAGCAATCTCCATAGCCTATATGGGCATAAAAGGTACCACCCAGTCAAGAGATCCACAGGGAAGCCACAACATTATTATAGCAGTACAGGTCTTGTTTTATGAAAAGGCAACATGGTGCTTTGAGGCAGAACCGGCGTGCCCTCTGGCAAGGTGACTGATGCCAATGCCCCATCCCAAGACACTGTGTGCGTCGAGCACTTTGTGATAATGTTTGTGACTCAGCCTTATCCTTTTCATTAGAGTGCTTAGCGTATGTGTACTCGTCCCTCTGTAACCCTCCAATTACCATTACTCACCACAACAGTGCACTTCCCAGCCATGTGTGTTCACTACATCAGATGGCCACATTGAATCTTACATGGCGTTTCATTTTAACCTGACTAACAGACTAACAGTGAATATGTCATGTCATCAGTCTTCTAGGAATTCACAGAACCATATACTTTGTAACTTCCGTTCTTCGTTTGAAGTTATGTCTCCCTGCTGTCGCCGTTGTATCTGTTCTGCCTCTACAAGTGTGTTTAAATGACAGACGTTTTTTATTTGTACCACTATTTAGGATTAGCCAATTCTAATATTTGCAGGGAGGAAAGAAAAAAAGGATCCTTGTAACAGAGCCAAACCAAAGGCACCGCTCCAAGTCAAGTGAGTCAGTTTAACATTCAGCTGTGCTACAGAGAGGAGGAACAGCTCGTACGCTCCTCAGGTGGCCTGCCTGTGTGTGTGTTGAAGATGGCAAGCTGTCAACTTTCATGTCTGTTCTACTTCAGCGGCAATCCCTCTCCCTCCCCCTCCCATCAGCAGATGCCCAGTGATGACTCCTCTGTCCAATAGGGGAGGGAAATCAATCAAGCAAATTGTTTGTAATTTGATACTGCAGTCCAGCAATGTCCATCATCTGAATACACTGACACGGAACAAGACAGGAACGCCCAAAAACGTCACATCCAGTTTTTTAACAAGACAGGAACGCCCAAAAACGTCACATCCGGTCTTTTTACCCTGGCAGAATTTTCTATGGCTGCCAATGCAACTTTTTCCAATCCTTAATCACATACGGACAAACATCTATGCCGATAATATCTAACTTGCGGAGGTAACGTGCCTTGTCCACGGGCAACAGATCTTTCAACATATGGCATTGCAAATACGTTTGATAATCGCTACTCTGCGCAATATTGTTTTGGAAATGCCGCAAATTGCATTGCAGTGAACGAGAGCAAATCACAACTTACCCTGGGGGGTGGGCGGAGCCGCGGAGTCGCAGCTGACGCCCCTCCCTCCGCTCTGATGACGCGTTTTCGTGTCAGTGTATTCTCAAGAGCTCATATCAATGATTTAACATGAATGTGGTTCTGTATAGCCTTTCTTCCAAGACATTTACTGTACACTCTGCCTGTTCTGCAGGAAATGGAAGTCTCTACTTCCAGCAACATAATAGTAAATGCGGTGGTAATTTACTTATTTTCACCTCAGTTAATGAGGCGGCAAATTCAAAAATGGAATTGTATGTTTAAAAGGTATAACAAGTCAAACTGGCCTCTCCTTGTTTCGTGTATAATAATTTAATAAACAATTCATTCTGTAGTCTTGATTACAGAATGATGATTCCAGATATATTTCAATCTACTACACATTCAGATGAAATGCATGATGAGACCTTTCCAGTTAGAAAGTATCTGAGCATATGCTGTGTCAAATACTGTATCAAAGACCTCAGGACTGGCTTATCAAGTAATAATAATAATAATAATAATTACTTTAATAATAAAGACCCTTAAGTAATGTGTCTGTAGAACCACAGACCAATACTGTAGCCCCTAGTCCTTGCCTGGCTTGAGAATGTGTTACTCTTGGTGTAATCCTGTTAATGGCATTTTGTCTATGGGGCAGTAACACTTCTGAAGGTCAACATGCCAACAGGGAGACTTGTTTTTAATTTTAGCTTTGCATTTTACGTTTGTTAAACACATGCCAGAGCTTTGCTTGTCTCACAAGCAAGTACAGAAGAAAAACTTGCTGCAAGGATAATATGTACTGTCTGCTGTGTCTCAAAGAGCCAATTACCTTCACTGTAAACATGACCTCTTCCCTATGGGGAAATCATGAAATGACCCTAAAGCATCACGTGGTATTCCCTGACCAATCAAAGCAGACAGTTGCTCTCCCCCCATAAATCGAGACCACAAAGGGCTTCAACATTCACGCCTTCCTTCTGTTCACTTGGAGACTAATGGGAATGTGTTAGTTCATCTGCCCACAGTCACAACAGAGGTACACGTTGCACTCCATAGCATATATGGAGCATCCTCACAAAATGCCCTTAATGACGTTTATGAGGTAATAAAATGTGAGACTGCAAGTCAGTGATGGCATTCTTGAATTGTTTTAAATAAGAACAAGGAGTATGATGGCCTTGGAGGCCAACAAAAAAACAAAAAACTAATATTATCTCTCGTTTGATATCAATGAAAATGTGCTAGGACGTGTACCCGTCAGTTATGCCGTTCCCACACGTCGTACTAAATTAGTTAACAGGAAATAGGCATAACGATGAGGTAATGAGGTTATGAGGTTTATGAGGTAATAAAATGTGAGACTGCAAGTCAGTGATGGCATTCTTGAATTGTTTTAAATATACTGAATTGGGCAGGGAAATTGTCAGAATGAATTAGTTATAACCACATCTGCATGTGGGGCAGATATAAAATATTAACACAGCATCAGGCAAAGTACGAGAGTTAGGGTTGAGCAACCATCCAAAGCTAAACCAATAGATGATGTAGCTGAGGTTATGTAGGGTAGGGCTACAAATATCTTTAACAAACTGCATTATTTGACATGAGCAAATAATGTTTTGTAAAAAAAATATATATACTAATACTAAACAAAAAATTAGTTAAATAAAATTAGGAAAATAAAATATTTATAGTCAAACATCTGTATTCTGTAATGCACTCTGCCACTCAGTATTCCTGAAGTAGGCATCATAGTCCTTGTACACGCCCAGTTTCTTCAGAAGTCAGAAATGAAAGTAAAACATCCCAATGAGTAATCAAGAAAGTGAGATAAAATTGTTACACAATAACTGAAAATAATAATACAATAAAACCTTCCTGTAATCTATGAAATCTGCTTATGTGAAAAGAAAACGCTGACTGAGCCAGCCCGGGAATCCATCCCATATTTACCATGGAAACCAACACCATGCACACACTCACTCGCACACAGAACCCCCCCCCCCACACACACACACACACACACACACACACACACACACACACACACACACACACACACACACACACACACACACACACACACACACAGAAGGGAGCCACGAGAAGTGAAATTCATCTATTGCCATGACTCCCAGCGCTGTGGCGACCAGAAGCCTTCACCGACACGACCAGACCAATTCTCTCAGCAGCTATCTTGGACACTCAGCCTCTCTCTCCCTCCCTCTGTCTTGCCATTTAGCTGTCCCTTCACTAATCCCTATTTTACGATGCATCTCCTTTGTCATAAACCAGAAGAATTACCTTCAACAGCAGAGGGGGACAAGGTCTTGCGGTGCTCAGTAGCGGCAGCCTTCAGTCGAGTGGTGACAGAAGAACAGAAGCTCTGCAGGGATCCCAGAGATGCCCTGGGTTGCAGCTGTAGCAGCACCCCCCCCCCCCCAAACACACACACACACACACACACACACACACACACACATGCACACGCATACACACAGACTCACACATACACACGGGCTCATCCACTACCACCAGCAGCAGCAGCAATAGCAAATCGGAAGGGGAGGGGAAGAATCAAAAGGAGGCGAGTGGGATTGCTCTATCAGCAGCAGGAACATTACATCATAGGTTTCTCCTGTGGAAGAGGGTGGGAGAGAGGAATGAACCGGCGAAGGGGAGGTGCTCCGTATAGCAGCACTCTCTCTGTCACCGTCACCGATGAGCTCCCTGCAATGTGTACACAAGAAGGAGTGCAATATTTATGATCTGATAATAGTAAAATTATTTCACTGGCTACAGCTGAGCCCATTAATGATTAAACTAAACGCTCCTGGCATTGTACCGTCACTGAGGCTTAATGTCACCATTGATACTCGCATGATGATGTAGACGAGATCTAATGACTCATTTCCCAAGGGCAAAGCTATAGTTTGTGTGTGTGTGTGTGTGTGTGTGTGTGTGTGTGTGCGTGCGTGTGTGTGTCTTTGCTTGCTGATATTCATACAGCGTGCTTATATTCAACCTTTAAATTTCTTCATATAGCGTGCTTATATTCAACCTTTAAATAATGTCATTTCAGATCCCTTAAAGCGTTTGAGAAAGGGTATAGAATGAATAGAGAATCAATCGATTTGAATCCGCCTGTCATAATGAGGTTCACTCTAGAAATAGGCCTATGTCTGCCACTTTGTCTGGGATGGAGCGACCAGCCACAACGGGCCAGACGTGGTAGTTTTGTTTTCCTAGTGGTCAGCTCTTTACCACCCACACACTGAAAAACCACAGATCACCGGCACAATGTCAACAAAGCCCGCAGCAAGGAGAAATCAAAACCGCCAGAGCTTAAGCAGAACCTCACAAATGCACACACACAGAACCACCGAGCGCATACATCTTCGAGACGCGCCTTAGTGAACTGCCCCGATATGTTCACAAAACCTAACTGGAAGGGAGGGTGGGTGAGTGCATGTTGGGGAGGGCCTGACGCAGCACATTCGTCAAAGCGGCATAAAATAGCTGCTTTTTTTCCATCTCCCAGTCACAGGCCAGCTGTTATAGGCAGAGTGCGCACACACACACACACACACACACACACACACACACGCACACACCTCCGATTACTGTCACGCTGTTTCACAAGGGGGACTAACTGATAATACATTTGAGCAGTTAAGGCTTACTGTAGGTGTTAAAACATATACACTTCCCTACATACTGTGTATACTTTTCCCTCCATACCAAGTCTCTTCATCTGCTATTTTCACTGAATGTACCGGTACACCTGTTTGCATGTCTGACATAGTGGGGATGCTAGGGTTCATGTGGTTAAGTCCATCGCTCCACTCACCTGTATAGAGCTCAGGGTAGGAATCCAAAATTATATTCAGTGGGCTATTTTACATGAAACTAACCTCTTGTTCAACACATGGGTAACAATACTAATAATAATATTGTATTAGTAGTATTAGTATTGGCATAACTATAAATATCCTTTAAATATTCTGAAATTCTTTGACTTTTGTCAACGTCCATAACAAAACAAAAATGCAAGTTGACAGAACTTTTAAGAAAAAGTATGTATCATGCATGGCATAGAATCGGTGTACAAGAGATAAATTGGAGGGCTATACCCTCTGCTTGAACGGCAGATGTCACAGCATGTCTTGTCAGTCAAGTCCAAATTGAAGGTTAACAGTTTCAAATGCAGTCTTGTTAACAGCAGCCACCCGTTTATGAGTGGAGCAATTTGAGACTGTACAGAGCTTTAATTGTAGCCCTGATGACAAGGTACAGCACTGATCCTCGACAGTCAAATGATCACAGAAAACTGACAGCCATTTTGGCAACCTACTGTAAAAAAAAAAAGAAGAAAAAAAAAGAGTCACCCCCTTCAAATAATAATGCCAAATCTCATTGCCTTGTGACATAATTTCTACACTAGTTCACCATGTTTATATACTGTACAGATCCATTATACTACAATACAGTAAGTGACAGAAGTGATCTTTGCAAACACATCAACATCATCATCTCAGTTGCAATCCGCCCATTCAGAACCGTGCAGAATAAAGGAGCGCTGTGTGTGCCCTGTGAAAAACGTAACAAGTGTGACCGACAAGGGACATAATTAATCCAACAACTCTTTTGTGTGACATTTTGCAAAACGGAACATAGAACATTCCAAACATGAAGTATTGTAGGTTGTCTGGAATGCACACAGCTCTTGTACATTTCCAGTGTGTGACTCTATTCTTCAGTGTACAACTGCAGAGGAGGGAAGCTAGCTACCCCAGAATGTAAACAGCACTCCAGATGGACCTGACCTTTGCTAATACAAATTGGTTGAACCCTTATGACCGCAGGGGACAGCAGCATTGAAATATTATTGCTACAGTACAGTACAGTCTCTCATTCTATTTCCCACAGCAATAAAATCCTCTTTCCAAAGGAATAGTTCAATTACAAAATTGCAAATAGATAGAATAGTATGTCATTGCAGATGGAGAGAGAGAGAGAGAGAGATAGAGAGAAAACAATGACTGTATTGAGTAGGACGAGAAGATGACATTGACATGAGATCCTAAAACAGGCCACACTGCCACAGCACTCGAACAATAAGCCATTTCAGCTGTTTCATACAACCACAGCAATACAACACAATATAAATGTGATATGAAAGCCAAGTCTGTTATGAGAATCAAATGAAAATGTATAACACATAGACAATTTGAAACATTCAGTATAATGCTTCCTTAGATCCTGAGCAAAGAAATTATTAAGAACTACTCACATCCATGAATGTTGAATTGTTTCAACTCTCATTACGCCTACAGAACATTTAAATACCAGTAATGTATCCTCTATAAACCAAGCAGGAGTGTAGAGAGGATGATAAGAAGGAATTAACACAGCTCAATACAGTATATAATTCCCAAAACATTTTCAGGGTGGATTTGCTCCTACAGTAAATTAGCACACAAATATTAGCACTTCAATATTTAAATAATCTTTTGATGTAAATATTATGAATGCCCTTGTTCAGGTGTTATTATCCAGGTAGCATAATGTTTTTTGTCCGTTTACCGTCCACTAATAGCATAGCTCAAAAGGTTATGAACGGATATGCACAAAACATTGTAGAAAGATTTATTTATGGGCCAAGTAATACCCAATTAACTTTTCATTGCAGTTGGCTAAAAGGGGGATTGATAGTATCACAGAAAGTCACATACACAATCTTCCAAGTACCGGTAGATTATTGTATTTGGAGGAAAGGTTTTTTTATGACGGGACAAGGAAAAACAAAATTTCACATCGACTGATGGCCGACATCCCTGGATCACTCTCACTTCCAGTACGCCAATGTCTCAGAGGGGGACCTTGTGGAGTGTTATTGAACTTGGACAGTTGCACGCCAGCCAAGGTCACTTCTGCATTTTCAAATGTCTGCTCTTGGCCATATAGGGTCACACATAATGTGAAGTGTCACTGAACTTGGACAGTTGCACGCCAGGCAAGGTCAATTCTGCTTTTTCAAATGTCTGCACTTCGCCATATAGGGACAAACTATGTTCCACTTTTTCAAATGATAATTATACCAATATTCTATGCTTTTTATATAGTAAATACAAATGCAATGCTCTAATATACAGATATAAGAATATTTCAACCCACAAACAAATCAACAAAATAATAACAACAACAAATAGAGGACCAAGCAGACCAATTTTTCTCAATACAAGCTGCAGGCTACGAGAGCTTTTATTGTTATTCTTCCGGTTTGAGGGAAAAGGATGTTCCGTTTGATTGTTCCTGCCTGTCGACTACAAAACAATACTACAACATGACGTAACGATATCATCATCATCATCAACTGGGATTTCAGATAATGGTCCATAGATTGTGTGTAAGACGTTTCACGCAAATTGCTAAAAAATCCAGGCAGATCAGGTATAAGCATTTTTCAAACTGACAAAGTGACAGATGTGTTCCCCCATGTGTCAAGTAACATGTGGAAACAAGTGCCACAGCTTTTGGCCAAACGGGGCCTGAGTTATGCCCGTGTCAGTGCTATTTGGCATGACCCTCTACCATACTGTAAAGTTGCATAAGCATATGCATAAAAAAACTGCATTTTGATCAAAGATCCTGGGAGGAGATGCATTTGAACAGATTTTCATATAATTCAAAATGGTGGGTGATCTAGAGGTCAGGGGTCAAAAGTAAGAGCATGATACTTGTTCGGCATGAGGAGACGCATGTGTGTCGAAGTTTGCCGACAGTCAAACGGTTCATGAGCTATGCTCGTTCAAAGTTTGCATTTTCAATTGAGTGCTATAGCACCACCCTTTGGCCAATGGTCATGGGCTTCCCGAGTTTCGCGAATACCGACTGCACGGTTCAGCCAGAACTGCTAATTTTGTCGGAAGGAGAAGAAATAAACAGTCAAAAACAATAAAGGACCAAGTCGTTTCAGGACTGCTTGGTCCTTTAATAATAAATGTAACCTTTTAAATGCACCACAACACTTTTTACAACACATTTTCTAGTTTGCAATATGTTTATAAATAACAGCTGTTTTCTGTGTTCACAAAAAGTTTCAGAATCAAATTCAATCTATTTGGCTAATTCCCTGGGGCTTTGGGGTAAAATGTCAATGAATGCCCCAGATTTCACACATGGAGTAAGAAGTGTTCAACCATGATGCATGGTGCTGATTGATCACACTTGACAATAGCATCCCAGCTGTGGAACCGCAGGGAACATTTCCTTGATTAAAAGGTCACAGGTGATTGGCAGACAAGAACAATCAGCCAATGCTGATGTACACGTGATATGACATCTTCTGTCATGATGAAATAGATGTGCCGTGTCATGATGAAATAGATGTGCCGGTGACAAAGACATTACAGTTGCAATACTGTACATAGTCTTTGTCGGGTGGAAACCTCATAATTATGTCTGTTACTTTAGTTTTCAGAGATTA
The DNA here is from genome assembly GCF_963924005.1 of Protomyctophum bolini. Classification (NCBI taxonomy): domain Eukaryota; kingdom Metazoa; phylum Chordata; class Actinopteri; order Myctophiformes; family Myctophidae; genus Protomyctophum; species Protomyctophum bolini. The sequence goes on along the minus strand of NC_137865.1, from coordinate 28,475,860 downwards.
AATTCAAAAGTAGCAGATTTACAAGCTCAAAATGTGTCGCTTGCACACCTGCTACTTTTGATGCTTTAGTGCGACGCTGTAGTATGATCAAGTAGGCTAATCATTTAGGGAAAAGTAAACATTTGAAGATAAGGTTTCCTCTCATTGTTTTGCTGTTACAAAGCTGAAAATACTTCAGTTATATTGGAAATTGAAAAAATTATGGATTAAAAACGAATTATTAAATTAATTATATTCATATTAAATGCTTCACATTTGGGCCACCATGAAAGAAAAAGTCTCCTTTACAAGTTTAAGTTGAAGTATTTTCATGAGTAGTATTTGTGTAGCTGCACTGAATAGAAATTGACCAGTTAGTGTTCAAATGCATAAACATTATGAACTATGGTTTTCTGCACAATGTGAGAAACTTTATTATTTGTTCTAAATGTTGAATGCCAAGTTAATACTGGTCATAATGTGAATGAAACTGTACCTCATGTGACAGTTATCTTCATTTTGTGTGTACAGTATTGTATGGGAAATGTGGGCATTTCTCTATCTAGTATGGAAGCGATCTAAGTTCAGCTAGGCTGCATATTTTGAATATCTTATGATATTTTGCAGTTGTATAACTGAAAAAATGGGTAAAAGAAAATAGGGCCATAATTATTATTGCTGAAGGAATCACATTTAATCAATATTTATGGGCTGTAGTGTACTGATACTGTATGTCATTCAGCCTAAACAAAGATATTTTATATTAACCTAGTAATTATGAAAAATATGTATGGACATATGAATTTATTTTATATAAAAATGTTATAGGGGACATTAATCTAACACAGTGGTTCCCAAACTGTGGTGCGTGCACCCCTTGTGGTGTGTGAGCGCCTTCTAGGGGGTGCGCAACATGAAAAGGCTAATGGTTTTATTATACAGTAAATATATTAACATACTTACTGTATTATGCCAAAATATGGCAAGTATATGCAGAATATAGCCTATGCTGCATATATATGCCATATTCAGGTTCATATGTGCATATATAGGAAATATATAGCTTATGCATTCTTTTTGCATATCTTGTTACCGGGGCGGACCGTTTCTTTTCTCCAAATCACAGAATGCTCCTTTAAGAAATTCATATGGGCACAAAATTATATGATCAGGTTCTGTAACAGGGGGTTAAAGGGTTGAGATTTGAGCATAATGTTTTTTTTGTTCTGTCAGCTACATAGATTAGACAGACTGAGCTACAAATATTACTGATACACTGGTGTCTTCTTCTGGGTTCTTTCTATTACAGCAGTGACATGTCGTTCCAAAAGTACGTCAAAACACCACAATGCTTCCATTTCACAGATATGCAGAGAACATATCAATTAAGTGGGTCAGAGACTTACAGATTCATACATTTGACCTTCATCACAGGATAAGGAAACGTGATTTTGCATCAATGACAACTTAAATATGACCTAGTGAGATACTTGGTAACCCATGACCCATTGCATTGTTATTCTCTGTTCTTTAGGTTCAAATGTCCTTTTTCTTTAAACCTCTCAGTAGCTTGAAACAGGGACATTACTGAGCCTTGGCTTTCAGGCAAATCAAATAGTTGCTATTTTGTATCCTAAACTAAGGATAGTTTATTTAATGTTTCTAAAGTAAATAAAAAATTATGATATCAAGGACTTATTTGTATTAATACTGGAAGGCCTTCCGTGCAGATGTTGCTGTCAGTAAAGGGCAGCAGTTGCACCTTACTGCCGCCGTTGCCTTGGAATGGTAGTCGTAATCCCCAGCATACGCTGTGACTTAAGCCGGGAGATAACAGAGACCCACCCTTGGCACCATGCCTTAAAAGTCCTTTCACCACAGTCAGAATCTGAAGAGTATACTATGAAAGGCTAGGGACATGACAGAGGATCTGAGGGACCATGGAGTCAGCTGCTCTGAAAAAGTACTGGTGCAATGGAGGGCATTCACAATCCCTTCATAGTACAGAGGACAAGGTATTTGGCCATGTGTTACAGTAGGCTAGCTAAAGATATCACATAATAAACATTAATACCTCGCTCTCCCAACCAGAGGACTTAACGACAGATATTCCCTAGCACTCACTGGCGTGCACACAGCCCCACAGCAGCAGTATTCATTTGCCTGATAGATGAGCAAACTGCTACTATTACAATACAAACATGCAGCATACAATTTCCTTTTGTTTTGCATGTTTATTCATAACATGAACCCGATGAAGGCCGAGCGACGAAAATGTATCTGCACTAAACAATTTTTGTTTTTAGTGTGCAGGACTGCGTGGGTCAAATTTGTTACCCGACGCACCTGTCCTTTTCAGTAGGAAATGACATTTTCTACTAAGGAAAAGTAATTTCAAATCTGCATGTCAAAAGATCGTTTACATTTTAGTCGAATGCATAAAACAGTCTCTAATCTCTTCTCTCTTCTCTTCTACCGCCCCCATATTGTGTTTTCTAAAGTCTAAAGTTTTTACATATCAGTGGCAAGGTTAGCACAGCAATAACAGCAGGATTTTAATTTAGACGCATTTTCAACCCAGGCCAAATTTCAGCGTGACACCTGAAAAAACAACATAACTGTTACTCTTTGTGGAAAAATAATGACTCTATTGTGGAGCTACATGAGCTCATTATCACCTCCCCCTCTGCTGTTGAGCTACAGGTCTACAGGTAAACTGCTGTAGGCTCTTATGTTACTGCACTACCTGTCCAGTCACCTCCACCGCCCACTCTCGCTGTAGTGTCATGTTCTACGTTACCCCGGCAACAAGGTGATTATGTTCACCTATCCATTCAGGTACCACTCTCGTCCCCCCAAGAAACACTCTGGTTGTCACCACAGTCTGAACAAACAAAAGTGAGACTCATTACAATAAGCACCGTTATGCCCAATTTATGCTCCATCGACTCATACTAGGAAGTATAACAAGATGCTTCCGTTTCATCACAGGGGCCAGGGCTGCAAATGTGCCTGTAGCACAGGCGATTTTGCATCATAAACACAAACCCTGATTCTGCTTCCAAAAATATATTTGCTGTATGGCAGCGGTTCTCAAACGTTTCTGGTCGAGACCCAAAAGAGAGATAGATGTTTGCCCGGGACCCAAACTACAGAAAATATCAGATCTACAAGCACACAGCGCGTTTTTTGGTTCATTTTAAAATATATTCTTAAAAAAATCTTTAAAAAGATTTTAAACACTTTCTGAGGGTACATTTCACCTGATTTCACCTCAGTATTAAACGAGTGCAGTCGGTCGTCCCCGAGGTAAAACGTCCCCCCTCTGCATGCAGAAGCAGCCCTTGCCTGCTCTTCTCAATGACACCTCCTTCCCCAAACTACACATTATTCTGTTTTTTTGTCTCTGTCTAAGATGAGCAGTGGTAATTTGAGGGTTGGAGTTAAAGAGCAGGTATGCCAAGGGGCACACTGAACTGTAAGCACATTGCCAACCCGTTTATTTGCTGCACACGCCTGTCTGCCGTGCTTCTAATGACAGGCTGTGATTCTGATAAAATAACGAATAATCAGCCCCCTCAATGTGACCTTGAGGATTAGACACACTAAAGATCAGAGAACACATGCACTGAGCATGAACACATTTCTGCATGTATAACAGCAGCTTTAAGATTATTTGAAGTAGTTTCTGCTTATAGATACAGATACAGTGCAGGGGAAAGAGAGTTTGCACGCATGGCACACACTGTAGGTATCCATACCAACTGTCTGACATCTAATCTACAGTATATCACTATGATTATTTAAAATCGATTACAATTAATGAACGATTTGTTTTAAAATAGTGAAAATAGCCAATCTACAAATTAACTCACATTTTGCTATGTTAAATGAGCTTGCAATTTTCAAAATTATTATATCACTATTATTTGTGTTGATTCGCTGATACATAACATAAACCCTAACTTCGATTATTTAAGTCATTGGTTCTAAAGGTCGGTTTTGATATATTTTCAGTTAATTTCCCAGCCATTACTATATAGTGAAATATTACATACTGTATGTGTGAGCAGGATGAAGGACTTTGGGATACTGCTGCGTAGTTATGAGTGTCCTCAGAGGACTAGAAGAGGACTGGGCTTCATTACCAATTCTGCCATGCAGTGAAAAAGTACTCAAATTATTTACTTAAGTAAAAGTAGAAATATTGCAGGTAGAAATACACTGTAACAAGTAGAAGTCTGGAATTCAAAATGCACTTAAGTAAACGTACAGAAAGTACTCATTATGCAGAAGGTGCATGCAAGTTCTCAAACGTATAGGCCTACTAATCTTTAGAAAGTCTACAAGCTCACAATGTGTCGCATTGCAACGCATTGTGAGCTTGCAGATCGTGAGAGAAAAGGCTGGAGTGGTTAAAGTTTTATAATAATAAAAATAATAATGTGAAAAGGTTGCCATTTCTTCTTACGCAGTGTCACTGCTATGCCGATGACACTCACTGTTTATCCTTCCCCCCCTCTGCTACTGGAAGAGCGCATCACTGCGTATCTGGCTGACATCTCACAGTGGATGTCTTCTAACCACCTCAAGCTGAACCCAGACAAGACTGAGCTTTTCTTCTTCCCAGCTAAGTCCTGCCCCATGCGGGAGCTAACTATTTCCATAGACAACGCGTTGGTAACCTCAGCCCCAACATGGCAATCAATTGGCTGAGGCAGAGGCTGGGAATTTGAACAGGTGAGGGGATTTAGGCTGATTAGGCCCACTGGCAGCCATTACTATATAGTGAAATATTACATACTGTATGTGTGAGCAGGATGAAGGACTTTGGGATACTGCTGCGTAGTTATGAGTGTCCTCAGAGGACTAGAAGAGGACTGGGCTTCATTACCAATTCTGCCATGCAGTGAAAAAGTACTCAAATTATTTACTTAAGTAAAAGTAGAAATATTGCAGGTAGAAATACACTGTTACAAGTAGAAGTCTGGAATTCAAAATGCACTTAAGTAAACGTACAGAAAGTACTCATTATGCAGAAGGTGCATGCAAGTTCTCAAACGTATAGGCCTACTAATCTTTAGAAAGTCTACAAGCTCACAATGTGTCGCATTGCAACGCATTGTGAGCTTGCAGATCGTGAGAGAAAAGGCTGAAGTGGTTAAAGTTTTATAATAATAAAAATAATAATGTGAAAAGGTTGCCATTTCTTCTTACGCAGTGTCACTGCTATGCCGATGACACTCACTGTTTATCCTTCCCCCCCTCTGCTACTGGAAGAGCGCATCACTGCGTATCTGGCTGACATCTCACAGTGGATGTCTTCTAACCACCTCAAGCTGAACCCAGACAAGACTGAGCTTTTCTTCTTCCCAGCTAAGTCCTGCCCCATGCGGGAGCTAACTATTTCCATAGACAACGCGTTGGTAACCTCAGCCCCAACATGGCAATCAATTGGCTGAGGCAGAGGCTGGGAATTTGAACAGGTGAGGGGATTTAGGCTGATTAGGCCCACTGGCAGAGCCTTACCAGAGCATTTTGTGGTGGTTCTGGAGAACTGTGGGTCCGACCGACTCGATACCGGGCATTGCATTCCCTGTGGAGGTGTGGAACGCGTGTGTCGAATTTGAAGTCGGTGGGGCAAACGGTTCTCCAGTTACGTGCATTAAAACCGCACGCATGCACGCACACAGGCTGTACCCTAGCCCTGTTTTTAGGACTCGAACTTCGGCAGGAATTTCCGAGCGAACCTTCGAACCATTCGTTTCTAATTCATTTTAAAAATAACCTTCTAATCAGAATCATAAAACACGGGACGTGATGTTAAGACTGTCCATTGTGCCAATAGATGGTGTGGGCTCACATGAGATTGCCTTGATGTTAAGAGTGGCATTAGGAGGTGTATTTCAACTAGGGTATGTTCTTATAGCCCAGCAAGGGTCTTTCCTTTTAATCCAGATCCACTGGCTGCCTCTTTCAGCTGCTTGAGAAAGTGTTCTGATTGAAAGTAAAGTAAATAAGGAGGGGGGGGGGGGGGGCACGTAACTTTGGGAAAGTGTCATAGTAGCTTGTTTACAACTGAAACAGACTTCCTGTGCACTAACTTCCTCTCCACATGTAATGATTATTCAACACTAGTTTTATTTCTAAGTCTACTTACAGGACATTAACATCATATTTGAGTTCCATTTGAATCAGATTTCTCTACATAACTGTTTTAGCTGTTGGTGCGCAAATGTGCCTTGCATGCCTTTGATCTACCGCACAGAAAACATTTTGACGACATATTCTCACAGGCGCATCGGTTGTGTGCCCCCCTGATTATTAATAACATCTAAACATGTAATATGTAAACACAACCTAAACATAGTACTCTTATTATGCACAAAAGGCACTCCTCCCCGGTAGAAAACAGTGGTGAACACTGATGTCACCACATGCACCGTTATTGGTTAGCGAAATACAAGTTGACTCCCACTTCCTATGCCAGATTTTACAATGGGTTTCCCCAGGCTTTTCTTTTTGAGCCGAATGCGAAAGAAAATAAAAGGCTGGGCTTTTATTTTACTTTGGCTACTTTGACACAGCTGCCTTCTGCTGCCTCTCTACCCACTCAGCTACTTTCACCCACAGATAGAAAATATGAACACTTTCAAAATGCATTTAAGTAACTAGGAAAACTCAGACCATTTCCAATAGGTCACTTGTCAATAGCCTAAATAGATTTTGAAATTAAATTCAGTGATCTGTTATGTGTTTGTGGAAATCTGAAGCACTGACAGAACCTTCTTTGCAGCAGCATGTAAGCAGTAGGAAACTGTCAGAATTCAGATGGGATAACCGCGTATTACTAGAACACTTTCGTCAGTGGTCCATCCCAGGTCATTTCATAAAAATGTCACCGTTTGATGCATGCAACAGTGCAGTGGTGCAGGCACCAGTACATACTGTAGTCACTCAGGATTAGTTTCGGAGCCACGGCTGAGTTGAGATGAGGGTATGTTGTGCGTTTCTGGGCTCTTTTCCATGCTGTGCTGTCCTAAAATGAACCAAACCAAGTTTAAAGTAGAAGCTAGAGTTATCATCCAGTGACACGTACCAGGCGTCAAAGGAGTGCTTATTTTTGGGTTATTTTGTTCAACGTTACATTTAGCTCTCGTCTGTCTCATACGATTTTTCATGGAAATTTGATGTTTTCATCATCTGAATTTCCTATTTCCTGAAGTATTATCACACCATTAAGACTAGGTATTATAAGCAAATTATGTTTTGATGCATAAGGGGACATTTAGACACAACTCCCAATTTCTGTTCATTATACTAGACCGTCACAGATCTACTTGGGAACAATGCAAATTGGGAATGCTTGACCCACCCTGTTATGCATACTCCTTGTACCTGTTGTATCCGTCTGTCAGCATCGCTTTGTGCTCATACAGTATATGGAGATCCCTTTTTGGATCGGTGGTTCTGGACAACTGTTCTCCATATATGCCTATGGCCATAAGCCATATCAGTCAGTCCGGTGTTTCTGGACAATCGCTTAAACGAACGACTCGATGCCAGGCAACACACTCCCTCGAGTCATCACTGATGAGTTTATAGTTGGTCGGTTCCACACATGTGCATGACCACACATGTGCATGACCATTGAAATTATTTATTTATTTAGGAATACCCCTTGAGATACAGTATCTCGTTTTCGAGAGGGTCCCCACCATATACTGTAATAGGCATAGCAGTCAGGGGTCAGGGGTCTGCCATCAAAATAATCACATCAAGCAGCACAATGTGGCACCCAGGGGCACCATCTGTATTCCTGGGGTTTAAACAGCCATAGCCTGGCCCAGCCTTTCTGGTCTAGAGGGGCGGGTGCCGGTCGAAAACAGGCGGTGGATTCTATTGGTTCACCGATCTGAGCACCCGCCCCCTCCTCCACTCCTCCTCTCCCCGGTAGAAAACACTGACGTCTCCTAATTTGGAATGACGCCCTTCTGCACTGTTATTGGGTAGCGAAATACAAGGATGATTCCTATGCCAAATCTTCCGATGGGTTTCTCCAGGCTTTTTATTTTGAGAAAATAAAAGCCTGAGTAGCGAGGCTAAAACAGCCATAACTTTATTTCCCAGTTTATCAAATAACATTTCCCCTTATAAAATAACATTATCCCTTATCAAATAACATTTCCTCCTCTGCAGAAATAAACTGACGACAGACTTGTTTTCATGCTGCGTACACTGCAATATATACACTGTATAGGTATTTTTTAATTTCCCCAATTTGGTTGTTGCCAGTGTTTGTATAGTCCCTGTCATGGTCAAGCCCTACACTGTTTGGTCTGCTGGGGAGTGTTGACAAACCATGTCTCTCCCCTTCCTGCTCCCAGCTGAACAGGCTGTAAGAGTCGCTAGTGCAGTGATCAACTGTGTTCACTGGGGAACCAGAGGCAACGCAGAGGAAACAAAACCCAGTTATTGACAGGAACGTTACCCAAACATCCCTTAATCCTGAGTGTTAATTTAACTCGTAAGGGTCAACTTTTGAATTAATTCTGGATCTTACAGTGTGCAACAGCAGTCCTCTCAGCCGAGGTGTACCCTGGGACTGAGATGAACGTAAGCTCTGTGTGTGTGTGTGTGTGTGTGTGTGTGTGTGTGTGTGTGTGTGTGTGTGTGTGTGTGTGTGTGTGTGTGTGTGTGTGTGTACGCGCCCCCGTGCGTGCGAACTTTCGTCCTGTGCCAGGCCTAATAATACACAGACCAGAGCAGGCAAGGGACGACGCGGCCACTACAGCAAACAGAGGTGGCACCGCCCCCAGAATCCCTCTCAGGTCACTTCTCTCTGCAGGCCTCTAAACTTAGCTCAGCCCAGAAAGCAGGCTACAGATCAGACAACAGGGGCCTGTCACTAGGTCGTGTGGCAGACCCCTCAATGTGGTGTGTAGAGGTACGCGACAACTGTTAACATTCCCCAGGCAACTACACAGGCGGTGTGGGGAACCCAACAACCGTTTTAATCCCCAGAGGTTTGACTTGTTACCATGGCCTTCCCGCAATGCCAGACAATGAAGGACATGTCAGAGACATTAAATAAGCCGGAACACTTCTATAGTTTAAGCCTACATCCACATACCACACGACCCGATGGAAAGATGGGATTTATTTAAGCTGACATGCTCTTCTCAGTGTGGCCATTAAAAGAAACCACGGTCAGCTTCCTCATATTGGCAAACAGATGGGTCCCGTGTCACATCCAGATCTGACCTCTAGCATGTTGTCTTGGAGCTCTGACTAGGGAACGGTCATGCAATTCACACAGTGAGAAGGGCTTATTATCGATCCTGTCATTCTGAGTCACACGTCCGGCTGCGGGGTATGTTATTGGTTGATGTGCACTAAGCAAAACTGGCGGCCCTGTGACAGAGAAAGCACATTTTTGGGGCACTGGACTGGACACTCATGTACAGCCACATCACAAGCAATTTGACTGAATATATCAATGTTGTTAGCCTAAAATGGCTCACAACACTTTCTCAGATAAATTCATATGTGGTTATAAAGGGCATATAGCCAGAGCAGCAGTGATTTTAGAACACTTACATAATTATGACTAGTGTCGATATAATTAAAGTTAAAAAGTTTTATATTGGGTATTAGGTAATTACAGAATGGAATCTTGAAAACCACCTGACTGTTGGTATTTTGCCAGTTCTCAACAAAACCATGTGACTTTAACCTGCATTTCCCATCAGTCAGTTAGTCAGTCAGTTGTTTGGTTGGTTGTTTGGTCACCCCAGTCATGCCTCGTGACATCACATGACATCACCAGGGATGGAGATCCCTGCTGTATGGAGATCCCTGATGTCATCAATATTATGCTTATAGATCCAGAGATCCCTGATGTCATCAATATTAAGCTCATATATGGATCCAGAGATCCCTGATGTCATCAATATTGGCCAGAAACTCTACATCTGACCTCAAACACATAGATCTCATATGGAGCTGACCTGTTCTGACATTCCATATGTTGATCCTTCCCCATCCATCCTTCCTCTTTGATGTCTCCCTTTTGACCTGTCCATTTAAACAAGTCTGCCTCAAAGTTATTAATGCAGCCGTGCCCGGCAGCAGGCTTAAACTAGATAGATCTCCATATATGGAGCTGACCTGTTCTGACATTCCATGTGTTGATCTGACCTCATCAAACCCTGTACACTCAAGACGCGCTCCATATGGCCAGTACAGAATTCATTCCATATGTTGATCTGACCCCCCATTCCAAAGCGCCAGCAAAGCTCGCCCAGCAGTCTCGCCCTTTGCGGTGAGGTCGCTTCTCGCCCTCAGGCGTCTTACTGGTATTGTGTATTCTGCAGTGGTAAACTCCCTAAAGGCTTGAGTACAAGTTTTCGTATCTTCTCTGACAAAATGCTTAGCTTCATGACCAACACAAAACCACCGGAATGAAACTAAGATACTGTAAGTATATGAAATGATTCTAATGTATAAGCAAGGACTAGTTTATTTCAATTTCAAGGCTTCACTATAATGTCTTAAAATTTAATCTGGGATGATTTGCCGCTTAATATTCATTTAATTAAAATAAATAAATAATATACAGTACTTTGCAGAGGTATATTTACGGGAATGAAGATGACAATTTATTAACCTGTTTTTATATCAATGTATATTTATGCAATATGTTTTGTAAAGTGTTCTGGTCTGGACCCCAGTAAGACTAGCTCATTGCTATGGCATCAGCTAATGGGGATCCTTTTGAATAAACATAAATTAATTAATCAGTCAAAGACCATAAAAGATGGAACACCTTGTCCATGGTTAGCTGAGTCACCTGAATTAGTCTTAATATAGGTGCAAGCAGCGATAAGGTGGGACCAAGCAAGAAGGCAATAAGCAATAGGAACACTATGCACAATAAGCTATGGAAGACCATGCAATTGTGACAGGGTCTGCTTTAATTGTGGGGGCAGGGTTCTTGAAGATGCATACGTTGTGTTGCCAGTGCCCGGATTTGAACCCACAACGTTGTGGTCCAAAGGCTAGAGCTCTACTTACCGAGCTATCCAGACAGTTGTTTTATTGGAAACTGCAAAATCATTCAATGTTTTTGATGACAATTATGTGTTCCTGGTTTTGGGTGTGTTTGCTTTTCATTTTTTCCACGTACAAACTTCTCTTCAACTGGGATTTCAGATAATGGTCCATTTCCATATTTTTGGCGGAAGAATAAGGAAGAGAAGAAAAAAAAACAGACAAAAACCTAGCTTGGTCCCTTAATAATTAATAAAATCCTATAGCTTAACCTTTTACATTTAGAACTAGATGCAGCTGCAATAAACATGCAAGGCCATAAGGCTGTCCTCTCAGTGTTGTTTTTAAATAGAGACATTTACTCAGGGACCGAGGCTGGACTGCAACAAATGAGTCTGTTCAAAGAACTGGAACAGAGATGAGAGGGTTACAGAGAGGAAAAGAAGGCTCATTAGTGTGCAGTAGAACACTGCAATAAAGTCCCACTGACAATACCACAAACGGAAAACACAAAGATGAGCATTGTTTGGCCTCGAGTTCAGCCCAAGGGTGCATTGTTTATTTCAGACCATTAAACTTTAAACAAAGATAGATCACCATTCAGATGCCATAGTCGATACGTGGAGTATTTATGAAGAGTAGGTTATGTGTGGTAGAGCTACAAAGACTGCGTTTAGTCAAAATGTGTAGGACTAACATAATAGTGTTTTGCAAAAAACGGCCTCCTGGTGTCGCTATAATACACCAATGTGAAAAAGGCTATCAAAGGCTCGCCTGCCTTTGATAGCATGATTTGACAAAAAATTGACAGCTCCGTCTTGATCATATGACCATAGAGATCATGTGTACAGACCTGTGTGATGTTTGGACAAAATGGTTTAGCAAACGTTGGCCACCTGGTGGCTTGGCTGATGTGAAAAAATGTGAAAAAGTTTTTTTTCTTGGCATCTAGGGAGTGTGCGTGCAAAGTTTCACACCGATCGGTGCAATTAGAAATAACATTTAGAGTGTAATTTCTTCCTTGGCCTAGTGGGAATGTGTGCGCAAAGTTTTAATGGACGGACGGACATACAGAAAACATAGTCTCAGCCTACGCATTCGGCCTGGCAGAGACATGCAGGTCATAGCTGTGTAATGTTAGGGCTGGGTTTGTCACAAAGTAGACAATGGTTTGTCTGGTTTTACCAAACTCCAAATATACTGTACATGCACTTACAGGATTTCAAGCTGGAATCAAACTCCACATTGCTCAGCCCATTATTATATCACCTGAAAACCCACCATATTTATTAACTTAATAGCACATGGGAGGACTACACCAGACTTTTTGAAGCCAATAGATTACACTTTATGTGACATGAGCCTACCTTGTGCTTCTTCTTCAGCAAGCTTGATCATGTGATCAGTGGGCAGAATTAAAAGCAGAGTTGAACTCTGTGAAAGTTACTGAATTTGAAAATTCTGAACCTATCAATGTAACTTTCACCCATTTCTAAATTGAGTATTTGCATTTAAAATTTAAAAGCAGCATTTTCTCATAACCATTAAGCCTATTATACTTTAGTTTGTCAAGAACCAAAAACAGTCGAGCTGACAACAAGTCATGATCCTGTGAGCTTGTAGATCTGGATTGAGTGACAGACACAAACAGGTATGGGTACTTTGATTATGTTAGGAAGTTGGGAATGCATGTTCCCCAATTATGCAATAACAGTTGTCAAACATAAATATCAAACAATGCAGGAGTTGACTGCTTCAGCCATATCTTCAAAAATCTGCTTGAAACGAATATCAATGGTGCGCTTGTAGATCTGCTCTTTTCAAATATTTGTGCCTATAATAACATAACCAAAACAGGAACATGATTTGAATTTGGGTAATGCAGTGTTCCTCCGTTTGTGTTGCACAAAACTAAACAGTAATGTAATGCAACAGTTCAACCACTCAGTGATTGGTTGTTCATGATCTACTTGACATTATGACATACCAGATTCCCTGCTGGAGATCTGTGTGTGGTCAACACGTTGAGATGACAACAAAGCCTACTGTACCTCTTAGACATGTGCAAGTGACACATCAGATGAATGCTTTTTGACACAGAGACAGAGCAATGTGTCAAAGTGTTGCATGATGAGCTCTAGGCTGGCCGCTCTATTTTATGACCATCAAGGGGCCTTGTGTTGCTCGCAGCTCACCGTGTTGAGCATCTCCAGTGTTTACTGGAATCGTTCAACGATGCATCATCTGAGAGGATTTACTTTGACAACGCAGGACTCAACCTGCTAGGATTAGCTGAGATGACTGTCTGGCTGAGCCTACAGTGATGCTTTCTAAGTTGAGCTCCCCCATCTTCACGCTCCCTTTAGCCCTGCGGGTTCAATAATGCCACTGCATGGCATAATTACACATCCAAGCATGAATGCATGTAGCATGAAAATCGAAATACCCCATTGTAATTCGGATTCCAAATCAGTCTATGTTCCTTCCAATCTCACCCATGATCATGCTTTTCACTCATCAAGGTTAAGAAACAGGCTATTGGCATTTCAGTAAAAAACATTATACATTCTTTTCACCTGACAGTGAAGAGTAACATGGTCCAGGAACATGCAATCCTTCCCATTTCTGCTCCCTGCTTAACAGGTGCCCCAAACAATCTGTAGGAGTCACTAGTGCAGCCCTCTCCAACCACTCTGCCGGCCGAACAATGAGCAATGGTTTAACTAATGTTGTGTCCAGACGAGGATGTATTCTGCATTACCCGGGCAAGTATTTAGCCGATCTGCCCTTTCTGCCAGACGGAGACGGCGTTTTTGGCGACTTAACCGGCTAATTTTGAAACCCCCTCCCAGAGTGGCAAACTTTGCCACCTATTTCAGTCAGACAACTCAAGGAGGATGTAATATATATATTTATTGAATATAAGATAATCAATGCAATATATTTATTATGGTTTGGCGATGTATTGGATCTGCTTTTTAGGTACTCAGTAACTCAGGTCAAGCGCATCAGTCCCGAACATATAGGGACTCCGAATCCCCCGTACCTAAAACAGTAGATCCAAAACGACAGGTGGTAGCTGGGGTGGAGGTGGGTGAGCACTTTGTATACAGCAGCGCATAGTATACAATAAAGCAGCAGCAAGCAAGCAGGAGGATGAATGCAAAACCTTCGGTTAAAGTAGCCGGTATGAGATTGGGTGAGCGTGTGATTGGCTGGGTGAATCATGTGGATGAGAGCCTGATGCTGCGGTGGCCCAATTAACGGCCGGCGCGCTGACTGAGGTTCCCTGACTGAACTTGCTCTGCGCATGTCTACGACAGGCGCAAATGCTCATTTGCTGAAACGGTGACGCCATAGTCCCCTCGCCCCCTCCAAACTAACCTCACTTCATCAGGCTTTCCACCTCCAGTATCACTCGCAGCCATTTTATTTTGCACATAATGCATGCCGATCTGCAGCCATGCAGTGAGCTTGTAGATGTATTTCGGAGAACAGATATAAATTATGGTGATTACAAGAAAAGAACGGATGATCTACATTATTGTTAGCCTACTAATGGTGTAGAATAGATTAGTATATAGGCTATACTATAAGGATAGGCAGCATACCGCGCTGTCTGTCCGTCCCTCTCAGGCATGCAGGTCTGACTGCGCAGTGCACACATGCAGCACGCATGGACCTCGTCAAAGTGCTTCGTCTTATTGGGTGGGTTTACGGTCTATATAATACCATATACCTCTATAAAAGGCCTGTTTTCACTGTTTCTAATTCCTCTTTTTTATACTTTTGTATAGCCTATGTGCAATGTTTAACGCTGTGCAGGCAGCAGCTGGAATCAATCTATTAACGAACAATTATCTGACATTCGAGGTGTTGCGCACCGGCGAATATATATTCAATCTCCAAAGTCAAACTCATACAGTAAGTTTACAATGCATCATGCCGCCCCTCGTTGTGAGTTTTAAGATCTGCAAACAATTAATCTCATGTTTAGTATACTTTGTAGCCTACTTCTGGCAGAAGAGGATATATGAGAATATCAGTAGGCCTATGTAAAATCATTAAAATTGTAATGATTTGTAATGAAAAGAAAGAAAAACATCAGTACAGTTGATTATGCCCATGCCTACTGAATGATTATGCCACCACAATGCCACATACAGTATATGCATTTTACAGGACGTGCATAATATATAGCCTAAACTACACGCAGCTTTCTCTGGGTGTCCGGAGCTCTACCGCTCTCGTCTGGACTACATGCATAATTAACATAACCGCAATGTGGACGCTCGAAACTTAATCCCGTTTTCAAACTTGAACGGGTAACAGCCCGAGCCGTTCTCGTGTGGAAGGCCTCTAAATCAGTTAGCGCCTCAGTCAGTCAGAGGGCCTCATCTTCAGTGGCCGGCGCTATGTGGTAGATCTTATAGCGTCTTGCACCGGCTTTATATCTTCCCCTTGTGCAACTGCTTTGCGTTCTAGATTGTCTACATAGTACATACCACTGTGTGCCCAGTTTGTGCATGGAGGTGTGTTGATATGAGGCGTGTTGATATGAGGCGTGCTCTGGGCGCACACTCGCAAAGCTATCTTCCAACACAGACTATGCGCTCCAACTTAAGAGCTGTTGTCTGTTGTGCTGGGGCAGATTGACAGCAACACAGGTGATTTTTATTTCGGAAGCACAGCACATGAAGCCAGGCGCCTAATCCAAACAAATAATCAACATATTGATTGCAATCAAAACCCATTCAATCTGAACACTCATGTTCAAAAATTGAGGTGGCATTTCAAGCACTCAATCCATCATTAATCATATAAATAGGAATAAAAGAGAATGCTGCTGCTGCTGTTATATTTGTTAGACAAGTGGTTTTGTAAATAAACTGTTACAGTAGTTGCATGCCGTGGCAGTGCGCACCGACAAGCTCTGATCTACAAGCTCACAATATATGATGTGCTGCGCCCCTTTGTGAGCATGGAGAAAATGGGACTACTTTTGTTTGTATCACCAGTTAGGCGAATGATTTGTGCTGTGTTCTGCTCCTAACCACAGTTACCACAACACACCATTCAGTTTCATTAATCCATCAATATCACAATTCTGATCGCTATAATTATCTGTAATCAGCCTCGGTCACATTAATGAGTTTGATAGTTTTTCTGTGCCATCAGTACTCTTGGGAATGAAGGAATTGAGTACCACTAAAAGGTGTGTGGCTGTGTGCACATTATATGAGGTGTAATTATTCAATGGCAGAAACAATGTGGCATGCCACATTACAGCACCAGGTGCACAAGAAACAACAGAATCAATCATGTTCCACTGAACATGAAGGAGCACATTTATGATGTGATTTCCTCATCAGATACTACTACTCCACTTGAAGAATTATGTACAGTAGAAGGTGAGTCAAGTATTTCTAAAAGCTTTGATGTTGCCACTTATATGACTTAAGTGGCTCTCAAGCTGACAAACCTACACAATAGTTGACTTGACTATACATTAAAGGCCACGTAAACATCCAGCTGCATGACCCAATCAGGCCAGGGTTACAATGAGTTGTTTTATATCCTAAAAATAAAGCAATGACAGGTTCAATAGAGTATCTATGCACTATTTCTGTTATGATCTTTTTAAGTGCCCAGATCGAGTGGAGCTGCGGTTCCACATCGGTGCATAGTGGTGGTGTTTACCAGCATGGCCTTACCAACCTACAGATAAGTACAAAGAAAACACCAACATGACAAAAGTAAGCAGCGAAGCTCTCAAAACCCATAAAACAAATGCATCAAGAGTGTGTAAGTAATGACGATACACAACATCTACATAAGTGCTTCAGAGGAGCCCACTTCAAAGCCAAAACAGTGCATAGAACCCCCTGTTTACTTAGCAACATCCATCATGGCCTGCTTTCAAGATACGGGCACAGGGAATCAGGACATGTAAGCTGTGAAATACAACACCTTATTATCAGATGACATTGACCTCAGAGTAACCTTGGGTTACAACTACAATCAAAGTAAAGTCTCGAGAAATCCAAGAAGGTTGTTTCATGTTGTTCTACTTATATAACATGTGAAGAGGTGATTCAGCATTTGTGCAGTCTTCGTTTTCTTCCCTTTTTTTTTACATAATTATTATTGTAATGCTTTTGTATGCTTTATAGGACAGTGAGGGGAAAATAACAGTGAGGGTAAGGATGCGATAGACCATTTTCATGTGGTCTTTCAGCATTCACAGAAATGCTGAATTGCCATTTCATAGGGAAAACCAATTCTACTACAATGTCATCCTTTTATTGTAATTTCATGACAGTTATATTTAGTTTTTCAAGCATGCAAAATGTGTATTTGGTATTACACACATTCATGTCTTAGCTGGAGGGTAAATAGTAGGTAGCGGTGATGAACAATGCAGTCTGTGAATTACAAAAAGGATTTTTTTTTCTAAGGCACCACGCATTACAGAGAATGAAAATGATATCTTTTGAAGTGATGGAGTATATCATCAAAGCAGAGAATTAGGCCTGCAGCACAACTTGTCAAGTGGCACAGTGCAGGCCTGTTGAGTATCATTGACCTGGAAGGTTTTTGTGACGGGGGTTTCAGTCAGACAGACCAGTAGAAGTGCAGAAACTTGGAGGGATTCCCCTTTAGTGGCTGGTTGCTATTTAGGTTAGTAGGTGGAGTAGTAGATATCCATTTACAGGGCTATGCTCAGATCAAACGGACAGCACTGTCTGACCAAACCTCAGGCACACTCAACCTGGCAAAAGTCAAGTATCCCGTCACAGGTCGTGTGCTTGTGTATTGCGAGTTTCACGACCATGACATCGCAGTCGCCATATAATGTACTAGCTGCCAGACCTTCCCTCTGGTTATGGGTGGATAATAACCATCCATCTTCAACCGCTTATCCGGAATCGGGTCGCAGACGTGCGAGGGCAACAGTTCCAGCAGAGGGAGCTTCAGACCCTTTCCCGAGCAACATTAGCCAGGGGCTAGTAGGGATGTCCCGATCACGTGTTTTGGCTCCCGTTCTGATTCTGATCATTTGATTTTGAGAATCTACCGATACCGATTTTTCCCGATCCGATATTTATATTTTACATTTATGCCATATGACAATAGTACACTATCCCAAATCACAGACAATTTCCAGTCTAATATCATGATATCATATGGATATAATATTGACACTAGGGATGTCCCAATCACGTTTTTTGGCTCCCGATAATTAGAAAATGACATGATCGGCCCTGATTTCCGATCGGGACAACCCTAGTTACTAGCGCTACGGAGACAGCGCAACTGCGTGGGAGCCCAGAGGCATTTGGGGAACACGGTCGCCCACCCGTGCAGTCTGTAAATCTTTTTATAAATACATAGAGATGCAATAGTGTTGAACATAGTTTGGCGGCGCCTGGTTGTGGCTGCTGCTAGCACACATCATCATAGGCACACACGTGCCCCGTCTCCCAACAGCTCTGGTGGAGTGTAGGGCTATAGGCTAATAATGTGAAGGATGTCATGTCAGAAGTGTCTGTGGTGAGTGTGCAGTGGGCTCTCCCGAGTCCCGACAGCCTACGTTCAGAAATCACAACTACAACTGTACAGTGATCCCGCTGTTCATGGCACTAGCTGACCAGCCTGCGTCGGGGCCCACTGACATGTAGTTACGTCGCTGATATTAGCCACTTCCTCCTAGGGGATCCAGAGGCATTCCAAGGTCAGATCTTGTGGAGATCGGCCACCCGTCTGAGAAAACTAATTTTGGGGCGCTTGTTCTTAGGGGAATACTCGATCGCATTCTTTTCGTTCATGACCAACAATTCATGACCATAGGTTGCTCGGTATATCGAGAGCTTTGCCTTCTTCTTCAGCTCTCTTTTCATCACGACAGTGCAATACCGCTCCTGCTGCTCTACGGTTGATCTCGCATATATTATTTTCAGAACAATTTGATGAATGATAGACACACTGACAGCCAATCAAAATGTGTTACTCCTACATTTACATCTCCTGTGTTTCACTCTTATTGCTGCGACACCTGCATTTCAAATTGTCCCACTTAGATGAAGTATGGAATAGGGCTTACGTAGTTTCGGTACATTAAAGGGCAGTCCATACTGTCTCCGACCATCGAACTTTTCGTCGGAAAGCTCCGGTACAACTACAACATGATGTCACTCGCAACTTCTGAAACGCATTCCTCCGAATTTTTGTTCTGAAAGCTGCACTCCCAGATGTTGTGACTCGCCGAACTCTACTTCGGAGAAAAAATGAAAGTCTGATCTTTCCGACGAAAGGTTCGGTGGTCGGAGACAGTATGGACTTCCCTTAACACTGAGGAATATACTTATACTAGGCAGTTAATTGTGACGGCAACGGTAGCTTTACAGTACGACTGTAATTTAGACTACTAGATGTCCAACACAATGACACCCCTGACAAGAAAGCATCACACTGTGACCACCACATACCCGTGCTGACATTTCACTGCAGAGCTGAAAAGCTTATTTCAGACAAACGATTAACGGTGAGAAGAAACCTACAAGCCTTAAACACGATTTATTCTTGCACAAAATCCAACCAATCTAAACTTGTAGATCAGATTTAGTATTTATAGTTGGGTGTGAACTCTTAAGAAATCACCAAGATTTTTTTAATTAATTACAGGCCGCTGTCAAGTCTAAACTAAAGGAATTGCAATTGTATGGGTCTTTTTGCCTCCAAGCTTCTATATTAAAAAAACTAAAAACAACAACATTGTACTATAACACATATAAATTGTAAAATTGCACTCTGCTAATTACTCAAGTGCTACATAGATACAAAATGCACATTATATTAAAGTGACATCCAGGATTTCTTTCCCTTCCATGTAGATTAAGCCTTCTGCTCAACCTGTCATCCCTTTGTATTCAGTCTCAATCCTCCACATACATGCCACATTTACTCTGATTTTCAATTGTAAAATGTCCTTGCCAGAAGGTAGGCTATAAAAGATAGTCTGTAAGGTGCCAATTAGAAACACTCCATGTAGTATAGTCAACATCTTTAACTGCATTACTGGCGGGACAATAATCAATATTATATCGATATCATGATATGAGACTAGATATCGTAATATTGTCATGATATGATAAAGGTCCCTGCACACTGTGTAGGGTCCTAGGGAGGTGTTTTTACTGGTTAAATAAAAAATAATGCGTTTTTCGGTGTTTTTGCAGCGTTTTTCTGTCGGTTTTCCGAAAAACGTGTCCAGTGTGCCACCTTAAGTATTGTCTTTTCCTGGTTTTAATCACAAGCCCTATTTTGTACTTTCTAAATATTTCAAATTGTTCAAAATAACTGGGTAAAAAAAGAACAAATATATAATCTTCAAAATGTCATAGGTCAAGGTATTTTGGTCAAAGTGATTTTAGATTTTGTCCATATAGCCAAGCCCTAATCGTGTTGCAAAACTACAAACGTATAGTATAGCCAGACATTATTTTGATTTACCGTGCAAGCCAGCAAGTCTTAACCTTTTTACACTGTGTGTAGACTAGAGTGACAGTGAACTGTCATCTAGAGCTGGACTATGAGAAGGATTAAGTGATGAAAAGTTCTACCTTTGAAGAAAGTTACTTCACAAACTGACACAAAGCAGGTGTTAAGTCAGGGTTCATCTGAGGAGAGTGCTGGTTGTGGGTTCCCATTTAGAGGGGATAATCTGTTCTGATGTGTGAATATGAGTCAAATTGTATATTCACTATTCAGTATTATATTTTATACCTGCCCCTGGAGTAGGCCAATAACCCAAATTAATCAACAAACTAGAGTTAATAAGACACAACAAATATAATGAAACATTAGAAAAAATGTCCCTACAGTATAATATACTGTAGGGACATTTTTTCTAATGTTTCATTATATTTGTTGTGTCTTATTAACTCTAGTTTGTTGATTAATTTGGGTAAATTACATCATAACATGGACACTATATTATAGTGTCCATGTTATGATTGCACTTTCCAGAGCAAGATCAAATAGAATGTTGATGTGAAGAGCTAGCCTATAGAGTAGTTATGATTAATCAATTTAAGGAGCGAAAGCTTGCCTGTGTGTTCAACATCGATAGCCAGTGTAATGGTTTATTGCAAAATTCATGTGCAAAGAATTTATAGAATATATTCTGATAATTATCGTGCACTTGCATGGAAATGATCTTCATGAATTAGCACAGCGAGGGCGATATAACTTCAAATCAATATCATGATTACTTTTACCTCAAAATAATGATTAAAGAACGATTTAAATTAAAGAAAGTGAAAATAGCAGATCTACAAGGTCACAAGGAAGTGGGTAGCGTTGTGAACTTGTAGATCAGTTATTTTCAATATTTAATAACATTGACATGGATCGATTTAACGGATTATAAAAAAATCTAATTGCTTCTTAAAAATAAAATATATCAGTTATGATATATTTTCATTTCCTAGCCCTACTTCAGTCTACTTAACTTACGCCATGGCACACTCCAAGTAATTGGAATTCTAACGGTTTCATGTACCCACAAAGCTCACACCTGCAGGTTCAAATTAAGTATGCTCAAGTTGTTCTAAGGGAAAATGTGAGTTGAAAGAGAATGCTAGCGACTCACACCCAAGCACATTGCGGCCACTTTTGTAAGCTATGTGGGCAGTCTCATATCATTCCAATGCACTATGCCATATAAACACACTATCATACACCCTGCTGTAAGCAGGCTGCAATGATAGGAAAGTGAGCTACAGCACAACAATCTTTTTCTATATGCACTGTCCATTAAAACCCAATGGCAACACATTTGCTTATATATAAAGCATATGCTTACACACACACACACACACACACACACACACACACACACACACACACACACACACACACACACACACACACACACACACACACACACACACACACACACACACACACACACACACACACACACACACACACACACACACACACACACACACACACACACACACACACACACACACACACACACACACACACACACACACACACACACACACACACACACACACACGTGAGGATTCATGATCCATCCAATCTATCCACAAGGGCAAAGGCTTTTCACAAGACCAATTTTTTGACAGAGGGCTTCAATAACGCTGATGCCTAGAATATTTAATGTGGAAAGGAGAAATACAAAGAAGTCAAGGACCATGACACATATATAAAATATAATGGGTTCTCAATGGCTGGTTTTGTTCTATATATAGCCCGTAGCCCCTGTATGGATCTTCTTGTCTCTTTGGTGACAAGTGCAGAGAGCACTCAAAGTCTAAAACAGCATGCTTTTAGCACGGCAACGGCTCTAGATAGTCAAAATGGTCTACTCGCTATAAATCACACCTGTGTGTGATCATCGTACATTATCATACATCATCTCATTCCGGCCAATAATAATTTGCGTCCTCACCTTCGTCAATGTCTGTGTTACGTAATTTGACTATGACGTAAAATTCTCCATTGTCAATGGAAATGTAATGTGTCTGTAGGACAAAGTCAGTGCACACACTAAAAGCTGGACATAGTAAAACTAGCAAACAGGAGAAAAGTTAAATGCTATTTAAAAGTGGTTTTGAAGTGACATGCTTAAACCATGTTGCGTGTCCCTATAGCTACCCTTCTATACCATCTCAAGTGATATTCACAAAAAGACCAATGGTCACTCACCCCTGTAGCATTAGATTACTTGATGCCTATCCTTTAAGTGATAACATGGGATCTAGCAATGGTGGATTAAGCGGAGACATGCACACGAGCTGCATTGCACACACACAAACACACAACACACACAGCCCCTATATCAAAGAGCCCTTCTTGAAGCTTTTCATAGGCAAACAGGTGCTAGATTAAATCAGAAGGGTATAGACAAAAGCTTAGTGTCTATTACTTGGCTTGTCACCACAGAAGTCAAGTCAAAGCTTGTAACGAGAGACCTTGCATTTCATATAAAAGCAAGGAGCGTAGAGAAAACTGTAAATGCTATAAAATATTTAATCCTATCTATTAACATGCACCAAAAACAACAAATTGAGATAACCATAGGCGGTTTCCAGTACTTGATCCACAAATTAGATAAAACTATTATATGAACTTCAATTTACACAAGAAGCCAGAAGACTTAACATTTTAAACGGATACCACTGTACATTATAAAGTGTGGGCTAAACCACCTGGTTTGCATAAGATAATACAATTCTACAGTATATAGTATAAGTATACAGATGTATATATGATAGTCCATTTTGAATGTCTAAATAATGTCTTCTGCACCTGAAAAGCTGTTATACCTGGAAAAACAGACATGCAAACATAAGACGCTGAAGGACAGCTGTACTCAAACTTTGGTGAAGTTTATCTGTAAAGACTTGTCTGCGGTTGAAGGTAGCAGTGCACAAAGCTTTTAACTCTATACGAAGACTCCTTTCTGGGTGCTCCTGTCCAAAGTAGTGATATACAGAGGGGTAAAGCAGTTGTGAGCTTGTGGCCTCACTGATGTTCAAACACTAATCCTGACAGAGTAAGTGCCATGTTCTGGTCAGGAGGTGCACGCATATCCACAAATTTCAACGGGTGCAGGATCCAAAAAAGTAACTAAGAAAGGAAAGAGGAGATCTGCACACCGTTTTAAAAGCTCCCAAAATAAACACAATATTGCCACAATATTACAAAATAAATAGATAAATAATGGTAACAGAAATGTAAGCAAATGTCCTTCCTACATGAAAGAACAAAGTATTCTCTCACTCACTCTCACTCACATCATAACTCAAGCTAGCTACTCAAGTCGAAATCAAGTACATGTAGCAAGTATTTTTTGTTTAGGAAAGTCGAGTTTGAAGCTGCAAATTAACTCAAGGCCCAGTCATGCGACTCTTGTCCACACCTCTGGTGTTTCATTACCTCAACTTTAGACTAACCACCATAAATTCTATTCTACATATCTAGTCCAGTGTCTAGTGTTAGGCTGGTTTGCATTTGTCACAAGCGTCTTTCCTTTCACTGTAGCTCACTTTACCACTTCCAACCTGGTATCCATATTTTGGCCATTCATTGTACCGTAGGTGGGGAAAAAAAGGAAAATATATTTTAAAGATTTCGTTCAACAAGCTTACAATGCATTGCATTGCATTGCAACGCACACTGTCATGATGGGAGCTTAGGTAGTGGTTAAGGTTTAGCTTACCCCTGCGTCAACAACTTCTCCTGCCAGTTCATTAGCCTATCATTAGCCATGCTCATAAATAATGCACTAAGCCTGTGCAGATTTGAGTAAAAAAGGATAGGAGCAATACCACCAGTGGTGGCTCCTGACAAATCTTGCAATGATGGTTACAGACCTAAAGATAGATTATGCTCATAAGGTGTGAATAATATAATAATATCATAGCTACAGTATATAATGCTGGTGGTAAACGCACATGCATACACATTCTGGAACTCATAGGAATTAGCCTGGCTTCAACCCATGAATCACTATCCACGGCCATTAAAAA
Organism: Protomyctophum bolini; assembly: GCF_963924005.1. NCBI lineage: Eukaryota > Metazoa > Chordata > Actinopteri > Myctophiformes > Myctophidae > Protomyctophum > Protomyctophum bolini. Next base: position 28,451,261 of record NC_137865.1, on the reverse strand, counting down.
AACTATTCTGGCGAAGCGATTCAGGGGTCTGCTGATGCTGTCGAATGGCGGGGTTTTCTCGGTTGAAAATCTAACCGGCCCAATGGGGATGCGGATGATCGTATGTAACAATCGTATATGTAACAATCGCCAAAGAGTCCCACTTTGGCCACGCTCCCATTTCAGAAAGCAGCTGCACTGAGAGCTTTCAGACTAAATTCAGGCTGAGTGTAAGGCTACATAGCAATAATACTTATTTTTCTGTGGAATTCACCCTCACGAATAGCAAACCATACACGAATAGCAAAACAAAGCAGTAACAAATTAGTAGCGTTGCATCCCACCAGCCACTCTTGGTTCCGAACCCGATATGGATCCGCCTCTTTTCGAGATTCCTTTCAATGACAGCACTGAGCCCGAGTGGACCCGTGACAAGGCTTTTAAAGATGTGGCAAACAGTCACTAATGGACACTTCCAGGTTGAGTTGAGTATACATGCAGCTCGGGAGGGACACAGCAAATGTTTCACCAGCCACCGGCTATAAAGATGGCCAAATCAACCAAGGTCCCTGTATAGTGTAAGTGTATTGCCTACATTTTATATCTATAAGCGATGTTCTTGGTGGAAACCATAGTGCCTGACTGCCTGTAGGTCAGGCACACTCAGAAAATCATAGATTTCTCAATGAAGGTCTGACTGTTTAAAAAAAATCTACTTTTTGGGGTGTAAAAATACACTGGGAAGCCTAAAAACACCAAAAATGTTGAACATTTTCAAATTCATGGTGGAGCCCCTTTAAAGTAAAGGGGCCCAGTAATTATATTTACTGTAAGTACAGTACTTCAGTAAATGTACTTATTTACACCAGTGCACTGGGCTGGTGGATTTGAACCCTGACGTTCTCCAGCGAACATGTGCGTAAATCAACAACACAGGCCAGGACAGGCCTACACCTGCACAGCTGGGAGCTGTGGGCCATGATGTCACACAGCACAACACAATCCCCAGACAGCCCTGTTGTGAGTAATATTAGCCCAGGTTCAGACCAGTGGTGAGGATTAAATGGGTGATAATACATGGTCAGCATGATATAGTAGCTGGGCGGAAACCCTGTATCTCCACATTTCAAAGTTTTATTTTATTTAATGTTTTTTCTTTTGGAAAGCAATATGCCATACTTCTTCATACTACAGCATCACACAAAAGTAACAAAAATATATGATCTACAAGTTCACAACTCATTGCGATGCATTGTGAGCTTGTAGATCAGTTATTTATTTATTTACATTTTCTTTTTAAATGAAAGCTGTAAAGAGTGTCTGTGGGTTCTATAAACATAAGTGAAAATCTTAACAATTAAGCCATTCCCTGAAAAGTAACCTTTTGGACATACAAGGTTTCTACCTGACAGTGACAATAAATATTTCATTTGCGCTTTATCCTCAGTGTAGTTTGAAGTGCATGCACTGCACTTTGAACTTTGTAGCACAAAAAAGAAAGAAAATCTCCCACCATCACGTTTTATTTGCACATTTATGGAAAGCTGTATCGTGTGTAGGGGAGATCAATGCAGTTTTCTACGTCCAACAGCCTTCATCTGTTCAGTGTCCATCTCAACAGTATCTTATGTACTACAAAGTCTACTCACTCACATCAATCATAAAACCCACAGAGCTGCTCTGTGACTAGAATTGGAGGAAAGGGGTAATGCTCTGCCCTTGAATTGTGAACAAATCGATTTAGATGATTCAAGTGTGAAGCTGTGACTTGACTTTTCCACGCTTTAATCCAGGACAGACTACATGTAATACAGTTCTTTTTTTTCTCTATTTACCATGGGGGATCAAAATACTGCAGATCATGTTATATATATAGATATGGTTTACCCTGAAAGGGTTATTTAAATGGATTGGAAGTTATACTATATAATAACATTCATTTGATTATTGTTGTTGTGAAAAAAACATGTGTAGCTGTAGCCTATCTAGTTTGTCTATTTGAGTATAGACTTTTAGTATAGCAGTAGGCAACTAGGAATCCTGATGATGCATTACCTTCAAATGAGGTTGTATGTTGTCTCGTGATGGCGGTTTGGGTGCCCTCTAGTGCTCATCTGAGTCCAGTTCAGACAGAGGGCAATCTCTAATAGGTGGCATCTCTCTCTCTGTCTCTGGGACCTGTCTGAGTCGACCAGATGCAAAAACGATTAGTTGCAGTTCAGTGCAAAAGAGGCAAATCATTAAGCTCCGCCGTACAACGGTGTCGTCGGTGTGAAAGGCTATTTTCAGTGCGTGTCACGGATACAAAACTGCTCGCCCCAATTCCAACTCGCCCCAAACTGCGAAGAACGGTCGCCCCAAAGCCCGGCAAAGTCACCCTAAAATCTCCGGCGAAGTTGCCCCCAAAAGTCAGGACAAGTAGCCCCGTAAAACCGTTGTATTTTCGAGGTAACAGAGAGAGAGAGCAGAGAGAGAGAGATTTTTACCTGTACTTTTAAACAGAGAGAGATTTTTACCTGTACTATATTTTTTCCTGTAATTTTAAACACAGCCCACCGAGCATTTTTGTAGTCTAATAGACGTCTAAATAGCAAAAGAATATGGTCTAAAACGGGGGTTAAAAGTCTAAAAGATTAAGTTTTTTAGCAGTGTAGGCTTAGATTAGACTTTGAAACAACGTCTAATCTAATTAAACAACGTAATTTCAATATAGACGCTGGGCGAGATATCAACACTTTGGGGCGAGTTATCCATAAACAAGTTTTTTACCCACCTTACTTGTAATCTGATGTGACAATAAAGAGTTATTCTGATCCACGCTTTGGGGGAGAGCTATCCATGGCTTTGGGGCGACCGTTTTTCACTTTTCGCGGGGCGAGTTGGAAAAGGGGCGACTGTATACCTGTACCCGTGTGAATAGTCTGTGACTCTCTGTAGCCTACAATATAGCAAATCCAAATGAGTTCACATATCCCTATTCCCTACAGTAGAAGACAGCATCTTCAATGTTAGCTCTGGTCAATTAAGTGAAGTTTTCTGTTTAGCCTAGGCTACTTGTTTTGTTTATGCCCATTGTAAATAAATGAAAGTGGTTCATTCATCATTGTGATTTTATTTTGACTTTTCAAACAACAAATACCGGAACACCGGTACTTAATACTAAACTAAATTTAAGACTTTAAAAGAGATGTATGGAATAATAGGCAGTATAGGCTACTTACCTTATGGATATGGATGGTCCTATAAAGTTCCACTTCAGTGACAGCAGGTGTTTCCAGTTCTTTATTTCAGCTTTTCCATTCCTTAAACGGAGTTCATAATGACCACTGACCAGACATAATGGCGAACAGGTGAATATCACAAAAACCTACAACAATCAGGCTACATTAACTGGCAGAAAGTTACACTGCACAGCTAGCCTACCGTACACCTTTAATTTGCCTATTCCCGATTCCGAAACTAGTGTAAAACGACCAACGACCCTGCGAATTTGCGAAAGACCCGGCCGAGGTCTCCACATTTTTAAGCGGCGTTTCTCCATCGGTTTTCCGAAAAACGCGACCGGATGTGCAACCACCTTAAGAGTCATGATGTCTACAGTGGCTTTTAAACGGAGATTGAAAAATTATCATTCAAGTTTGCCCTCCTCAGCTGCAATGTTGGTGAGTTTAATGTTGTTTAAATATAAGCTAGCAGATCGGATTTAGTTTTATTTTTGGATCAATGGGCAAGCCAGCCTGTCAATGGAGGATTTTGCAACTCTAGCTTGGGCTAGCTTTATCCCATTATTTAAAAAAACAAATCTAGTGTGCAAATTGCTGCTAGAAAGTAGCTGTGTGGAAGTTGTAGAACTTTCTTTCTTATGTCTTAACAGGCATAGCACTAAAATAAAAACTCCAACATTTAAACTATAAAATAGTTAAGTAGGCCTATATCCTTTTCCCCCTCCAATTAAGGTATAGTGGGCTCCTTGTGTGTGCTTTGCTTCCTTCAGGCCATTTCTGCTTAGTATAAGCAACCTTTTGTTTTTTTCTGTAGTCACTTAAATAAATTATTGGTAGTTGCTGGTTGCAGTTTTTTTGGGCTTGATTCTAAAGTGTACAGTAGTTGCTTATTTGGGCTTGCTTCCTAATGATGTTTGAAGTTTGAACCATTGGTTTCCACATTTCTTCATGTCAAGGAACCCCAGATTAATATGCAATTGTCCACAGACATCCATCTGAACCATTTTGAGCCATTTTGTGCCTTTTTTATTAAAAGTATTTTGATTTATTCTCAATGTGTTTTTAAATAACAGATGTACAACCTCACAATCACTGTGATCTTGTAGATCAGCTATTTTCATTCGTGGTTGTTTTCATAGACCTGGCCACTTATTTCTCTTGCAAAACTGGCAACACAGCAAGAGAAAGAGGAACTTATGCACACACAAATTGGTTATATGAAAAAGGTGGATAAGGCTAGCTCTGGTCTGGCCTCAACTTTCGTATCCATAGATAAGATATGCAAATGTAAATAATGATGTTCATGACAATCTTCTTGATCCAAGGCTAGCTCTGGTATAGCTAAGCTAGCCTAGGGCCTATACAACATTTCACAAGCTTATACTGTTATACACATTAAGTTCACATTATTTGGAAAAGGAATGGAAAGCCTTTTCGGTTCACTGAAAACTGGTCTATGAATAGGCCTCTATAAGCTTAGCACCAAGCCACCAATTAGGTATTTGATACAGTGGGGAGTCATATTTTGACAGCAGAAACTGCCTGTCATAATTTCCCTCCTTATCTAATGATTTTGACAGTATTAAGATGTTGATATTGATTTTGTATTCATCCTTAGGGCCCCAAATCACACCTTAGGAAGCATGAGTGTCTATTTCAAACACAAGTTATTTATAAGTTAGCGTTCACGAAATATTTCGCTCTATGGGAGGTTTCCTCTTGGCAAACCGAGCTGCAGACTTCATTCATGAACTCCCCATCGTATAAATATAAAAGATTATGCCCTGGGGGTTTAAGAGCTGTGACATCATGCGCCGTGCCTACGTCACCAGCCTCTCGTTCTACTTTTCAATGCCAATGGAGAATTTTAAAAGTAAACTTCCCAACCCTGGATACAGCCACTCCAAAACTGAAATCCTGCAATGATCTGACTTTACCACTTACTGTACCACCAATTATTAATTAAACTTAAAGGGATGGTTAATTTTTTTAATAATCTGTATAAAATACTTAATATATTAATATAGTGGACGTGCAGGTTGCAACTGTATTAATTGATTCCCGTGGTGGGAGTTTTGCTCTGGTTTTGTTGAATATTAAGTAGTTCCGGTCATTTTGTGGGGGGCACTGGGACCACGCATTAAAAGTAAATTAATTCACAAAACGTTTGAATTGTTATTTGTATATTGTTGACCTATTTCTAAAATATTAGCGCAACTTTCGTTTAACTTTGACCCCTCTATCACGTGGAAGTATTTTTGTGGCGTAGTGATATGGACACCAAAAAACATAGTTCTGTGTGATAGAGGTGTCAAAAATGTTGCTCTATATTGTAGAAATAGGTCAACAATACAAATGATGCTAGTTTTGTGAATTCATTTACTTTTAATGCGTGCCCCCCTGTGCCCCCCACAAAATTAACTACTTAGTATTTCACCAAAACCAGAGCAGAACTCCCACCACAGGACTCAGGCAATCAATTAATATAGTTGCAACCACTATATTAATAGCAAGTATTTAAGTTAAAAAATTGTGAACTATCCCTTTAAGATAAGAGGCCAAGTACACACCCACACAGATGGATGCACATGTGGGTGGTCTGGAATATCTTCAACAAAGCACCAGTGCCATCTCATGGACACTTTATGAAGTACATATTCAGAGAGGCCCTCCTTAATTCACAATGAAATGCATTGTCCCAAACGTTCTGTTAAATATAGAACTTCCCAATTTATGTCCATATAGTGTCTTTGTGATGTAAAGAATTTGAAGATAAAAAACCTGTGTAATTGTAGGATTCTCCATTGGAATGACATATTGTCGAGTATCGACCAATAACAGAACAAGAAAGTAAATGCAAAAAACTAAAACTTTAGTTCTCTACGATTTGGGATTTCTTTTTTCCCCCCAATTTCTCCCCACACCCATTTATGTTAGGCCTACTGCTGTAATATCGTACTGACTCACCTACCAGTGCAGAAGCCCCCACAGGGAGGACATAGAGCCTTCGTTCTACTCCTCCTGCCCAACACTAACTGCTTACAGGTGCCTACACGTAACCCTAACCCAGCCTGTAGGACGTGCCATGACAATTAGCCTATCACCCGCACCGCCCAGCTTCCATCGACAAAGCTGGATGCACAACGGTGGATTCGAACCCACAACCGCCACAGTGGTGGGCATGCAGTTTGGGATTTCATACATGAAATCTTTAAGATTATGGAGTGAGAGTAGTGATTTGCTCTTTCTTGTTTGGAACAAGTTTGGCCATCAAATAATGTGGCATGGAGGAAGCATGAGGCACAATGCCCTCACGCCTCAACTTACTATTAATCAAGTCAGTTAGCTCAACATCATTTTCATAAGGACTCAACCATTTTAAGTCAGACAGTCTGTAAAATGGTAAACATGCTGGTAAACAGACAAATTAACTAAAACGAAGATTGAAGTGAAGACTGGCAACAGTCTAGTTTAGTACATTATATTGCACTCTCATTTATATGCACCACCTTTATAATGTTGCACTCTTCCAATTATAATACTGCTAGTGTCGCTTGGGGTCGTTGGTTTGTGCATGTCTAGTGAGAAGTGAACTCTGAGGCATTTGGTATAGTAGTACGGTATATCATTGATTGATTAAATTAAAGGAAAACATTGTTTTATTATTATTATTATTGCTAATGGGAGGGCTAGCGTGGCATTGGTCCGACCTCACCACTCATCACCAGGAATACTGGTCCCTCATTGCCTGATAATAATGAAGTTGCCAGTGATGCTGGTCCCTTAAACGAGAGGACACAGACATACATACTCCGACTGTATACCCACTCTACTTTGAGTGCTACTAACTAATGTCTAATATAACTGCTGTTCTAAATCCTTTAGACCCGTTATTAACCTTATACCAACCTTGAAACCTAAGTTACGTCTTGGTGGTCCATTATTGGCTATTGATGGTAACTCAAATCTATACATCTGGGGGGGGGGGGTGTCATATTTCATATTTTCAGATGTGGATTGGCGGCCAAATACAGCTAATTCTGGGGGTCTTAATTTGACATGAAAAATTGTGTGATCTAAAGGTCAGAGGCCAAAAGTAAGAGCACGAAAGTTGTTCGGCATAAGGAGACGCATATGTGTATCGAAGTTCCATTGTCGACGGTCAAACGGTTCATGAGCTACCGGCTACAGAGCTGACAATGAGGTTATATCTTCCCTTCTTCTCTGGAATCCTGTCTCAAGGCAGACCAGAGGTAGAAAACTTTCATTCCCTGATGTCATCGATAGGGACACATGTATCAGTAAGCAGGAACTGGGGATGGCAATGAAGGACCGGAAAGTCTGGCGTGGCATTGTGAGACCCCGGGGCAGACCAAGGTGCAGTTGGAGATAATACATCGACTCACTGGCCTTGGAACGTCTCGGAATCCTCCAGGAGGAAGTCACTAATGTTGCTTTGGAGAGGGAAGTCTGGAGCACTCTGGTGGAGCTGTTGCCCCCGCAACCCGACTACAGATAAGCGTTTGAAGATGGATGGATGATCTCGACCACGGTCGAAAAATGATGAATAAAACACGTTATTTATAGCACCTTTTTAAACAAAGTTACAAACTTAAAATCAAACAGTAAATATTGGTTTATATTTCAGAACAGTCAAACGACCACTTCACCATTGTGCCCACTTTTTGACATTTTTAAAGACGTCCACAGACGTCCTGACATGTGGTAATTCCTAGGACGTCTGTGGACGTTTTGGGCACAAAAGTGTTAACTTCATAGGTCGTCAGTGCTAATTATAATGGTCCAAAGTGGTCTATTGTATCTAAGGAGGGCTGTGGCATTTCAGAAACCTGCCTACCAGTGATATCATCGGTAGCCTGGTTAGATTTAAAACATTATTTTGTATTAATGTTCAACATGTTAACTTTCCAGGAAGAAAAGGCTGTAGTTTCCAACCTTATGAAGATAAGGTTGGAAATGGATGCTCCTTTAAGATCAAATCACTGCAGTAACCATTTTGAATAGTTGAAAAGCAAGCATTTTAATGTAATATTTATAAGATTGAAATGCCTTAGATATGTTTTGTACTTTCCCATTCAATGAGACTGTCAAACATGATTTGACTGTGAACATAAAAGCTGGCTTTGGCTAATAGCTTGATATGGTTCAAATTAAAATGAATCTGTCCTAAAAGTAGACTTTTATATTTAATTTGTTTCAGCCGATTAGTCATATATATATAGTCTTGTACATATATTGTATATATGTACAAGAGCTGTGACCACCCCACATTTCATTTTTCAACAGGCTGGGAATGTTTCTGACAGCTTGTAATAATGAAGCCTCAATCAGAAGAATTCCCAGACGAGATGGGGATGTTAAACCTGACACTACATGGATTTCCCATCCTAAATCCAGGTTCTGTGATTACATCTGTGATTTTAGGTAGGTGGCAAAAACGGGGTTAGACACATGCACCGTGTCATTCCACGGACACACACACACACACACACACACACACACAAAGTTCTGAGGGCACAATTAGTTTGGGGGGCATACAGTAGGGGTGACACAATTTTCTACTGGTATAACACACTGACATCCGTGTAAGAGATTTGGCCCATATTGTTTTGAGTAGCCAAACAGCATTGGCCACGCCTCGTCGTAAGTTAACTTAAGTCATAAGACCTGGTACTTAAGAAACGCAAAATAGGGCCCTTTTCAAAGACATTGGACATTATTATAAAACATATGTTATTCAAATGTATTAATATTTTTTAGTAAGTGAAGACTGTGTGCAGGACTCCATTTTCTGCTGTATAACTCTTGAATCGTAGGTCATACAATCCAACAAATTTGTCCCCTCGATTCCTTGGAATACCGATTTGTGTGAATCTATACTTAATTTAATTCTGAGACTTGATTTACTTTTCATACGACGTTGCCCCATTTGGGACCATTATTCTCTGGGTTAAATTAACAGTGAGGATTTATTTTGTCAGTGTACCGTTTAAACTAATGTTTTTTCTAAACTGACTGTGTACAAGGTCATTACACGGTACACATTATCTCTGGAGACATGTATTCAAGATGTATCACTTTTATTTTCCATTTAGCAATGACTGAATCCTGCAAGCCCTAGGTAGACAACCCTGCCAGGCGGAGACCACACTTTATTTTCAAAGTCTGTTACAGAAAGGGATTGATGCTGATATAATGTTCAGCAAAAGTGCAACACACGTTAATAAGTTGTATCCCAATCTCCTACAGTACACTCTCCTCAAGTGCTGTGTATTATGAAACAAATCTTTGACAGTCACAGTAGAAGAATGTTTGACCTACAATACATATTACAAAATGATAGTTATTACATTTTCTGCTGGTTGTGTTTGTGGGCTGTGAGCTGTGAGCTGACCACCCAAGTATCCCCGGTCAGAGAGATTATGACACCAAAGTAGCTTATCAACAATGTGGCAGTTTATTCTCCATGGTTTCTACAAACAAACAAATACATTAGCAACTAGTGTAATGGCAAAGTACTCAGAATACAGCATATTATCTCAACATTATGGCAAAGTGAGCAATATATCAACGTGTTGTAGAAATAATATATTAAAGTCAAAGCAGAATAAAGGCTTACATAGTCAAGTACCCATGGCTGGTAGTGGGTAGACTCAGGGAGATCTGCAGGTGCTGCACGTTGCCTGTGTGAAGGCTGGAGATGGAGACTGCATGAGGAGTGTGGATGTGGAATGAGTTGCTGGTTATATGTGGCACACCTAAACTGTGATTGGCTAATGAGTTGAGTTGTGTAATGGCAAACACATGTGTGATTGTGGATGCAGGGAATGGGGAATGTCCACCAGAGGCTGCCATTCTGACAGCATGGATATAATTCACAACAATAGTACTGAAAAAGGAAGAGAGAGAGAGAGAGAGAGAGAGATAGAGAAAAAAACATTGCATGGATGCACCTGGGACGTATCCTCAGTGATGTATCCCAAGGTCATTGGGGTTTCGGGTCTCAGAACATCATACTGATCACTCAGGTGATCTTACTATACGTAAGAACTCTTTGAATTCATCATCCGTGACCAGTAGTTTTAGCAGCAGTGGGAACATGGCGGGCAATTGTACCTGCCTTAGTGATGGTCTTGACATTTTTGGCATTAAAAAAAGTGATGTAACGCCCTGTCATTACATCAAAGTATAATTAGTGACAAGTGATGGGACCACTAGTATAAAGGCCTGTTATCTTTAAACAAACTATACACATAGCACCAGAGTAGACCTAGCAGACAGTGAGTGTGCAGTCAATTTGTTGGACAATTAGAGAAGTCAATCAAACAATAATTCATGTCATGATTTGTAAATAATGTAATATTATAATTTGGTAAGATTACTTACACTAGTCTCGTGTAGTCAGACAACTATTCCACAATCTCCCAATGCTATATAGTCTGGAACTACAGCTCCGGAAATCCGAGTAAGGAAGCTGCCATTTCCGTTCACGAAAATATCTTTAAAAATATCTTTAGAGCTTATTTTTTATTTCCTTTCTGCTAAGCAGCAAGCTATATATGCTTGGATGATTTCTATTTATATTAGGATAAATGTGCGCGACTGTAAAGACGAAACGGAAGTGGCGAGGAGGCTCCACTTCAGCTTTATAGTTTACTCATGACAGCTCTTCCGTTGCTCCAGACTGTATGAATGCATTTGGAAATTGCGAGAGGCAACAGTATGGTAACGCAAAACTACTTACACATTATGTAACTATTAACTGTTTAGCACTGTAGCTCTACAACATTCCACATAAAATGATTGAAAATCATATCATTTTAGTTCAGTGACCAGGGAGCTAAAGAATGGTTCAGGAGCTGTATTCTCCCATGGGAATAAATAGAATACAACATTCTTCCGGTCTCCTAAAAAGGTGTCTGCCGACTTCACACTGATACGGGAAGTAAACCGGAGATGGCGAGGCTTGCTATTTCCGTCTTGGGTTTGTGCATTGCAACATGTGACCAGCTGCTGAGCTGGGGCTACATACCTGGAGCACAGGCAGAGCTACAGCCCAGGCAAACACACCCCAGACGGTTTCATGACCCTGTTGACATTTAAGCCAGAAGAAGACTGATAGTGATAGAAGGACTAGGCTAGGGGGTTTGTGCAACAGCTGCACATTTAGGACTACATTTCTAGGACATAGACTTTTAAAATCTTGGGCATTTCAGCTCAAGACAATAAGCAAATGAAAACTGTGAAGTGCTTGAAGTAAATTATCAATAATTAGGTTATTCCATAAATCAGTATGATAAGCATGTCCCTATAGCATCTAATCAACCAGTGTTACTAGTACTACACAATTTTACTTTATTTTCAACAATGATAGGAATGATTTTGGTCTTTATGGAGAGCAGACTCTTTTGACACAGTTACAATACTATTTCAAAGTTTCCCCCACAAAATAATAAATCAAATGAATCTGACAAAAGTGTCTCAGAAATGTAAATTACCCATTTAGAGTCCAAGCTCATTTGATTTAAATTGCCACATGGAACATGCGACAACATTTCCCTGCTTGAACATGCGAGTAAGTGACAAATAAACCCTCTTGAATCTTGAACTCTGTTGAATCACCAGAAACTACCATGGCATCTGTACATTGTTAACTGGCTAAAACAGAAATAGGCACAATAGGCAATATGTGTGTACACATATTTGACTGGACAAAGTGTCCCCACACTTCATTAAACATTGTGTGAATGCCACAGCATAGTAGATTAAGTTTTTATCTATCATATTAATATGAATGAATCCCTTTGACTGACTCTTTATTTTGTAATATAAAATCTCTCTCTCTCTCTCTCTCTCTCTCTCTCTCACTCTCTCTCTCAAAGGAGACATAAAGAACTTAATTTTATTGAAACTATGTAGGCTAGGCAGATAGGACACTATCTAAAGCCCCTTTCCAGTGGAACACTCAGTGTAGAATACTGTCGCACTCCATCAGCAAAGAACCTGTAACCTGTAAATGTAGCTAAGGTAACAACGTTATTTGTGGATTTGTTTTATTCAGGTGTTTCTGAGTTCTGACACACACACACACACACACACACACACACACACACACACTTAATCAATTAATTAATTAATTAATGTTAATAGGAAAGGTTGAGGTACTTTATGGTCTTCCTAATTACAACGCTGCCATAATAATGCTCGCGCATCATCCGACAGTTGGGTAGGTTATAGTCTCCATACGACAAGACAAAGATGCCCCTCATTACAGCATCTTTCATATTGGCCAACACAATTATTATTGTTTGTCACGTGCAACTTTGCCACGGTAGAGAGCTGGAAGGTCAGTGTTTTCAATTACAGATTGCATTGCTGATATCTAGTATCGGATTCTTGATCATGACATCATCTGTGCCTGTGGACAGTGTTAACCTCCTGGAGGCCACAGACACTGAGGATTGAATACTGTTACCAGCACAGTCACACGGCGAGTGAATAGAATCACATATTCAGACACGTATAACAAATATAAATGTAATCACCTTCATAATCATCATTGCAATTATATAGCCATTGGAATTACAGTATCATTGTGAATTGTCTCTTCTGACCAATTTAAACAAGTTCTTAGTTTAGTTTAGTTTTTAGTATAACCCACATTCCTTTGTCATTATCTCCAATGTTGTCATCATTAGTTCAGGGGTGGGAAACCTTTTGGGGCACAACATCACTTAGCTGTTTTCTAAGCTGGGGTGATCAGCCATCGTCTGAGAGGCTTATAGACTGCTAATTAGAATAAGTTGAATAACAATGAGACAATAATTGAATATGAATAATAAAGGTAAGGTAAATTCTGTCATCAAACAATAATGGAAAGAAATAATAATTTGTAATTAATGATTTTAAAATACTGATGATAGCACATTATAAAAAATGTGGCTACTAAAGAAAGAGGACAGATTCTCTGTTTATTTGACATGACACCACATACATATATGGCACTGCTAATAAAATGCAATAAATAATCCAAGCAGGTATCACTGGACATCAATATTTAATGAAACAAAAACCACAAAGTCTGTCATTTTCAGAACTGTTACTGATTAACACAGTTGAAAAGTTAATCTTCAGCTTGACTTAGTTTGAATGACTGTAGGCCTATACCTAGAAAGATAAATAGAAAGTTACATCTTTTTACCTCGAAAGATAAATAGTGGTGGTTTAAAAGTAGTAGTAGCCTAATATTGTCACGATACAAGGCAGGAGGTTTTCGGACCCAAGTGCAGGACAGAGGCAGAGAGGCTAAGTAGGTTTAGGCAGAAGGTTTATTACCAAAATCCAGGTACAGGAACACGAGGAAAACAAGAACTGGAAAATACTCTGGGAGTTCACTATATGATCAAACACAAGTGACATACAACAATGATCTGACAAAGGAAAAGACAAAACCAGGGGAGTATAAATACACAGACACAGGTGAACTCAAACTGATAATCAACACTAGGATAGGCTAACAGGCAAACAGAACACAGGTGACTAGGGTTACACTAATACAGGGAGGTGAGACAAGGCAGGTGACATCAGACAAGGCAGACAGAAAACACAGGAACAAGACTACAAAATAAGAGTACACACTAAAACACACAAACTAGGAACAAGGAACACTAGAAAAACATAACACATGTCACGGAACGTGACAAATATAGTACGTAACAGGTTACATAGACATCCTATTGATATGCACCCAGGGTCTAATTTGAGATATGTCATAGATCAGTAAAATATTGGTTTGATAGATGAATATAAAAATCTGACCAGGCAGGCTCTTCTTCAGACAGTAGGTTTTGGATGTGCATGCCTTTCAGCCTGTTTTTCAGCCTCTTTTTCAATATGAAAGCCTCAACATGACATGATGTGAATGGTTTCACATTCAGCTCTGTAGCATGACCTTGAACTGGTTGAGATCAATTATTCTAACACAATTATCTTCAGTATGTTTTGCATTCATAAAGACACACCTGAAATTGTAGAGACAGATTCCACATATCCAAACTTCTTCTACTTCACTTTTCCATTTGCGTATTTGTTGCTCCCTTCATTTTCTCCTCATAATTATTTTTTTCCCCCATTGAAACATGTCTGCCCTTTAGAACTCGCAGGGTTTTTTTTTTTTTTTCTCGCTCTCTGTCTCTTTTTCTGTCTCCCCTCCCTCTCTCTGTCCTTCTTTCCTTTTCTTTGGCTGCTTTTCATTCTGTTTTCTTTCATTGTTTTTCTTTTCTCCCTCGCCTAGGGACCCCTTTTTTTCTCTCTTCCTCTATTCAGGTTTTCTTTATTCTCTTTTCTGAATAGTTGTGGTACTTTAAGGGGAAGGGGAAGGAGAGAGAGCGGGGAGGGAGGTTAGTTTCAGTCAAAGCTGCAGCACAAAACTTCCTCCCACACCACATGCAGTGTGTCTTGGAATTGGTTTGTCACCGACTGGAAGGCACACTCTGCCTCCTTATATACCGGCATGGATGACAACCCTACAGAATATTGGTTCCTTTCAACGTTAGGCCTACGCGGGCAAAGGTCCTGCCTAAAAGTGGTGTTAGTTCACATGACGCGGTCGTGTGTTAAACTGCCAACCAGCGACATGTGAACGCTATTATCTCCTGGTCGAGGTGCAAGCAGGGAGGTGTTGTGTGCTTCACGAGGACGTCTTCATCAATGCAGTGAAATGACAGGTTACCTTGCGGGAGGCAGTCCCATTGCCATGGTGGGGGAACGTTATACCTACTCAATGGGCATTAGTCACAGTGGGACTCCAGTCAGATAAACACACCTAGGAGTAAACTGCATTGCGAGAACATAATAAAATAATGCTTGTACATTTGTTGATGTAGCCGTTATGTATTGTAATGGGGGAAATAACCTTGTGGAAAAATACAGCTTTGTGATCAGTACTCTTGATAGACAAAGCCATACCAGCCAGTTAATCTTCAGGTATCATGACAGAAATCATTCCGGCTCTTTATGATAGTAAAAGACTACAGCAAGTGCACCTATGGTTTCTACTGCACAGTCACACGCATCCACTTTCTCCCAGACAATTTAATGCATACCTCAATAGCATTGAAAGTGGGCTGGATAAATTGGAAATGATTAAAAATGCAGAAATGACAGGGAAACCGATAAAACTTTCTCTCTATAAGTAAGAACCAAAAAACCAGCATGATGGAATGGCAGGCTTGAAGGGGAGAGAAAGGTGAAAGACAGATGAAAGTGAAGAGAGATAAAAGCCGGAGTGAGGAGGGTGTGGGATAAAGCAGGAGGAAGGGAGGCAGAGATGAAAGCAAAATGAGAAAGATAAGAACAGAGTGAGAGAGACAGAGAGGGAAACGGAGGAAGAGATAGATAGTGTACAGAGCAGAGAGAGAGGTAACCATGGAAACAGGAGGAAGGTACAAAAGAAGAGATAGACAAAGGGTTTGATTTAAAAGAATGAAACTTGGACG
Source organism: Protomyctophum bolini (assembly GCF_963924005.1). Classification (NCBI taxonomy): domain Eukaryota; kingdom Metazoa; phylum Chordata; class Actinopteri; order Myctophiformes; family Myctophidae; genus Protomyctophum; species Protomyctophum bolini. Next base: position 28,435,540 of record NC_137865.1, on the reverse strand, counting down.
AAAGAAAAGTAATTCGGACTGAAATTTGTTACTAGGCAGTGGGAGGAATAATATGAGAGGGACAGCCATGGAGGGACAGGGGCTCTGTCCTCACCGTGTGGTTTTGTCAGCTTGAATAAGGCTGTTCTAACCAACATAAGGCACTCCAGAGACCTCTAGTGTTAATAGGCTTCTGTGGTTCATTCTGGGCCTCACCTTGAGTAAATCTTGGGCCATTTCAGTATACCGGTAAGATTGATGACATCATGCTATCTGTTTGCCTGTTATGTCCATCCGTCCGTCCGTGTGTCCAACCGCCCTTCCGTCAGTCAAACAAAGAGTTAAGGCCCCTGTCCACACAAAACAGGAGATGAATCCGACGAGTTTACACAATACAGATGCCTAGATTTCACACAGATACTTCATCCATAAATCACAGAGGGGACTGCACTGTAGGGCTACAACAACAACGAAAAAAGAAAAAAAGAAAAGAAAAAGAAATGAACTACCTGGGCAAATTCCTCTCCCACCTTACTGCAATGAAGCTGCATTCCTGATCAGAAGATATGGTTCCACCATGCTTCTACATTGTGTTCAGTGACTTATTGAATGAGCTTGAGGTACACGGTGTGTACTGTACGTGTGCTTCACTGTTGACTATATCCTTTCTGTTGGATAAATGAAATGTGTCTATATATATTAGGATTCATATTTGTATATCTATATAGAGTTACAGGCAGACAGAGGGTTTTTATTCTGTGGTTTTTGAGTCTCTTGTGGCTATCCCTCTTCCTCCCTTCCCCCTCTCTGTTTTTCTCTTCTCTGTCTTTCTCTCTCGTCCTCTGTCTCTGTTACTCTCTCACTCACTCACTCCCCCTCCCTCCTCCCTCTTTCTCTTGATCTCTCTCTCTCTCTCTCTCTCTCTCTCTCTCTCTCTCTCTCTCTCTCTCTCTACACACGCTCTCTCTCTTTTGCTCTTCCATGCCCCCCCCCCTCTCTCTCTCTCTCTCTCTCTCTTGTGCTCTCTCCCTTCTTTCTCTTTCCTTCCATAGCTCTCTGTCTCACTCCCTCGCCCCCCTCTCTGTTCCTTTTATATCCTCCTTGCTGAATGCTCTTCTCCTCTCCTCCCTCAACTCTGTCTTTTCTCCTTTATATTCAGTCTTATTTTTTTTCAAGCTCTCCCCACACTCCTTTCTCCAATGTTGTCTCCAAGCAGAGCTATTTCATTGCTAATATTCTGTCTTCCCATTTAGTACCCCATACAGAATGGGGGGGGGGGGGGGGGGTAATCTTTTATTTAGTCTTTTGGCTCTGGCCATCTCTGCATCCTGTCTCACTGTTTCGGTGAGACTGATTTGTTGAGAGAATTATAAAGACATGATTTGTTGAAACCCCACAAAAAGGGAAGAAGGAAGCAAACATGGAATCCATCAGTGTTGAATCAGTCATGTTGAATACTCTGCAGTGAGTTTGGTAGTGATTCACCTATGGGCCAGCCAGTCTCGTTCCTTAGTGCAGATGATGATGCATGCTCAAAAACCAAAGTTACTGCACTGCTCACATAAGCGACTGTTGTGGTGACTTTGCCATAATAAGGTGGGGGAAGCAGGTTTGTGATCACCTGTTAATGTGTCAACATTAATATATTAATGGAAGGAGCTAGATTGAGGCTTGCTGCCGGGGTGTGGCTGCTTTTATACAGTTTGGTATATTCCATCTGCGTCAAGCTGTGCTAGGGAAAAAAAGAAGCTTGGTGTGTGTGTGTGTGTGTGTGTGTGTGTGTGTGTGTGTGTGTGTGTGTGTGTGTGTGTGCGCGCGTGTGCGCGCGTGCGTGTGCGTGCGTGTGTGTGTGCGCACGCTTTTTTAAGGCCTAATTATGGTGGCTAATCATGCTTGGGTCTTACTTTTAGATCGACAGGCCACAAAGAGGTGAGCCCCGCAATGACAGAAGGTGTGTGGGCCTGCATCCTCAGACAGTGTGCAGAGAGGGAAGGCCAGCTTAAATATCATAATTGTCCCATAATCCAAAGACATGTCTGATCTCAAAACACAGACCAAATGTTAGGCTATTTCCTCTTTTATCCCCTTCTATCTGTAGTGATTTGACAAAACGGTGGATTTGGAATATGGTAAAAAGCTAGGAAAAAAATATATTCCTCTCCTGGATATTATATCTATTATATCTGTCTCAACTGCCTATATGTAGCTTTTCAGTTTGCCTTATGACAGCAGAGTGATGTTAAATTATAACCATCACCTTATAGCAGCTTTCACACAACCCCAGCAAACTCTGATTATATGCGCTCTGTCACTGTTGAATGAGGAAATCTACAATACTGACTGTGAGCTCACTAGCCTATAGCAAGTTAAGAGTAGGATATATTGTATGTGCAGCACAGGGACTGACTGGAAGCTAGAAGACCAGCGCAGTAGCTACTCAGTATATTGTCATTTGCATTTGTCAGGATGCACAGCATACATGTAGCCTACAATCATTTGTTTAACAGAAAACTTGAGTATAGCCATCAAACCTGTCTCTCGATACCTGAAAATGTCTGTCTGTCTGTCTGTCTGTCTGTCTGTCTGTCTGTCTGTCTGTCTGTCTGTCTGTCTGTCTGTCTGTCTGTCTGTCTGTCTGTCTGTCTGTCTGTCTGTCATTCTCACTAGCCCCCCAGCCCCCTCCCTTCCTCTTTCCATTCTCAATAGGGGGAAAAAAGTTATAACATGTGACCTATATCATATGATACTGTAAGGCATGGTTCTCATCTTATAGATAAACATTCACAGCAAATTGTCCGTTTGGACGGTTTAAAGAGAAGAGGTTCCTTCAAAAGTAGGACTTTTAGTCACATGGACACCCGTGTCAGAAGAGTGTTTGTCTGAGAACTGAAAGTGTGCGGAACTGAAAGTGTGCTGTGTCAGTGCCGTGTGCAAGGAGTTGTCCCTGAAATCGCAGCTGGGTCGTGACTTATACTTCCCCCCGCTCTCTTATGGATGTCAAAACCATTGTTAAGATGTTTTTCTTTACTATTCTATGAATCACAATACTGCCATTGGTTTGCTTTAGACCCGGACATAAATACAGACTGAGTAGATGGACAAATGAGCAGGTTTTGCTGTTATGAAGATTTCGGGCCCTGCATGGAAAGGAGTATTATTCCTTCCCCAAACTTTTGTTGTCTGTGTCTTTTTCATTTTCCCCATAGGCTAGTCGTGTGTTGTTTTATGTACGTGTCCCTTGTTGTTCCATCCATGTGGTTTCTTTGTCTTTCAGCCTCTTATCTCTTTGTTTCTTCCCTCTCTCTCCTTCTATTTTCTCTCTCCCGTTCTCTCCCTTGACTTCCTGCTATCTCTCCCCCTCACTCACACCCTCACTCAATCTCTCCTCCCCCCCCCAACCCCCTCCCTCTCTCTCACTCTCATTCCCTATCTCTCCCTCTCCTCCTCCTCTCTCCCTCTATCTTTCTCATTCTCACAGCACTCCCAGGCGCTGATGATTGATCAAGGTTTTCAAGGTTTGCCCTTTCCTGTTATTTAGTGGGAAATGTTTATGCACGTCTCCGAGCCGCACAGTCACAATTGGCATATGTCCGTGCAGCGTTGTTGCATTTTGCATGTGTACAGTAGTGCACACATATATATATGCTATATATATTCGTAGATATATATACTGCTGTATATGTTGTTGTGACAGTGTCACTTTTTCAGGCAATGCCAATCTTGTGTTTATGAGTTAAAGGATCTTGTGAGGTAAGCACGGCGTTAATAGCGTACCTGTCTCATTATCAAGATCAGCATGTGGATGTGGATGTACCTAAAGCACACACAACCTGTACTTAGCCTGCAGGTACTGTGTGCCGCACTGTTTCTCAACACAGCCTGAAAGAAATCTGGAAGTTCAATAGTTAATGTCTTCCCTTGCTGTTTTTCCTTTTCGTCTCTCTCTCTCTCTCTCTCTCTCTCTCTCTCTCTCTCTCTCTCTCTCTCTCTCTCTCTCTCTCCTTTTCTCTCTCCGTTCCCCTTGCTCTCACCCCCCCACTCTCTCTCTCCTTCATTCTGCACGCCCCCCCCCCCCCTCCACCCCCTCCCTTTCTCTTGCTGATGGACTCTTCTTTTTATTTTCACACTCCACCATCCCCCCTTTTTTTCTTCTCTCTTTTTTCTCTCTTCTTCTTTCCTCTAGACCCCCCCTCCTCCTCCTCCTCCACCTCCTCTCCCTCTTTCACTGCGTTTTCTTTCAACCCTCCCTCTATCTCTCTTCCCATCCCCACCCCCCTCTCCAGCGCACCCCCCCACCTCTTTTCTTTTTTCTTTCTTTTATTCTGTCTTTCCCTTTCTTTTACCACATCCTTTCTTATGCTTCAGCCCCCCCTCCCCCGTCTCTCCTTTCCCTTCTTCCTTCTTTTTTGCTGCATTCTCTCCTTCCCTCCCCCACCCCTGCTCTCTTTCCTCTCTCTCCCTTTTTCTTTCTGTCTCTCTCACTACCCCCCGCACCCCCATCCCCCCCCACCCCTTTCCTCTGCTCAGCCTCACTCCCCCTCCCTTTGCCTCCTTTCTTCCTTATTCTCTCTCTCCCCCACGTCTGTCTCTCCCCCTCCCTCCCTCCCTCCTCTAACTGCTTTTCTCTCCTTTCTCTCTCTCCTTCTCTTCTCTTTTGTCACTCAATTTTTTTTCTTTTCTCTTCTCTCTGTATTTCTCAGACGCTGTACTTCGGGCTGTCTCTGTAGTTAATTACTTTAAATCTGGAAGAGAAAAATAAAATACAATATGGCTAACAAACTACAGTACACAGTGAAACCCGGAGCCTTAATATAACTCTGAAGGTTTGAAAATGGACCCACGTGGACCCTTGTGAGTCCTTGCGGATCTCAGAGTTAAATTAACGCTCAGGGTTTTACTGTGTACATGGTCTCTGGAAAGTTAAATTTCGAGCATATCTCAGCCACTATCTGTCTGACAGACACACCTCCACCCTTAGTCTATGTGTGTTGTGTGTGTCAGTGTGAGATAGAGTGTACACACTCGTGTGTGCCTCTATGCGTTTGTGTATGTTTGTGTTTCCCCCTCTCTCTCCTTTTCACTCTCTGTTTTTGTGTGTGCACACACGTGCGTATATACGCGTGCGCACACAGAGGAACTACTGATTAGATTTTATAATTGTTTGTGTGTTTTTGCGCTCACTCGCTGCTATAAGAGGGAAATGCAAAGTATGCTGAGTGTGATCAAGAAATGATAGAGGCACTGTCTCTGCTGTGTGCTTTTAAAAGAGAAACGTGCGCTGAAGGGTCATGCTGAATTGTATGTAGTGA
>NC_137865.1:28372752-28425252 GCF_963924005.1 Protomyctophum bolini | reverse complement strand
GTCTTCTCCATTTCAAGACCACAGTAGGCCCACACTACATTCTGTTAAATTCAGTGTTTTATATTGGAGAATTGTCTTTATATCTGAATGATGCTGCCGTTACTTTGTGTGTATGTTAGAATATACTTAAAGCTACAATCCAGGACTTACTTTAATGAATGAAATGCTATGTTAACAATCTGTATGGCAGAGTATGTTAAAATATAACTAGCACATCTGCAGTGATGGGAGAAGTTCTCCCTACTCTTCAATTGAAAAATGTACACCTGGTGTCAGGTAGGAAACCTACTCACAATCTCAGTAAAGTTATCCAAAGCAGATCGTGCACCGGGTTGGACACTATAGATGGGCCGCAACCTTTTTTGTAGGTCGGACATTGTTGTAATTACAACAGACCAAAAACGTAAGGATTGTAGCTTTAAAGGAATATATGTCCAAACGTATATGTTTACTTCAGCTATTGTTAAAGACGCTTCTCCCCAGCATCTCAACACTTGATGGAGCATAGTGTGACCTACTATATATGAGTTTGACTGACATGAAGCCAGTATGCAAATCCTCACTCATCTCATTGTTTCCTCTGTTGTATTATTGAGTGTGGGTCACCCTGTGGCAGTTCTTACTGTCCAGACAGTTACATGCATTTGTTTTCAATTATTTATGAAATTATGGTACTTCTGTGTGTTTATCCCCTATTATGACTCATTTTTTAACCAAATAGAAATGAAAGAGAGAGAAAATAAAATCTAAACTAATTACTTTAAAAAGTAATTCCCAAATACTTTTGTCTCCCTAGGGTATGAAAGAATTCAAGTGTGAAGTGTGTCAAAGGGAGTTCACTCTGTCTGCCAACCTGAAAAGGCACATGTTGATTCATGCCAGCGTGAGGCCCTTCCAATGCCACGTCTGCTTCAAGACATTTGTCCAGAAACAGACCCTTAAAACTCACATGATTGTCCACCTGCCGGTCAAGCCTTTCAAATGCAAGGTAAGGACCGGACTGCATGTATCTCAATCCAGATGAGACTCCTCTTGTAATTGAGCATGTGGACTCACCTGTCCTGTTTTCCCTTGTTGCCTCTCAGGTGTGCGGGAAATCTTTCAATAGAATGTACAACCTCTTGGGCCACATGCATCTCCATGCGGGCAGCAAGCCATTCAAGTGCCCTTACTGCAGCAGCAAGTTCAACTTGAAAGGAAACTTAAGTCGACACATGAAGGTCAAACACGGCGTCCTGGACACCTCGCTGGATCACGGTGAGGAACGCTGAAGGAAAAGTCCATAGCCACCTTTGAAACGGTTAATTTACGTGATGACATTTGCGTGGGTACGCATGTCTAATTTCTGTTAGTTGGACTCCTCTGCATACTTCATAATGCATTATTGTCACTCAGTCGGCCCCTAATGCACTTTGACTCAGCATGTACTGTAATCTACTGGCCTGAGTGTTTTGGTGCTTCCCTGTCACTCCCTCACTGTGTGTTTAGTAAATATAGCAGAGACTGGATTAGACATGCCTGTCTCTATCAGTGGAGAGTGATATGGAAGCATTGGAGGAGGTGCAATCTACGGACTCTCCTCAACGAGGCCATGTCTCTCATCTGTAGTCAGACTCACTGGCCCTCTTTCCACCAGGGTTGAAATGGTTCTATTCTATTTTCCCAGCCTAATTTTGAACCAAATTAATTGGTTCAGTACAAGTTGATTCGGAAATGGAACCAAGATATACTTCTTGCCCTGAAGTGGGAACCACAGTGATCGAGTGTCTCACTATTGTGATAGGCTATATAGTATATAGTACTATACCATAATAAAAATCACACCTTTGTGAAGTGAGGGTCGCTCTTATCATCGTACATCAACATGACGTAAAATAGACACTAACAGCCGATTTTCTCAGACACTGTAGCGTAAAATTCTCGGTTCATTGTCAATGGGAATTTAATGTTTGTGCAAGACAAAAATCACACCCGTGAAGTGAGGGGCGCTAATATATTAAAGTCTAACTCATGTTGATTAGGTGTCACCTAATCAACATGAGTTAGACTTTTGTTCTACATCACCATTACATCACCTAATTGGTGATGTAATGGTGATGTAGAACAAACGGTGCCAACACAAACATTAAATAACAATAAAGAGAAGAGACAATGACGTAATGAGGGACAATATGACGTTAATGTTCCCTTCATTGTCAATGGCGTTTTTAAAACAAACATTGAACTAAAAACAAACAATAAAAGCTGTATATAGGAGGGCCCCTCAAAAATAGACACTAAGCCGATTTGCTCAGACACTATAACGTAAAATTCTCGGTTCATTGTCAATGGGAATTTAATGTTTGTGTAAGACGAAAATCTACACTAATAGCTGAATATAGGAGGGGCAAAAGAATACGGTCGGAAACCAAAGGTATTTTGGTGGAAAAGGGGTCTGTGTGTGTCTGAAGAAATGGTGGGCTAATATTTGTGCATCTACACCTTCTCCCTCAGAAGCCCCACAAGACGTTGAGAGCCAGGACGACTATGACGACGACAGCTTCGAATTCAGTGAACGAGAAAATCGGGCGAGCAACAACACACCAGACATCACTAAACTGTCTGAAATGGAGTATTATAGCAGTTATGGGAAGGGTGGCGGGCGCTACAACACTGCATGAATTATTCAAATGACCCCTAAATTGAGTGTAAGTATGAACTTACTGTATAACAATATAGGGGATTGTGTTATTTTTGCTGTTTAAGGCATAGTGCTGGAATCTTCAAGGGCATGAAGTCATCCAGCAAATTCTGCACATTCATATGCACTGGAATCTCCTCATTTGCCATAGTCTGGAATTGTAGACTTCCTTCCTAATTGCCCATATTCTTCACCACAGAAACCTACAAATCTACTGAAAGTGTAGATTCACAAAATAGGGGAAATTATTTTTAGGAGGGGGAAAAACATCTATTGTCATTTGATTTGAAGAGTATGCTCAGAGCCTAAAACGTAATGCATATTTTATAGCTAATAGAAAAATAGACAAATAAAAGCATATGGTGACAGCATAATGCACTTACTCATTCAGACAATCCCGCTCTCTTTCAAGCGAGTCTGTTGGGTTACATTGAGGTCACATTTCAACAGGGTGAGAGAAGTCTTCATATTAATTTCACTTGCCATAGCTTATCCAGTTGCAGAGGTTAATGTACTTACAATTATCACTTTGTACTAAGTTGAAAATGCCAGGTTAAGGTCTAAAAGACCACCTAAATTCCATAGGATTTGCAATTCAAGTTTTGTTGTATTTTATTGTATAGAATGTTTCAGTCCTGGATGTTGGCTGGTACTGTAATCAGTGCATTGCACTGAGGGCAACAATATGTGAGCGGTCTGATTTTCTTAAGTTCCTGCATTAGCAAGCATCACTCTGTATTGATCTCTAGTCTATGAATGTAATTGTTGCTGTGGAATGTTTAAGATGCTAATGAAAAAAATAATCAAAATAACTTTTTAATTGTAGACCCCTTTACCAAAGAATTGGATTTACCAAATCCTGCAGCTAAGGGCAGCAGCAGTGACTTTGCCATAGCATTGTACAGGGTTGGGACGTTGGACTTCATGGGGCCCAATTGCAGATCTCACATAATTGCATTTAGGTTGGCCCTCCCACCCATTTGTAGATTTCTTCAAAAAGAAGAGAACAGACTGCGACACTGCTTCCCTTTCAAGAATCCGGTCCCATCTAGGCCTTCACAGGACAGACTGCAACATTTTTAAAAACACAATGCAAACCTTGCATTCTTATTGCAGTCCTGGTTTCTGTGTATGAATTTCAACAAGAACTGTCCCAAAAACTTTGGACAGAAATATTAAGTGCCCCTGTGTGTCTGCGAGAGCATGCCATCCATCAAACTGTACACTGGTCCAAAGTGATGAACGACAACCTCCCAACATGTGACAGGGCCGTGGACCTCACGGAAAATGATTTGGGAAATACTCAATATATTCAGTTTCTCAGTGCTTAGCTTTTCACAAACATATAGCTCTGCAAACAAAGTATCGATTAGCAAATGTTGATATAGCGCATTTAATATGAAATGCAATTCTTTGTGAATTATTCTGCCTCTGTGTTCATTCCATCAGTTTTAGTGATGATACAAAGGGGAACTACACCATGTTCAGCTTCAATGGCTTTCTGTATTGTTAGACAGTGTGGATATAATGTTGATAGAAATGTATGTAATGTTATGTACCAGACAATACTGTAAAATAATAAATTTATTTACCTTTAAAAAGGCTCACCTTTCATTGTTTTGAATTAATTCAGCTTAATTCAAGAGAGGTTCAAACAAGGGAGATTTATTGGCAATTATGCTTGACATCGGCTTCAGTCTTATCGAAGGCATAATTCAGTTATTTGAATACAGTACTTCACATAAAAAATACAACCATGGAGCAAAAAGGAGTGAAGATTGGCAGGTGGAACATCTCTCAACTGCAGAACGATTTAAGAAGTAAGCTACGGGATTCTGTTTCTACACAGTAGTAGTAGGTTTTTCTTATCCTTCAGTTGAAATGCATGTGGTTTTCTTGACCTTTTAAGTTAAAAACGAGGTACAAAAACAGGACAAGAGTATTGTCATTTCCAGGCTAGCTGGACTCTTTCAAGTCCTTCACTTGCCGAGGGCTTTGTCCAGATTGTTCTTGATGGCGTCCAGGAAGTCTGTGGTGTTGACGTAATGCTCGTTCAGTTTGCAGCTGAGAAGACAAGACAAGACAGGACAAGGGAAATCAAACTGAAACCTCAGTTCCCGTTTTCAAAAAGCATTCAACTACCGGTATTCAATGATTAATTGCCCTGCAGGCTATATTTGAATATAAACAGTTTTTAAGAGTATATAATCTTTTTTAGTTGAATTAAATGTTAACGAAAAGTAAGATCGCTTACTTGGGCAGGCCGTGGATGCAGCCTGCAAGGTCCTTGGTCATAACACCACTTTCCACGGTCTCAACACAGACCCTCTCCAAAGTCTGAGAGAACCTGCAAGGAGAAAAACAAAAAAATATTAAAATGAGCTCACACCACTCTTATATCAGCACATCTGAGCAAACAATGACAGATCATTTCAATGATTTATAAATCCCTTACTTGATAAGGTCAGTGTTGCCATCAAGTTTACCCCTATGCTCAAGACCCCTGGTCCAGGCAAAGATGCTAGCAATGGGGTTGGTGCTGGTTGACCGTCCCTAAAGACAGAGACAGGATGATCAAAGACAACCATTGATACAAGGCATAAAGATAAAGCTATTTTAATCCTTCATTGTTGCCAGCTAAGGTTTATTACAATTTTCACCACCAGATGTCACTGCAAGTACACATAACTGGTGTAACTAGGCAAAAAAAAATTATTTCCCCACTGCACATTCCTAGATTGATATTAACATTGAATAGCAAAATAGAATACCTTCTGGTGCTCACGGTAGTGCCTGGTCACAGTGCCATGGGCAGCTTCAGCCTCGATAGTCTTGCCATCAGGGCACACAAGAACCGATGTCATCAGTCCCAAGGAGCCAAAACCTAAAAGAACCTCACAAAAAAAGATAGATGTCAATCTACAACATCTTGCTTAATAAAAAAAAAAGTTAAATAAAATGGGGAACACTCAAGTTAGAAGCTATACAATTCCCTGGTGGCAATTGCTTTTATTATGATGCTGTAATGTCAGTTTGAGCGAATCTCACCCTGAGCCAGGATGTCGGACTGGACATCTCCATCGTAGTTCTTGCAGGCCCACACAAAGGCTCCAGAGGACTTCAGTACTTGGGCCACCATGTCGTCGATGAGTCTGTGTTCATACCAGATCTTCAGCTCGTCAAACTGTGGCTTGTAGTTCCTGTCAGACACAAAGCGTATCCACTTGAAATGTGTCACAGTGACCAGAAACATGGTAGTAAACATATCAACCAAATACTACAGTGACACCTTGATATTATAAGCAAATACATTTCATTTAATATCAAGTTTGTGTAGATTACAGACAAAAACAAACATGAATGGATGGGGGAAATGACAGATTGATCCACAAGGGGTGCCCTTTCAATACCTTTTTTTTTTAGCAAGTTTTGGAAACAGTATGGCAGTACAGTAACAAAAGCTATGCTAATAGGATAACATACTGGGCTCCATTTTTTGTTTGTAAAAAAAAAGAAGACTCACTTTTGAAAGATATCCTCGAAGATGTCCTTGAATCTACCATCATAGGCTTTGAGAATTGTGTTCTTGGTGCTCATGTACAGAGGCCACTTCTTGCCAATGGCATACTGGAAGCATGCGTGAGCAAAGCCAGTAATAGACTGTAGGAGAAAAAAACAGGGCAAAGGGTTACGAGTCGGAAAGGCCACACAAGTAATACAGGGGTTAACAACCTTTTGTCTCTGGGCCAGGCTAGACCTCATATATACACTAGTACCATTAGCTGACACCACCATTTCCCATAGACAGGTTGAAAGTCCCAGCGAACAGTATGACCTCCACTGTTGTAAAACCAAACAAACTGTTGCCTTGATATCCGCAAACAAAACAGTGTTTAGGCAGGATCACATGAGGTGAGTGCACCCAAACCTGAGTTTCACGGAGCGCTACAGACACCACCACATGCAGGTTATACTTATTCTACGCATGTAGATTGTTACTCAGAAGCAGGTTTTACATTGCAGTGGAAATATAACTGTGCAAATATTAACTTAATAACAAACAATTGGATTATCAATAGTAGATGCAAATTTATGAATAATATACTTTCAACCGACCTTGTCGGTTTGCTACAAAAATGACAGCATCTTAATTATCGATTAATTGCGAACGCAGTGAGCACTTACTATGAGACCTAGCAGATCATGTCTGTCTGTCCCGCTATCCAAATATGGAGTGCGTTGCATCAGCAATCACTCAGCTCCATATATGGGCACAAAAGGGGCCAGGTCCACATATACAGTAACAGCGGGACAGACACGCAGAGACAGACAGACAGACAGACATGATCTGCAGGGTCTCAGCTGCGTTCGCTTCCCGCGTTTTCGCGTCTTACTGGTAATATCTACAAGCACACAACGGTTCATAATGCGATATGTTGGGTTCTTTCAGATCTGCTCATTTGGTCCAAATTCATTATAAAAATCACACCCGTGTGAAGTGAGGGGCGCTAATATATTAAAATCTAACTCATGTTGATTAGGTGATGTAATGGTGATGTAAAACAAACGGTGCCAACACAAACATTAAACGCCATTAACAATAAAGAGACAATATTACTAAACAAACTCAAAAAATAAATGAATATGTCGTTGAACACCGTTTACATCTGTGTGTTGTTTCGGAAAGTAGTCAAAAACACATTGGACTCCATTGGACCCTCAAACTGTCCACCACCTCTCTCCCTCTCATGCAAGTAATTGACAATATATTAAGTCACAACACCAACTTTCTTGAGGCAGTATTGAGTATTGCATAGTTTTAAAAATAAGGTTTTCTTAATTTCCTGAAAGAAATATATTTTTCAGAAAAATGAACATTTTGGAGTTATATAGCAGAGATATATAAAATGCACTTCTCAATTGCTCGATTAATCAAAAACATAATCTAATAGAATAATCGCTAAGAAGATAATCGATAGTTACATTTTCTTCAGTAAAATCTAATGAGGAAAAAATTAAAAATAAATAGAACACACACCTCATCTGTGTTGTACATGCCCATTCCACAGCCACCAGCGGGGAAGTCATAGACCTCCCATTCCTTGCCTGCGCTGCCATCAGTAGGTGAGAAGATCATCTTGAATTTGCCCGGCTTGTCAACAACAAAGTCTGTGGCTCTGTACTGTAGTGTAGAGGGAACAATGAATGACTTGTCTTTTGTAATTCGAGGATAAAAATGGTGTTGATATGAATATTCAACAAGCCTGGGCTGTTGCACTACCAAGTCTGTCACTTTGTGAAAAACAATGGGTGTAAACCGAGGAGCAACAGAATATCTCCTGCGTCTAGACGGAGCTGACCTGATCGCCAAATGCATGTCTGCCAATGGTGATGGGGTTTGTCCAGCCAGACACAAGCCTGGGAATGTTCTTGCAAATGATTGGTTCACGGAAGACAGTGCCGCCCAGGATGTTCCTGATGGTTCCGTTGGGACTTTTCCACATTTTCTTCAAGCTGAACTCTGAAATGAAATCACAAGAGTTTTTCATTGATTGATTATTTTATTTCACAGTATGTAGAATGGGTACATTTCAAAAACGAAAGCACAAGTCAATACAAAAACTGTTACTTTGATCTGTTACCATGATAAAGCACTAAGACTTTATTACAAGTCTTAGTGCTTTATCATGGTGTCGTCCACAAAGTAACAAAAGTGACACAAAAACATGTCACAGACTGGAATCGTCTAGTACAATGTTCATGTGGATAGGTTTTGTAAACTGGCTAATGAGTACATGTCAAACACAGACTACAAGAAAAAGAGAATTATACCTTTAACCACTTTAACACAGTCGTCAGCAGTTTGGGCATATCATTATAGAGCAGTGGTTTTATAGTCGGCATTTGAGCCACAAACCACTGATGAGAATTAGCCTCTCAGACCCTAAACTTAGAATATTGTGTTATCATTGATCAAAACTAGACCGGTGCCCGGATGTAGAGCACAGAATCGGTGACAATGAAAGTTGGAGAACCATGCCCCACCTGGCTATGCAATGCCCGTTGTACCCGTGTCAGAGTACCCGTTCCACTCATCTCTCTGTGTCCCTTTATTCCTATATATGGAGTTGTGTCAGACATGCCCAAATAGACTGCATTGCATCCACGCAATCACGAAGTCACGAAGATGCCAGTTGCCGCGTGCGGCAGGAGTCTCTTCCTGGTTTTTAGACAGCTGGTGGATGGAAATTAAGCTCCACCCACGGTCCCACGCTGCAATTTGCAGCGAGGGAAAAGCGTTTCCGGTTTTCTGGCCGACGCTGCAAGCCGCAGTGTGGGTGGAGCTTAATTTCTATCCAACAGCTGTTTAAAAACCAGGAAGAGACTCCTGCCATGAGCGGCATTTAGCATCTTCGTGATGCGACTTTGTAGAAGCACCCATATGGAGTGTTGTGAGGTCAGAACAGACCAGCTCCATATATGGACCCTGAGCAGTGGCCCTGTACAGATCCCAGGCAGAGGCCTTTTGTGGCCCCACAGGGACTGCACTCCCTGTGGGGGTGTGGAACGTGTGTGTCGAATTTGAGTTACGTACATTACAGCCGTACAGAGACGTGGTGCATTTATAGATAGATAACAAGGGGAAAAAACCTGAACAATTTCAATTTCCAATTGTTTTTGTACAAGCCCAGAACACATCACGCTAAAAACGTGTTGTCAGCTTGTAGATCAGCTATTTTTTTTAAATAGTTTGGAATTTCACAAATACTTTTATAGTGGTTAAAATGTTATTACCAACAACTCTGTCCTCATCGGGTGTGATGGTGGCACATTTGACAGACACGTTGTACTTCAGGGTAGCCAGGGCCGAGTCGATGGTGACCTGGTCATCTGTCTGGTCACGGTACGGCAGACCCAGATCATAGTACTTCAACTCAACATCGACGTTAGACAGAATGAGCTGAGAAAACACAAAATGAGAATATCAGAACCCATGCACGCTTTACTCTGAAAATAGGACTACACAGGAACATTTCTGTCAAAGAAGCTATGTTTAGCCAGGTTTCCCCAACACAGCTGAACACACTGTACTCCAGGGACACTCTGAGTCAAATCATTATTTTAACGAGGTGCAAGATCTACTCCTCTAGGTACAATTTCAAGTATGAAGTATTACAGTCTGTAAAACGAGTAAGTATAGGCAATTTTATTATCTAATATCAATGCATAATAGTCCATTCATTGTGTGACGTTTTCTACCTGTAGCTATACCATGTTTACATCATTTTAACAATACATTCATCGTAAAATGACAACAAAAAATAAACATTACATAACACTGACTGATATCATCCCTATGATCCATGTTTCGTCCCAAGCCAGCACACCATCTGCCCTCTCCAAAGGCAATCAGCCAACCCCCGAGAGGAACCTCTCACAAAACCCCTCCCCCACATCATACATAATCTCACTGCCATCAGCCCCCTCCACACACACACACTCCTCCCCATCTACGTTGTCAGTCAGTGATATAAAAATAGACGAGTCAGACAGTGTGGGCTGCCGCTGTCCTGCCCCAAGGCAGGCAGACACAGATACACACAAACACACACTAATGTTTGCATGTTCACATCCCCCATCAAGTTAACACTTACTACGTACCTTTTCTTTGATGAACTCCCAGATGATCCTGGTCATTTCATCTCCATCCATCTCCACCACTGGCTGGGCCACCTTAATACGTTTGTCGGCATCTGTCATTCATACAGAAGACAAAGTAAACAGACTTTTATTTTACTACCCTGTAGGGAACAAAAAACAGTTGCCCTGGGACCGAAATGGTAGCTTCATCACTATGATCATAATTATTGCATATAGGTCAGGAAAAGATCCCTTTGGTCGGTTAACAGAGTTCCTTTTTTGATTATGGACTTCCAAATTGGACAGTGAGCCTCAAATCAGAGTTCAACACCATATTATTATCTCCAACACAATGTGGACTCTTAATGTGTTAAAGCCAACATTTGGGTGTACTAATTCAATGTCACAGGGTTAGATTGGACTAAATTACAGATTCTCTTTTTTTTTTTTTACATTCAAACTGTAGTACCAGTCAGATCTGTTTTCACTCAACTTTGGCGATGAGGCCTGCCAACAAGGAGATGCAAGTAATCAAATGAATACTGGACAACACCCGTTTTTCCTCCCGGAATTTTCGTCAGTGAGGGGGATAAATTTGTAATATGCTATTAACGGTTTGTATTCTTTTTGGAAAAATATAAAAAGATACTCCTGTGGAAAGGCTATATTATTTTACTTAAATTGACCCTATAAACAATTTAGTATTATGTAAGGTTATGTAATCCCCACATATCCTACAACAACTTCTGTAAACAGACTTCACTGTAGTATCTTTTCATAAATTATATTTGTACTTGTAGGCTGTCTGCTGTCATGAAAGTTTATAGTTAGAGAAATTCAAAGTCCAGCCGTCTGCTGTCCAGCCTCTCCCACCCCTCACTGGGGAAAATTCTGGGAGGAAAACAGAAACGGGGTGAGTTGTCTTGTTACCGATGCAAGGAATCAAGTGACTTTCTGGCCTCCCAGCCAAGTCAGTGGGCTCCAGCAACATGATACTTATATAATATTATAATTGAGTAGTGTCTGTCTGTTTGAACAAAATGGCGGAACACATTGGAAATGTACATGACCCCACATTACATTTGGTGAAAAAGATTACCATTTTAATTCATATGAAATAAGATAGCATGGACCCATGTGCATGCTTAAAGACACTCAACCTTTAACAGAGTCTATCAAGCCTTGGTAGCACCTGTCAAAATACACTCAGTTCAGTTCCCATGCTCTTGGCTAGACACATGGTCCCTGTCAGCTGAAGGTACATACTACGTAACATGGTGGATCATTGAAAATAACCCAGAGGTCAGTACAGATGTAACGTTAGATGCCCCTGTAACCAATGGCACAGTAGTGTGATAATGGTGCACTCTTCTACAAAATGTAACATAAACCTAATCAGAAAGATTTATCTTGAGTTGATACCCCCTCTTTTTATTTTCTCTCCGTTCGAGGTACTGCATATACTGTATAAATGCTGTCGCCAGTATGAACAATAAAAATCAATAAAATTAAAAGGCCCATCTTGTGGCGTAGGACAATGCCATTTTATGTTCTTCTCAAACATCGGAATTCTACTCTTTCTGCCGAGTACACAAGATTGTGTGCTGTTCTTAGAAGCAGTGTTTTCCTTAGCCCTGAAACATGACTGCCATGATGATTATCATGACAGTCATGACGTAACTTCACCCTATTTTTGGCACTCGCTGCATTTACAAGTTTTCCGTATATATAAACATTCAGATTTCAAATATAAAGTACTCACATTTTGTCCCACGGGTGTTAGCTAGTAGCAGCCCAAACGCTAGCACTGCTGCATCCCGCGTTCTTTAATAAAAAGCATTTTTGTCCGAGCGCCCCGGCTACTTTTTTCAAACGGGGTTCGTTTGGGAAATCCACAGTTGCACACCGGGAGCGCACTCGCCTATTAGTCTGTATTGGCAGGGCGGTCAGAGTACCTATATCGAACACACCGAGTGCCACCCTCCTCCCGACCGATAGGGGCGCGTAGTTGAAAGCCAATGGGAAAATAACAGCTCGGATAAAAATGCTTTTTATTAAACAACGCGGGATGCAGAAATTCTAATCGCTGGATCTGCTACTAACTAACACCCGTGAGACAAAATGTGAGTACTTTATATTTGAAATCTGAATGTTTATATATACGGAAAACTTGTAAATGCAGCAAGTGCCAAAAATAGGGTGAAGTTTCGTCATGACTCTCGTATGAATACGAGAGTCATGAATCATGGCTATGTTTTCCTGAAAGTAGTGGCAACACCAATCAAAAAAGAGCTCTGTAGTGTAGAATGAGATTGAGCCAGTGTTTGTCTAACCCTGGTTGGTTTCTGGACAATATACACAATAATCAGTTTATCACAGTGTCAATATCTTGTCAGCATTATATTTTTTGATATAATCTTTCACAGGTACATTTTCACAATAATACCATTCCACATAAATGTGTTATTTTTAATGTGTTACGTTTTACTACACCAGAAAGGTTACACCGGAAACCTTGTCAAAAGCTTAATTAGGCGATTATGAGGTTGAATATAGGCCTAACTATGATAGATATTCACCTCCTGACAGCAACTGACACTACTATTGCAAGGCATTATGGGTAAGAGTCATTTCACATTCACAGACATTCACTTACTTTCACAATGAATCTGATAGAGGGAGAGGGGAGAGCTGGAGAACTAAGTTACATAACGTATAATGTGTTCAACAAACTGGATGCAGGAGGACTGTTATAAACAAAGTCATGCAGGCTCCCCATAGCAACTGGGCATTTGTTGGGGATACGGTAGTATGCATTTAACCAGTTTTACCCTGGTGTCCCATGTTGGGCCACGTCATTGTATATATATAATATATATATACACACCGGGTATATATATATTGGGCATGTCATTATATACGAAGATTTTCACAGCATTTCAAAAATATCATGCATAATCTAAAACCTCATAAGCAACATGCTTGTAGATGGTTATTTTCACTTCATGTCATACAAGAAAATATAATATATTAATATTATGCTCCGATACCATTTTTTCTGACCTAGAACGAACTACTCAACAGTACTTTAAAAATAAATTAATTTGCCAAAATGTACCAGCTGTATGTACAGCAATCAATCAATGAATGTTTTAGTATCGGGTCAGAGTATCAGGACCTTTACCGATACACAGTACATGATGGGTAGGGTAGGGTGCCGATACCGGCAAGTGAACTTAGTAGATGCACTTTGGCAATGGGAATGGGTTCTATGCATATGACTGGTTGGTTGTACCACTTTCCTGCACAGTTGGTGATTCTATGATTTGCCACTTCCAATATCAGCATATGATGTATCACAATGATGCGCTCAGACAATGTGAAGAAAATTATCCCACATATCACTGTGTAGACTAGTGAAGGTCATTAGCTGATAGCTGTAACTTCAGATAGGAGTTAGGACAGAGTAAAGGACAAATCCAAAGGAAAGGAATCTAAAGGAATCTGTGGTGAGCCTTTCAAAAAAGACCAAGTAACCAAGACGTAGCAGAATGAGAAGAAATATAATATATTTAGAGGGGCACTGAGAGGTTTGTGGGCACACTCAATCAGTAAAGCTCCTGGCAAAAGACAATGCAACATGTGATGGGAATAAGACACAATCAGATCTGCCACTTTGACAGCCATAGCCATTCATTTTTGAAAATCTTAGCCTCATTCATAACATGAATATGCTTCATTGATGGTTGCTGGGGATTTCATCCATGATATGAGATTTTACAATGATACGTTTGTTTGTACAGTGTGCATTGAAAATATAATTATATAATATGCATAGCCCAATAGAGACCAAATTTCCCCTTTGGCTTTGAGGATAATGAAGCTTTTCCTTACATTACTATACTTTCCACTTGTAACAAAGCACTCAAGTTAGAACAGGTTTAAGTTAACATCCCATATTTCACACCAAGATAAGATATAAAGATCAGACAGATCAATTATGTAATACTATGATCTCTTTAACTTTGTCTATAATGACAGCAACGACAGTAAATCTCATTGTTCAGAAAATATGTGTTGTGTAGTTTTAACACTGACAAAGCCTTTAATCCATGCTGAGGCCATTTGTTTGGTCAATCTTTATACTAGTGAACTGCAATGGATTATTATGAAACAGCAGTGATAGCGAGGTGACAGCTGACAGGACAGTGACAAACACAGCGCCCTTCAATTGACCCAGTATTTGGCTGTGTGTGCTCCAAAGTCACGAAAGAGGGAGGGGTTACACACCAGGTGGAGTTGTGGTGCTTTGCTTGCAACAAGGACTTTTAAGTTTATCAAAATGCAATGTCCCAGAGGTCCTGAGCACCATACAATAGCCTATTCCTTACCAGAATTAGGTATATTACACATTAACAAGACTCCAAAGTAAATGACACCTGTGACCTGTACACAACTCACCAGTTTAACATTAATAGAAAATAACGGTATTTAGCAAATGTGTTATATATAGAGAGCAATATAGTGCTATGCCCCAAATGGAAGACATAAAGTAGGACACTTGTGGCGGCCATTACTCTCCTACCAGTACCTCGTACGTACCCTAGCTGACCTTGTGGAAAAGTTTTCACTCACTTCGAAGGAAGAATAGCTTAACAAATCCGTTTAAAGGACGATAGATGCACTGACGTGGAATACTTTATTAGTAAACAGATCAACCTAAGCTACATATCATGCAAATATATGGGTATTCATTTCATTGTGATTACTTTTACTTGTACAACGGACACATGTGGGCGTGCAGATGTCATTCAAACCCTGCCACTGCCAGTAGTGCGTGGCATATGAGTTTTCTTTTCGACATTATTGGAAATGTAAAGATCAGTAGTCAAAGCTCAAATGTCAAAGGACCCTATGTTAACGATGGTACTTAAGATGCGACGGTGAAGATTATCATTCTACTTCTAAGCAAAGTCAGCAAACCACAGAAACTTCGAAAAGGCGGACAAAGACAACCCGGCTTCATCTAGGCGCCTCTATCTTTAACAGCCAAGCCTGAACGACCTGCCATATAACCATTATCATTATCTAGTCTGGCGGTTTGCGCGTCGTTGCCTGCAGATCAACAATTCAACATTATTAATATTACCGTAACGAGGCTTTTAAAATAGGCTAGGGTGAGCGCTTAACTTCGCATTCTAGCACACGAACGGGTTTTCTAGGTTGGATGATGCGGTCGGTGGTTGCTAACGTTAGCCGTCGTTAACCTCCATCCTAGCGCCGTGGATGGCTTAGCAGCTGTGCGATCACTGCGATCAGATCAGGTTGTTGAACTCACAGTTCCTTTGTTGGAGAGTCTGACAAGTGGCCGCCGGGGCAAGCACCGCAGGGTTCTTGCTGAGAGCTGCAGCAGACCTGGTGAGAGAGCTGAGGACCTTCAGGTATCCGGCCATGTCTTTGCCTGCCCGTGTGTCACTTACAGTGGATCCTCGACAAAATTCCGAGCAAAGAGGGGCCGAAACAGTACCCGGCTCCCGGCAATATAGTCAAGCACAACCCACTGTGCAGTGTGCGCTGAACGCTACGTCACATTAATGGCAGAGGAGGGATCAAACATGCTGGGCCCCAATCAGCACCGAGGAGAGGAGAGCAGAGCTTTCGTATTATTCTTCGATCTACAAGATCGCAAATATATCGCGTCGGCGACGAGTTGTGATCTTGTAGGTCGGCTAATTTGCTGTCTAGTAAAATCATGCGATTCAAATGTCATAATTGTATGAGAAATGAGAAATACATTCCATGGTGGTGTTATTGAAACATTTCTTGATTTTATAACTTTTGTATTGTAATCATTTTAAGTTAATTGAATTATTGTAAAGTTAAACTACTCCTCAGTCGGCTTTAGGCCCCTGGAATGGAATCTCCTCTAGCCTGGGCCCCACATTGAAAACCAAGACAACATGCTCTGAATCGGATCATGTGATCTATGACATGTCAGTTGAACACAATTATTGAAGACATACCTTGGCTCTTACTGAATATGTTATGCATGTACACTAACTAATAATCAGGTAATTTTATTCGCATAGAAGTTGGCAGCGCAGAGCCACGTTCCCATGTCCCAACTCTTTGGAGGCTTGCTATTTTTAGGTGGGGAGGGAACTTGCCATACTGGGAGAAATATGGGAAGTGTGTGCAGTCAAACCTGGAGGTGAGCCAAACAACAGAGCCAACCCTCAACTCTCAAACCAGACAGGTCACCTCCGTCTCCATGTAGACTAGCTAGAGCATTACTAGAGGACATGAATGACAAACTAGCTACAACATTTTACAAACAAAACAACAATGTTAATAACTTTAACTTCTTCTTGTCTTCTTGATTCCTTGAGAGATACATGCACAAGTTCAACATTCTTTAGATTGTTTTGAAGGTCAACAAAGGTCAGGTGATAAGGTCAGGTGATTTTGTCCTTATTATGCAACATGGGCTGAAGAACCTGAAGAAAGTGCATAGGAGACAATGTATAGGCCTATATGACAATCTTATTACTGAGTGTCAGCAACCTTTGAACCCTTGGAATGTAAACAGTCCCTACATTCCCCCCATGCCCCCACCTTCACAGACAGTATGAGAAGATATCGCCAAATGTCAGTAAGTTCATATCAGCATAATAAAAGGTGCATTTCAGAAAAGGAATATGCTTTTATAACTAATCTTAGTTCTTACTTAAAGGCGAATTCCATGCTAGAAGGCTTTCTTACCTTTATTTGTAGTTGTTACGTCCCCAACAAAGAGGTCCAGGTGTTATTTTGTTAAAAGTGTGAAATTTGGTATATTGTATTTTTTATTGGCCTAAAATATTGTCTATATACAGTACGTACATTCATGAATCTACTTGCTGACCGGCTGTATTGAGCAATATTTTTATAGGGGTTTATATGTGACCATACCATTAACAAATGTCAAAAATGACAAAATTTCATTATGCTTTATGTAGCATGTGACATGTCAAACTAGGGGGTTTTCAAATCATGATTCTGAATCCATTCCAATAATTAGTTTTGCACAAAAAGACACTCCATAGCCGTCATCACAAATGTGGAGGTCGGCACATTTTGAGGCACATTTGGGCAAGGTGGCTATGGCAGAGTGTTTTTCGTGCAAAACGAATGCTTGGACCATTCAGAATCATGAAAAACCCCTAGTTTGACATGTCACATGCTTCATAAAGCATAATGAAAATGTGAAAATCTTGCCTTCTATAGGATGTTAATGGTATGGTCACAATGTATGTATATAGACGATATTTTAGGGTTTATAGGCCATTAAAAAAATACTATATACCAAATTTCCTACTTCACAACCCTGGCTTCAGGACTACATAGGCCTAATAGAAAAAAGAGGTAACCTGTTGTTTTGTTAACTCAGCATTAATTTGCCTACATTATGATTTGGAATTAGTGAACCTTGAGTAATTCGTGGGAGAATGGGAGTAAAGTCTGGTGACGCCGAGGTTAGAATTTAAGTAGTAAACGTGAATGAACTAAGAGATTATCGAAAGTGGTCGCTGCACCATCTGCTGGAATTCAGATCAATCCACATGAAAGACTGTGTTCCTACGCGTACGGCGACCTCTGCTGGAGAATCAACGAAAATGGCCCTGTTTTGTGCAATAGATATTCAGTGATTTGACTGATTTCAGTCTCATAGTGTGAAAAAACAGAAAAATAATGACTTTATCAGTTGTGTACTGCGGCTCAATTAAATGACACAATATCTAAAAATTTAACAAAACATTTTACACTAGTTTGTTAGATATTCCAGTTGGCAGGTTTAAATAATTGTGTAATGTCTTTTTTGCACACCTTGCACATTTTGTAAAGGTAGAGTAATTACCATTGAGATAATTCCTCACTGTCATCCAAATCCAAACCTTAACAAAAACGAAGCAGGCCAGTGAGGCCACAGATTTACACAAGATATTAAACTGTCTTGAAACTACAGTAGGCTATACAAGTCACATGAACCAATGGGATTCATTTGTCTTGTTGACATCATCGCTCTGAGAGCGCAGTCACTTCCTGGTCGACCTTGCATTATGCAAAAGATAACAGTTACTAGACTGCCGAGTTTTCCCCATTACTCTATGGTTTCTTCCCGTGTCTTGTGTTAAATCCCGAGTTCTGTAGGCTATGTTAAGCGTAGATACTAGTATTCAAAACCCGTGCGTGTGGTCGTTTTAGGACCAGTGACAGTTCAGTTGGATACTTTAGATTGCAAAGGGAAGGCACAGACATGCAGAACTTAGTTGTAATTAAAAACTTTGTCGCCCAGCATCCTATATCTACAGCGCTCGTCACATTAACAGGTTAGTGAAATATACGGTACGAACGAGTAGGCTACATATTCAAATTATATTACTGTAACTGTAACTATCACTTTGTGATAACTATCACTTGGTGTTAGGTTGCAGCACATATAGTTGGATTGTGCAGTCATTGATGAACTATACTAAATAAATACATTCAAAGTGTACACTGTATATAAAGTGTCGGAAAGGTTAGCTCTGAAGGCATTAGAGATATGGACAGGTACGAAAAATCGGAAAGGTTAAGCCTGGTCCAGTGCTTACAGCGACTCGCTGTACTCGCTGTAAGCACTGGACCAGGGCTACGGAAAGGTCAGCACGATAGGCTAATTATTTAAATTAAAGGCAGGTAAGGGTAAGTGATTTTTTGGTTAAAATAGATGTTATAGCTCTATATTCTCTCCTGCTCTTTAGTGAACAGAAAATGCATTTTCAGCTCGGGATACATATTTATATCCAATCAGGAGAGAGAACCTGCACAGAATAAAGTGATCAGATGGTACTAAAAAATGAGCAGACAAATGTGGACAAAAATTCAATATAGTACAATAACCTACCATCAGGGGGAGGATTTTGTACATAAATGAATGTACTGTATACTGTTGTGGCTCTAGAAAGTTGCAAAACTCTGGTGTGCAATATGGTTCATTCTACACATTCATAAAAGTGTATGAGGTACTAGTCTCTTGATACCAGACAGTCAAGCGAAATGTGACTGATATTGTGATCTGATCTGATCTGAAGTAAAACCAAATCAGACCAGTCTGAAGTGAGTGGTGCCTGTTGGTACTCTACTAAACATAGGGACGGACATTGAGACATTGATGTTCCTTGGAGTGGTTGCACCACTCAAAAAACAATAATGTCAGCACCTTGGACAGCGACGGAACCCTAATTAGTGGGATTCAGCACCAGGAGACCTGCATTCCAAATTACAACATTGTTCCTTTTTAGGTAATAGGAAATAAAACTAATTTTGATTGCAAAGAAAATACAGTCGACGAGTACTGTTACCACATCGCTTTTATTTTCTTTTAAGTGTGCTGCACATTAAGTAATGTGTACGTGTGTACAGTCTGTGTGTACACAGTACACGTTCTGTACTAATAAATATAACAACAATGACGGGTAGAACTAATAAGACAAGATTCTTTTCACTGACTTGTAATTCTTCTCAGGATATATGACCACATATGAGTTGACTGCAGCAGGGTCCAATATTTCTTGTGAGATGATACAGGCAAATTAATCTGTATAAATCTCTGCTATCATGAATTAGACACCTGTATGATATTGAGTCAGTTGGATGACACAAGGTTAAAGATGTACAGTTGAAATGAATCACAGTATGGCATGTGGTAGAGAAAAGAAAAACCGCAGAACAGGTCTCACAGCTTTCTTATCACATATTTAAGGCCTTATCTTTAACTGAACAAGACAAGACAGACACATCAAACATTGGACTAGTGACTATAGCTGTACTTCCTAACAGGCGTGGGATTCATTGCAATGAAGAAATGGATGGCAGGAGGGGTGTGTCATAGCAAAGCACGTTTGGATGGGAAGACTGTCCTGATTACTGGAGCCAACACAGGGATCGGTAAAGAGACAGCTGTTGACCTGGCTAGCCGGGGTGAGTAACATATCCACATTTTATTTCCCTAGATTTTCTCAGAAACCAATTACAGTACTATTTTGCTATTCTGCTACAGGTGCAAGGGTCATTCTGGCTTGTAGAGACATGGATCGGGCTAATAAAGCTGCAGAGGTTATACGGAAGAGCAGTGGCAACGGGAATGTTATTGTCAAAATGTTGGACTTGGCATCTCTGCAGTCAGTGCGAGAACTGGCAAAAGACATACTGGCCAGTGAAGAAAGGCTGGATGTTCTTATCAATAATGCAGGTGATTGATGGCATCAATGTCTGAATATTGTGACACATGGTGGCCCATGTCATTGGCAGTGCCATGTAAATAGATGGGAGTTGTCAAGTTGATTTGTAGAACCCTTTTCTCTTAGGTGTCATGTCTTGTCCAAAATGGCAGACTGAAGATGGCTTTGAGATGCAGTTTGGCGTGAACCACTTGGGTCACTTCCTACTAACAAACCTTCTGTTGGATCTCCTGAAGAAGACAACTCCTAGTCGTATTGTCAATGTCTCCAGTTTGGCTCATCAGAAAGGTACAGCTTTGTCTCTCATGTTATCTGTCATATGGGGGGGGGGGCCTCTCCTCTCCTAAATTACCATTATTTTTGCACTATGCTTTTGAACTAAGCATTTGTGGTGTTTACTCTCCACAGGTAAAATCAACTTTGACGACATAAATCTAGATAAAGAATACAGCCCTTGGACAAGTTACAGGCAAAGCAAACTTGCTAATGTCCTCTTCACAAGGGAGCTCGCCCTTCGACTGCAAGGTAAAATAATTTGTAAACCTAAATTCACATACTACAGTATACACCATATGAATATTTGAGAGGGAGAGCGGGTGCGTTTTCCGGCAGCGGCATTAGCCACGGAGTCTCCGCCAATTGCAGACAACAATTGGCGCCCCCTGCGTCTGATTGCTGTTGCCGGGGAATGCACTCGCTCCTTCTGATATTTGAGTCGGTGTACCATGTAAAAATTGCTAATGATATTGGATACATTATACCTTGCGGCTTGTAATTATGCAGGTACTGGGGTAACTACATACAGCCTACACCCTGGAGTTATCCGAACTGAGCTTGGCCGACACTTCTGGCCTGAAATGCCCCTCTGGAAGAGACTTGTGTATAAACCACTTATGATTTTTCTCAAATCGCCAATGGAAGGAGCCCAGACTACGATCCACTGTGCTGTGGATGAAAGCCTTCAAAATCAGAGTGGATTGTACTACAGGTCAGTAAATTAGGCTTCGTACATGTTTGTATTATTTAGTATTGTGGTATGTGATCTACTTGATGGTTTATGACTTTGCCTGAGACTGCTGGGGGGAATTGGCAAATAAAAGTGATACATTTGCTAAAAGCTTCATGATCTGCTCTGATTACAGTGACTGCAGTCCTAAACCAGCAGCTCCTCAGGGCCAGGATGATGAAGCAGCCAAGAAACTGTGGGATCTGAGTGCCTCTATGGTTGGACTGGGATGATGGTGAAAATTATGTAAACAGCGGAATCCTGTGTGACAGAGTAACGCCATTGTCTGACAAGAGTTAGACATTTATTTAGAATATACAACAAACTACATACAAAAATACTATGCATTTATTTATTTATAAGCTTTTTTAAACAGGTGTGCCTCACAGTTAATTCTTGTGGAAGCTTTATGAATTAATAATTATCTTTTTCTTATTTGTTTGTTATCACATTTTAGAAGCAAAGTATCACCACTTTCTTTATATTCTGAAGACTAATGACTTTTTTTTGTTACTTGAGTACATGAGATAGAACATGGCATGTGCTTTATAACATTGTTAATACCCCCCCCCCCTCCTCTCTTGGGCAATAAAGTGCTGTTTTACATAACCCATCACTTAACCTATTTCTTAAGACATAATCATTAATTCAGTTATTCATTCACTCACACACCTCTTCTGCATTCAAAGTGTTCTTATTCTTATTTCTTAGTCTTATGCCTTCCATATGAGCCCAATACATTTGTATACATAACTTGGAATTACGAATGGAATGGTCACAATAACTACTTTTTCTGTTTTGTTGTCTCAAAGGCACTGTGTACAAATATTCTACAAACAGTCAGTGTTCATATTTTACTCAAGCTACATCATAGTCAAGTGCATCATAGTTTCTAACATTTGTCCATTTATGGTGCTAATTACATAATTATGCAGAAGGCGTATCTTGAGAGCAATAGGCTACAAATGGATCATGTGTCCCCTACACTTTACCTCATATCAGATCATTAGGAGAGAGGAAAGTACCAAGTCCTACCATTTACATTAAAACATTAGACTACATTTAGATGCTGAGAATTCAAAAGATCTAAATTCTTCAAATTGGGTAAGGTTGAGAGAATATCTATATTGCTCAGTAATCAGTATTAATACATATAATAAGAATCTGCAAATCATTATATAACATCTATGAGCGGTTTTACAGAATTGAACCAATGGATGTATTTCCTGAAATGTTATGGCATTCACTGTATGTTTGTACTACCACAATTAAATATGTGATGCAGAGACATCAAGGCCGACTAATGGGCCAGCTCTTCAAAATCAGAAAGCTGTTTCATTTGCTCCACTTGCATAGAGTGCCTTCTTATAAGCTTCTTCTTGGTCTTGAAACCACCTCTCTTTGGTGAGTTTGGCGCTACTGGAGCTATGGTTCTAAAGCCTGTGGACAGAGGGGAAGAAGGCTTGCTACTGGCCCCAATGTCAGGAATGGGTGGGTTAGGATTGATGTTGAGAGGGGGCAAATGGCCCGGCCTGGTGTGGGAGATGTGGTCTAGCAGGAGAGTGCCCGAGCCTCTCCTCTCCAGGAGGCCCGGTGCTCGTCTCCGTGCCGCGCTGGGAGACGATGTGCTGGCATTGCTATCTAGAGATTCCCGAGACGTGGTCAACATAGCGAGTGGAGAGGTGTTGAGTTTTCTCCGTTCCACTGGGATCTTAGGAGAGTCTATGGTAGAATCTGAATAGAGCTGGGAGTCTGAGTCATAATGATCGTGCTCCAGCCGCCTCCTATGCAACGTGTCTCTCACACTGGCCGGCCCACTGTTTCCGCTGCCACCGTCCTGTTCAGCGGGGACAGTGCTGCGCCGTGCCAGTGGCTGGTGCTGGTTCAGAGATCTCTCGTATGACGTCTTGGATGTCAGCGGGACTGAAAGTGAGGTTGTTAGTTTGCAGGGCTGCTCGCCCACCAGAGGGAATAAACTATCTTTACCATCCACACTGTTCTGTCGAGACAGAGTTGATCTTTTGGCCAGTGAGAGTCCATTTATGCTTGTAACAACATCTTCGTCGGAGGTAGCTCTCTTGCTTTCCTCGTGGGCGGCAGCAGCAGCAGCCAGGACGGAAGGAGCAATCAGCCCCCAGGGCTCTGACTGTAGCCGCTTCAGCTGAGGCAAGCGTGCACGCTTGGGGTTGGCGGGCCGACGCGTTGGAGAGGTGGGCCCGTTGGCGAGTTTTGCAGCTGAGCTCGAGGACGTTTTTAGCTTTGTCTGAAAGCTGAAGACAGTGTTTTGCTGCTCAACCTGGGTTAGTGTGGGAGTTGCACTCAAATCGATGTCGGAGGGTGAGGTGCAGTATGTGGGGGAGCATCTCTCGTCCAGCTCTGGTGATGGAGGAACATTCAGGTACTGTTTGGTGGTTTTAGTTCCAGACGGTGACTTGTCAGTTGTTATTATGATGACCTCTTTGCCTTTCGCTTTGCATGCGTCCAGGAGCAGTTTAAGTGTCTCCTTATCATCCGCATTGATAGCATAGACCAGGGCTGAGGCTCCACTCCTGTCCTCCAGGCTAGGGTCAGCTCCATTGCTAAGCAGGTGGGCCACTACCTCATGTCCAGCCCTATGGATGCAAGCTTGCATTAGGGCTGTCTTGCCTGCTTTGTCCTGTATGTTGGGGTCTGCATGGTTGTCCAAAAGATATTTGACCAGCTTTGCCTTGCTCACACTTTGCTGGTCATTGTGTTTGGACATGCATGCTACCATGAGTGGTGTCTCTCCGCGCTCATTGCTCTCATTGATGTAAGCGCCCCCCTCCAGCAAGAGCCTGGTTAGTCTCAAACGCCGCAACCATACTGCCTTTAGGAGTGAGTTCCCGTCTGTCCGCAGCTCCAGTATGTCCATTGTCTGGACAAACAGATCACTCCCTCAATGTTGAAAGGCAATTATAGCCTACAACCCTATAACCAAAACAATCAAATTAGATTAACCTACATTGCGAAATTAAAAGTATTGAAGAATTTCATTGTTGAGTTGCAAAATGTTGTTACATTGAGCCATTTCCACCAGCAGGTGGCAGCATTTATCCAAATTAAATGTTTATGTACATGGTAAAAGTTGCAAATCAGATTACATATACGGTATGTGATTTAGACTAATTGATATTAGGTTAGTCTGATTTATGAAATCTAGACCTGAAGTGAAGTGGACATGAAAGCCTATATACTCGACGACCAAATCTATTGGTATTACTTCGTATTATCTGGTGGCTGCTATATCATTTCATAATGAATTATGGTGATGTAGCCTACTATTTGTAAATTAATTAGTCAAATGTAATGAAATTGTTCCACAAATATGTGCTACATTTCATCATAAACGAACGTGAACAAGAACCCATTTCTGACTATAGCATATATCATATCTAATATGTTGTCTAAATGTTATAGGTAGGCCTATATAAATATAATTTATACTATATATTTGTTTTTAGATTTTGTGATTTAATAGTAGGGGGGGAATACCTATATCGAAAAGCCCCTATACCACTATAAGTTAATGTTGTGCTTTGAGTCCTCGTTAAGGGTCGCTGTCCATGGTTCTTAATTTGGTTAACTTGACAGAGGCAGGCTCCCACCGAAATTTGTGGGAGTTTTAGATTAGATTTGACAAGATTTACAACTACACATGGAAATAAATATATATAGTGTTTCCAAAAGTAGAAAACGTATATATTTATTTAATTTGATTTCTCATGGCCTTTAATTAAAGAGGTGGTGTTAGCGATACAGCTTAATTAATAAAAGTTCTACGAAGAAATGTGTTCTCACTTCTTTCTTATTTTTGTAGCTACTAGTAAATAGTATCTTACCTGATCAAACGATAGGTTTGGCATGTTCACATATAGCCGATGCTTCATGTATAAGTATAAGCACAGGAAGAAGAAGAAGAAGAACAGTATAGGCTATCATAAATTATTCAAAAGAGGTTTTGTTGCTACTCTTAACAATAATCCTGTTTTTTTTTAAATCGTAACCGTTCCACTTCCAGTAAGCTTCTTGGTTAGGTCTCCTTCGGTATAGCTCTCCCACAGTGGCACCATAGCGCACGATCTCCTGCTTTGTGGAAGCGCTACATCACTCCAATAGGCAGCATTCCTTTCACCGTGCGCAGTGCACTCAAGAATCACAACCTCGAGATGCTGACGGTTATAAATAACTTACTTTTGCTTGGTGAATGAAACGTGTATTCTCTTGACGTCAGAGTCGACGAAAATAAATTGCGTCTGGTGAAAACCTCTGTCCTATATAATTAATAAACGCAGCGCAGAATCAAATCCCAGTCTCAACCCCATGTCAAATGTAAATGTTGGCTTTTGTTTAAGAGGACAATGGAAGTGAAATTAATTAACTCGTTGCTTTATAGAAAACTAACAATAAAATACTCATTGCCAGTAGCCTACTCTATTTCAATAAGGATTATATTTGCTCAAGTGAATCTGCACTCAAAATATGTTTTATTTTTTAATTCCAAAAGTCTAATCTGTATAATTAATTATCCGTCCAGGCTTCCTATCTGTATTTGGTTTAATACAGCCTGCTGTTTTAGCCTATGTTCAAATATGAAATAAGATGCAATCTGGTGTGATCCAATTGCTGATCCTCATTTGCTGAATTATAACACCATTGCACGATCAAAATAAAGCATGTTTTCTATAGTTTATTATTATTACAATAAGGGTTTGGTCTGGGCTTATGCACACCTGTGTGACAAGCAGATAGTTGCCAAATTATAATTAAATACATAATCTATGTAGTATATTATGTCATGTTTGATTTTTCAGTATGGTAATTAGATGAAAGCACAAAGCACTATGTGTGAGATTTTTCAGTATGGTAATTAGATGAAAGCTGTGTGTGTGTGTGTGTGTGTGTGTGTGTGTGTGTGTGTGTGTGTGTGTGTGTGTGTGTGTGTGTGTGTGTGTGTGTGTGTGTGTGTGTGTGTGTGTGTGTGTGTGTGTGTGTGTGTGTGTGTGTGTGTGTGTGTGTGTGTGTGTGTGTGTGTGTGTGTGTGAGAGAGAGAGGGGTGGTTACAGGATATCTAACCAGCAATAAATGTTTGCTGCACAATTAAAGAGGCCAAAACTTGTACCGTCAGAGCCATAGAACCTAATAGGGACATTTCTATTTTTAGGTTGCTATGAGACAGCAGGGAAGCAGCTCCTGATGAGAGCAGTGATGTTCACAGCACCGCAAGGCACAGGTAAGCCTAATCAGAAACAAAATAGTGCACCAAGAACCAGGAGGGAGGATCTTATGGCATTTACCCAAATACATTTTAACTGTGTTTTTCATTTGCAAAGAACCGGTAAGACCGTGTTGATCATTAGTACTTTGACCCCTTTGCTGTTCTCCGGAGACTAGGACTAATCACTTTATTACCCATGCATCCTCACACTCATCTCATGTCTCTGGACTCCAATACTCAATGCTGGCTGTGATTTCTCACCTGTGATTGCTTTGCAGACTCCAGGGACATGCTGTTTACAAGGCACATGGTGAGGGTGGTTTATAAAACAGCAGGGATGAGTGGGTTCCTCTCAGGTTCAACATTGACTGTAGACTCCGTGGGGTCACAATATGAAAATCACATTGTGGTCCCCTGTGCTAACGTCTGACTTTGAATAATCCAATATCAATGCATTGTCTTGAGGATTTGTCTTTAAGAGGTAAAAGAAGGGTAATATTTAGAGGAGTGCAGCTCTTGTGATAAAGTGTTGTCAAGCAACAAGAGAGAGCACAGTGGGTGTAAAGAAGGAGGCTGTTAGATATGCATTGTTTCTTAATCCATATTTGTGATGCTAATAAGTAGCTGTCTGTTTTCTTAGGCAAAATGGCCCCAGAGACTAACCCTCCAAAAATATACTACGTATAATAGTTGATCAGACAGAACTGATAAGAATTTAGCGCTTTAGTGTCGCAGCATGGAAATAACATAAGTGATGTACTGGGGACACTGGCTTTATTAATGAACAGCTTGCTGTCTCTTCCCAAGAGAGGGGATCAGCAAAGGGCAGAACCGTATCCCCAAGCTTACTGGTTGAGACACATTCATTAGCAGGGGAAGCATAGGGACGTCAGCAGTCTTCATACAACATGATCTTTGCCCCAACAATGCTGTCGTCGGCAGCACATTAAAGGGGAAATAAATAATTAAAGTGGAGAGAATAAGCGCTGTCACCCATGGGAGTAGTTTCCATTTTCAGATATCTTGTGTCGCACCTGCTGCTCTTCCTCCTCCTATATATAACCTTTCGTCACAAGGCACTGTGAGATTTTTTTATAGGCATGCTGAAGTAGTTCTGGGTCTATTTATGGATCATAAGTAACAAAAAATTATCTCATATTTGCCTGTAACTGAAACCACAATTGTGCAAAGCATTATCTTCTCAGAATAATTATGATATGATTCATATATATAACCTACAAGACAATGAAGGGCATGACACCCCCATACCTTCAGGGCAAAATATCAACTTTAGTGGGGGAACACCCCTTCCCCACTGCTAAATCCCAAAACAGTGTATTTAGAAAGATCAGACGAAAGTTTTGCCCCTACTGTCAAGGGAGTGAGATCAGCGCTTCTTTGATGTATGGCTACCCTTAGATGGTCTTCGAGGTCTATTTCTCACTGTGTGAATGGCAGGAGTCACCACTCACCAGAACGTCATTGCTCCTGAGAAGCACAACATCCGGATGTGTGGCTGGAGTCTCCAGAGCACCAGGGCTCTAGTGAGCGTTCCAGTTCTTTGGAACAACACTTTCTCGATGGACAGATATAGAAACAACACATTAATTAACTTTCCTCAAAAATGCCATCAGGGTCATTTTCTGAAGGTTTTTTTTTTCAATTCTGGGAAGAAGTCTATTACAACATCATGCCCAATGCTCCAAGCATCCTATACTCTTCGCTCTCCTGGCTCTCCAGCTGTGGAATAAACTCTCCTTCTTTAGTCAGGACTGCAGTCATTCCCCATTTTCCTCTGCAGTCTGAAAACTCACCTTTTCAGATTCCACCTCCCTCCTCTTTCCTTGTATTGATTATTCACACCTATTGTTGATGCTATATATGCAGATATATATTGGTTACTTGTTTGTTGTGTCAGTTATTTAGATACAAATACATATTTTGCTTGTTCATGATATACCAATTACGTTTGGGGTCTTAATAGTACAAAGTCAGTTGAGATTAAGGTAATGTGACAGACAGTTCTGTACTGAATTCAACTGACCACCATTATTATTTTGAAACAAATTATTTGGTGGTATACAGTGGAAGAAACGATGAGTGTATACAGAACAAATCAATGAGTCCTCTGTTTGCCCTCCCCTCTTGACACTGTGTAAATCTTCCTTGTCAATACGTTGATTCATTCGAAACACTAATGTAACCTCCATTATTGTGCTGCTGTTAGTGGTGGTTCCTTTGAGTCAGGTCCCTTTTTAAAAAGTGAGTCTGACATTCTCATGGCATTTGGTGTCTCAGCGATTGTATCAAGCAAATGTGTGGGCTGTGACAGGAATGAACTGGCATGCTCCCCACCACAGCTTTGCACCAGATTGGCTTGATGCATCCCTCTCAACGCGGCAGATTTTGGAAATGCCTCCAGTGCTGTTTAAAAACCTGTCCCTCACATACATTGAGAATGATTTCCCCTTCCACTTGTCATGATTCCTGTGAAATACTGGTACAATGCATTTTCATTTTACACTTTACTTCTTTTGGAATTGGGAAGTGCTACTTCTCACAAGTCTGGAAGTCTGGAAATGACTTCCTCTCGCATCTCACACATGCAAACCAACACCTGCCCTTCTGGCGAGCAGTAATTGAGTTCAGCATTATTCAAGAGCATTATACAAGAAACCATTTTGCTGGGTGATTATGGTGTGTGGCAGCTGTATCCTAGGAGATTGGTGAATATCTAATAAGGAGTTTGTTACTCATGTTGCAGAGTGGGTGCTTTGATCTCCTCTGTGTTGAATTTTCAGCTTCACTTCAACATCCCTCTAATGAAGCAGAGATTGAAGTTTAACAATATAAAATACAATTTCATAAAATTTTGACTCACAATGTCCCCTCAATAACCAAGGCAGGGGGAAAATACTACGGCAAGCTGAAACACACAGTAATATCTTTCAGAAAGGTATAAATGTCAAAACTAATAGTGCTAATATTGTATCAAGTCACCTTCTTTCAATGCTATGTCTTTTGCAGCAGACTGTGTTTTGTTCTCAGAGTCCATTCAATTTCCATTACATTCAATTTCCAAACAACATTACATAAAATACACAAAAGCTAACGGCTTTTGCAAAACCAAAAATTACCAAAAGGTTCTGATTATTGCAGTAGACTTAAAAAAATTAAATTTAAAAAATACTTTTTACGTTACACACAGTAAGTATTTGCAAGTCATTATAAGGCTGTAACGTACATAAGGCGAAATGGCCCGAACACCGTCCTTTCCTTCAGAAAAGAGCCTCCTTGCTGCGACGTAAAATATGTGACCGTGTGGCAACAATATGCGCAACGTATGGGCCACGTGAGCGGTCCTACAGCCAATCAACAAACTGCCACCGATCCAAAAAGTATCAGTGGCAATCGATAGGTATCAGATATTTTTGTCAGAAGATATTAATTTAGGTCAAATAGCCTGTTCCGTGAAAGGTCATGTATGTCAAAGTATCCGGCTCACCGGTCTGGTCTATGTGTGAAGACTTAAGATTTCCGATAATATTAAGTACCCTATTTGCCTGAATATACGTTTTTTTTCCAATGGAAATATCCTAAAAAAAGGGGTTGTATTATAATCGGGGACTAGACTATTTGACATTCAATGCTATTTTTCCACAAATTAGTCTTGAAAAATGGGGTTTGTCTTATAATCAGTCGTCTTATCATTTGAAAATTATATTGTGGTGTCCAGTCCACTTCACTGAGGTCTTTTACCATAAGGCCGGCATTACTTGCAACAGTAGTAGTAATTAGTGGTCAAATTGATGTTTTTGTCAGACATGTCATACCTGTGCACACCACTCAATGAAAAGCCTTTCGATGCTCGGTAAGTCTACCCCATTGGGAAGAAAGGGACTCTTAGGACAGCGAGGGCTTTGCTCTTTGCTGTCAACTAAGTTGTTCTTCCATGTACATGTCTATGTTATAACAAGACAAGTCTAAAAGCACCTCCAGAAGGCCCTCCCTAGGGCCTAGTGGCCTAGTTCCTTACACCCAATCAGACCGGAAGTAGTTTGAACCTTTTTAGCATACAGACATTTTGGTCTAAGGGTGGTGATCGAGGAAAAGCAATGGGATGACCAAAACCAGCAGGGTTCATTCTCCAGGAAGGATGAATGCACACAGCAATCATGCCATTGCTCCTTAATAATTGTGGTTGTTTTCCAAAATATCCTTGGCGCTAGGAGGACCGCAATTGTTGTTGAAGTGGTACTGGTTTTGTTTCAAACTCAGTATCACAGTACTTTCAGACCATAGATACTGTAATTTCAACAGAGCTTTAATTGCTACCAGAGGTATCATTATTGGTTTAAATGTATCGGTTTTAATTGATTAAAATTTCTCCCGTATTTATGACAATCTTTATTTTTATTTGGAAAACCTTACATTTATGATTGCATCCAGCGGGGCAACACATTTTTTTTACGTATAATGTGTTATTTCCACAACCGCATATATCGGTTTCGGTTGATATCGGTATCGGAAAATAGGAGTTGGACAATATGGGGTCTGGGGATATCGGCAAAAAAGTAAATATCGCACATCCCTATTATTATTATTTTCCTACAATGTCGAGGAGGTAAAAGCAAAGAATTGTACTTTTGTGTACTCGTATAAGATGTAAATACAAATTCTGAATATTAAACATTGAATGTAACGGAACAAAACCCAAAGATTAGAGAGAACAATCAATTTGACATGTCTGCCCTTGGCTTACATGATGCACTGTGACTTCATCAGAGGTCTTTTGAATGCTACATCTGACAGGAAGCTATAGAGTACATTATGTGCCCATGTTTATGCACCTGTGTCATTGTGTATGTTAAGACAGTGAGTAAGAGTGCGTGCTCTGCCTGCGGTTCACACCCCTGAGACGGTGACGTCTATGACACCATGAGACGCTCTGACCAAAATACACCTCCTCTGCACCGCGAAAGGTGGGAAGGAATCTTTCTGTGTCTGTTGCTGTCAGTGACGTCAAAACGTTCTCGTCTATCCCTAAGGATGTCAATGCTCGTCTTTCAGAATAAGACATGACAGGACCTAGCGAAATCGTCCCAGTCTCCACAAAATGAGTCCTCTGAAGGTGACAGGAGCTAACAATAGCCCCCGAGCTTCGCAAACATTACTGTGAGGCAGGCTACTTGTTCCCCGCGTTATTCCAACTCCATGACTGAGTCATCCTTCAGTCTCTACCTCCATGATTAATCATGCAGGTATTAAATCAAATGTATTATCAGCCTAAAGTAGGCTGCATGGAATATTGCTTTTATATTTCTTTCTCCAGGTTTTTCAGGTACTGTAGTTGTTTAATCAGTCGTAACCCCGCTCAAACAACAAGCTGGTGAATTTATTTATTATTTATTATTATATAATAAGCAAATGGTCCCTCACTGGGTGATTTGGTTACATTCAGTCCTCAGAGACTAGACTCTATATGGATTTTGCAGTGTGGCAAGTGGAATAAGACAAACAGGGAGGCATGCTCAGCCATGTTAGGGAGCTGGGCAGTGCTGGCAGGGGGGGGCATACGTTTGTCCGATGTCCCGTTAGTCCGACGTACGTGGCTGTTTAATACTAACCCGTGGCCACATAAGACTCACACATGGATTCCACGCCTGCGGTTAGGGTTAGTAATGTTGGATTATTGAGACGTCGGACTAACGCTACACACTCACTGGCAGGTACAATGAAAAGTCAGTCATTATTGCTCTGTGCGATAACAATCAATCAAACGCCTTTCATCATGATGATCATGTGTGTATGATAATGTATGATAATGAAGCAATCAAGTGTCATCAAAGTAAAAAGTCCATTGACTTGGCACCCACTATGTCATAGTAAATGTATTTTGATTGATGTATTATTTGATCAATGCCATAAAAGTTCAATAAATTGTTCTGCAAAAAAGTCCATATACTTCATGGCTGCCATATGACATCACGGGGGGCACACAAAGCCAAAGGCAAGTGTTATAGCATACGTTAAGACTCACCCCCTGGCTTCCACGTGCGGTTAGAGTTAAGGCCTATTCATAGTCTGGATTTTCGGTGGTGAGGTGACCACAAAAAAAACAGAGAGAAGGGCTGGAGCGGTGGCGCTGGTTTGCTCTTCACCGCTCGTCACGTCATGTTGTAGTTCGGTGGTCACCCCACCACCGAAAATCCAGACTAATTATGAGCCTTTATGGGGTCGACATCGTTAAGTCAGACTAACGATACGCACCCGCAGGCGGGTCCATACATTAAGACCTACCTCTATAGAGAAGGATGTAACTTGTACTCACATTCGGTTCAGAGGGATGGGGAATGACAATAATTGACAAAGAAGGATTAGTGATATACTAATCCTGATTTAGAAAAGTCAGGATTAGTGGTATGAGATGATCAGTCAGTCAGCTATTATCCCACTGAGCAAACAAGGATCCACATTGACCTTTTTTAAGATGACCTCCTCTGGGAGATGTTTTCACATATTTCTGAGTAATGAGATGTAAGACTTTAGCCATCTTATTATTGATATCTTGACATGTGTCTCTCTCTGTCTCCCTAATCAGTTCATGCCATCTAGCTGCCCTCTACCCAAGCCAAGCAGAAAGTGCTAGACATCAAGGTAAGGATATCAATGGAAGGTGCTCCACCCTATAAGATTTCACACTGCCTGATTTTAATTACCGCTCCATCAACCGTTACATAAATACACCAACAATTTTATTGTATTGCTGGAAATGAAACCTTAGTACATCTGTTAACAAAAACATTTGTAAATGTGAATTACGGTATTCATGTCACAATTTGTAAAAACTGGCAGACCCAAAAGCAGAACACAACAAAGTCAAAGTCCAAGGGTGTTTATTGAAAAAACAAAGGAGCTTGTAGATCTGCTATATTCGGTGTGGTCGAGCAGGCTGAGGCTGGTGGCAGGCAGGCAAGGCAAAGAAGCTGGTCAGAATATTATGAGGTTGTGCAACGATCTGGCATCGGCGCGGGGAGAAGACCAAACATTTATAGACTGGAGGATGATTAGCTGATGCCAGGCAGGTGAGGGAGATTAGGGAACTGGAACCAGGTGTGCCAAGCTGGGAGTTGGAGCCAAGCCTACGCCCAAAAAACACGCCCACTCACACAGACACACACACACACACACACACACACACACACACACACACACACACACACACACACACACACACACACACACACACACACACACACACACATACACACACACACACAGACACACACAGACACTGACAGAGACTGTGATAATTCATCCATCGATCCATACATCTTCAACCGCTTATCCGTAGTCGGGTCGCGGGGGCAACAGCTCCACCAGAGTGCTCTAGACTTCCCTCTCCAGAGCAACATTAGTGACTTCCTCCTGGGGGATTCCGAGACGTTCCAAGGCCAGTGAGTCGATGTGTTTCCTCCAACTGCGCTTTGGTCTTCCCCGGGGTCTCCTCCCAGTGGGACGTGCGTCGAGGACCTCCCTAGGGAGACGCCCGAGAGGCATCCTAACCAGATGCCCGAACCACCTAACCTGGCTCCTTTCCAGGCGAAGGAGCAATTACGGTATGTGAATGCAATTCATCAACTTTCTGTGTCTGGGAATCCTATAAATTATATTTGCTCACAAATCCCTAGATTGAGATCCCTACAAGTGTTCCCTGTGCCAATAGCTCTCATACCTGGGTGACCAAATGGAGATAGCAGGTTATCTTCGCCTTACTCCCTCATCCCAGAGGGAGATCATTTAGGTAAGGGAGCCAGGGATTCGATCGAACCTGCCTATAGGTCTTCAGAACCGCGTTCCACAAGCTCCTTAAAGGTTGTGCACCTCACACCTCAATATAGCACACCTCAATATAGCTAATGAGTACTACGCAGCATTATATTAATATAACAGTAACTGTTTATAATCATAACACAAGAATTTGGTATAGAATTTGTGGTAAGTGACAACTTCTGTCACCGTCAAAGGATGACGTTTGTAGTGAAATGTTTGTGTAAGAAATAAGCATGTTTGTCCTTTATACCAGTGTTGATCGCTGCATGTGTGTTATTGTTTGTGTCACCTGAGCTGGTGTAGAAGCATGAGCTGTACTGTTACTGCTGTACTGTAGTTTAAACGAGTAGCCTAATACACCGTCTAGACATCTTCTTGGATGATATTCAAAACAGGTTAGCCCTGTATAATTAAAATCAGATACGGTATGTTTGGAGGAACATGAGCTATGGAAATCACACTTGTGAATACACATTTAGGTCTTTTAATAGGGACATATCCACGCGTACTTCACAACACCTCAAACATGGACACTAGAAAAGTGGTCCTTTCAGGACCCCCAGATTGATGTATATGGCCACAGACCCGTAGCTGAAAAGATGTACCAGGGACCCCCATGAAGATTTGTGTTAATTTTAGACATGCGGCAAAGGCCGCCGGGATCGGGAGTCGAACCCACGGCACGCCGTCAGGCTGGCTCCCCACCATCAGCTTACACAATTATATCTAATGAATCAGAGGTAGAGCACTTGCATTTGCTAAAATGCTCTTTGTTTTTATCCTGGCTTCATCTGAAACGGTACCACCTTCCAAAGAGTTGGATACTTCCTGCATGAAAATGACAGATAATGTAAAAAGGGATCCTTGTTCTTATTCAACTGTCATGATCTGTCACTCCACAGACCATGTCTCCTCCCTGGCCACTCCCTCATTTCCATCCCATTCACTCACCTGCTTCTAACTCCCTCGTCATTCCACCTGTGAACAATTCCTCAATCAACCTTCCCCCTATAAGACTGGACTCATGACAAACATTCAGTGTCAGTTCATTATTTTGTTGTAGCAGATGCATGTTCCTGGTTTTCCTGTTGTTCCTGGTTTTTGACAGTTTGGACATTTCTGATTTGATTCCTACGTGCTGCTCTAGTGTGAGTTTTTGTCCTGTTTCCTGAAATCTACTGTTGTAAGATTTATGCCTGGATTCCAGAGTTTCATCTTCTTTGTAAGATATTTTGATTTATTAAATACTTTGAATTAGACACCGTTTCCTGTGACTCTGCATTTTGGGTTCATCACTCTGCCTCCGCTTAACAGAATGAACTGACCATAATCATGAACCCAGCAGAGTTACTACTTTTAACAAGGAAGGTGTTGATTTTTGAAAGTGTGGTGAATCGTCTGGTGGCCTCTCCTCCTAACCTGCGTGCTGAAATTCGAAGGGAGATTTCAATCCAGCAGCAGTGGTTTACAGAGAGGCCATGGGTGAGCCATTTTGTTCCCCATTTTGTGGTAGTTTGTGGGAGGCTTAAGAACTTTGAAACCAGCTCACTACCACATACTCCTCAGCCATCTACCCACTCCATTAGGGTTGGAGTGTTGAGTTTGCATCCCACTAGCCCTGCCCCTGATGCTAATCAGCAGAAGAACCACTATATGGATTTTTTTCCCCATTTTCGAGGCAGTGAAGAAGTTCTTTCAGAACAACTTCATGCCACAAATCCGTATTATGGCACCCGCCTGGCTCGGGGAGGTCCCCGTTGTGTCAACAAGCGGGGGGATGTCTCCCGGGGTCTCCCAGCCACCAAGCCCACCCGGACAGCCCCGTCACATCCTGCTGCAGTCCCGCCTGTAGCCCTGTCACGTCCTGCTGCAGTCCCGCCTGTAGCCCTGTCACGTCCTGCTGCAGTCCCGCCTGTAGCCCTGTCACGTCCTGCTGCAGTCCCGCCTGTAGCCCCTTCACGCCCTGCTGCACTCCCGCCTGCAGCGGTGCAGCCCCGTCACGGGCCTGCACTACGGCAGCGGGACCCCGGGGGTGTTTTTCAGCTACCTGACCCCTGTTCCTCGCTCCCAGTGACTTTGTCTCCTCCACCACCCAGCCTGCCCAGCACTCCACTGAATGCTGTGCTGCCCGGCGTCCACGAGCCCTTCCCGGCGGCCTCCATTGGTGACCTGCCTGCGCCCTCTGCACCCTCACCGACTGTACCTCCTGCTGACCTGCCAGAGCCCTTGCAGGCCATCTCCCTAGGTGTCCTGCCTGCGCCCTCTGCACCCTCAACAGTCCTTTCAGCCGGTGACCTGCCAGAGTCCTTGGCAGTCAACTTCAGTGGTGACCGGCGTCAGCCTGACGTTATGGAAGCTCTGGCCCTGGGCTTTTTGTTCGGCTGCTTCCGTCAGCTGCTGTCTGCTGGCTCTCCATCTCCAGAATCTGCAGCACCCTCCTCATCCCCTGGGTGTGCAGTGTTCTCTGGGGTCCCAACATCCTCGTCTCCTGGGTGTGCAGCGTCCTCTGGGGTCCCGTCTCCAGAGTCTGCAGCATCCTCCTCCTGTTCTCCGCCTGCAGTCCTGCCTGCAGCCCCGCCTCTGCCTGCAGTCCCACCTGCAGCTCTGCCTCCTCCACCTGCAGTCCCACCTGCAGCTCCACCTCTGCCTGCAGTTCCACCTGCAGCTCTGCCTCCTCCACCTGCAGTTCCACCTGCAGCTCCGCCTCCGCCTGCAGTCCCACCTGCAGCTCTGCCTCCTCCACCTGCAGTTCCACCTGCAGCTCCGCCTGCAGTCCCGCCTGCAGCTCCGCCTGCAGTCCCGCCTCCGCCTGCAGTCCCACCTACAGCTCCGCCTCCGCCTGCAGTCCCGCCTGCAGCTCCGCCTCCGCCTGCAGTCCCACCTGCAGCTCCGCCTCCGCCTGCAGTCCCGCCTGCAGCTCCGCCTCCGCCTGCAGTCCCGCCTGCAGCTCCGCCTCCGCCTGCAGTCCCACCTGCAGCATCTCCGGCGTCGCCTCAGCCTGCAGCATTCCCGGCGTCGCCTCCACCTGCAGCTTCCTCTGCGGTCCCGTCGTCTGCAGCGTTTTCTGAGGCCCCGCCGCTGCAGCTCGCCTCCGAGGCCCCGCCGCTGCAGCTCGCCTCCGAGGCCCCGCCGCTGCAGCTCGCCTCCGAGGCACCGCCGCTGCAGCTCGCCTCTGAGGCCCCGCCGCTGCAGCTTGCCTCTGAGGCCCCGCCGCTGCAGCTTGTCTCTGAGGCCCCGCCGCTGCAGCTCGCCTCTGAGGCCCCGCCGCTGCAGCTCGCCTCTTTGGTCCTGGCTTCTGAGTCTGCAGCGTCGTCTCCTGAGTCTGCAGCCCTCCCTCCTGAGTCTGCAGCTTCAGCCCCAGAGCCTGCAGCATCTCCTGTTGCTCCGCCTGCAGCATCACGTCCAGCTCCTGCAGCATACCCGGCTCCGCTTCCACGGTCCTCCGCCTCGTCTCAGCCTCCAGGCCGCCCTCCTGACTGCACCTCCTCAGCCTCCACGTCTCGACCTCCGGGCCGCCCTCCCGATGGTGACACTGCCTCATCCCAGCGTCCTGGCCGTCCCCCCGATGGCGCTCGTTCTGCCACCGCCCATCCTCCTGGACGTCCCCCTGAGATCACCAGACTTGCCTCTGGCCGTCGTCCTGGCCGCCCACCTGAAGATCCCCTTTGCCCTGCCTCAGTTTCCCTCCTCCAGGCCCCCTCCGCCCACCCTGCTCGTTCCTCATTGAGGTTTTGGGACGTCTGGGATCCGTCCCTTGAGAGGGGGGGTACTGTCATGATCTGTCACTCCACAGACCATGTCTCCTCCCTGGCCACTCCCTCATTTCCATCCCATTCACTCACCTGCTTCTAACTCCCTCGTCATTCCACCTGTGAACAATTCCTCAATCAACCTTCCCCCTATAAGACTGGACTCATGACAAACATTCAGTGTCAGTTCATTATTTTGTTGTAGCAGATGCATGTTCCTGGTTTTCCTGTTGTTCCTGGTTTTTGACAGTTTGGACATTTCTGATTTGATTCCTACGTGCTGCTCTAGTGTGAGTTTTTGTCCTGTTTCCTGAAATCTACTGTTGTAAGATTTATGCCTGGATTCCAGAGTTTCATCTTCTTTGTAAGATATTTTGATTTATTAAATACTTTGAATTAGACACCGTTTCCTGTGACTCTGCATTTTGGGTTCATCACTCTGCCTCCGCTTAACATCAACATTGTTTTGAATTAATTCATGTCTAAATATTCCATGAGCTGAACTAATACATGACGAAACAATATAATGCAAACAGCAAACCATAACTTTAAAATATATTAACTTGTTACATTATTAAAAAATAAATGTCATTATATCTAATGTATTATATAACTACCACATTCAAGTAGGACACCATTGAGTTACGGTGTACAAATACATTATTCCTATGCCCTGTTCCTATTATTCCCTGGGACAGCTCAATCTGTATTTGTGAATATTTCCTGTATAAGCCATAGCAAGGAGTATGACTACAGCGGTGATGTCATGGATGGCTCCATAGAGACCGAACTGCATGGTACAGATGAAAAGGGTAATTATGATCGAACCCATTTGACTCTCTGGTTATAAGGGCACATGCTTGTATACTGTATGTGCAGTTGTGCATGTGTGTGGATAATTGATGTAATTACTACAAGTACTGTGGTCGTGCTCGTACGAATCTGAGTGTGCTCGGAGGTATGTATACTGATGTTGATGGTGACGTAATTAAGAAATCAATCAATCAATCACTCAATCAATCAACTAACTTTATTTATTCAGACTCGGGTCCAGTTAAAAACAGACAACATAAAATCCCACATACAAACAGGAACACCCCTATCCCTTAAAAATCACACCTGTGTGAACCAAGTGGTGCAACTCCCCTCCCTCTCTCTCTCTCTCTCTCTCTCTCTCTCATTAGAGACACAGCACTACCCCTCTCTCTGTTTCTGGCGCCCCCTA
Source organism: Protomyctophum bolini (assembly GCF_963924005.1). NCBI lineage: Eukaryota > Metazoa > Chordata > Actinopteri > Myctophiformes > Myctophidae > Protomyctophum > Protomyctophum bolini. Next base: position 28,385,620 of record NC_137865.1, on the reverse strand, counting down.
CTGCTATAAATATGTAACATACTCGTGCTCATACACACACACACACACACACACACACACACACACACACACACACACACAGGTACACAGGTACACAGGTACACGGACAAAGCTGGATGTAGAAGTGGTTGCACCACTTAAAAACAGCAGTTTTATAATAAACAGTCATACCAGTGCTTCCAAAAAGCAGACCGATACCTAGTTGGGCTGGACTGGCCATAGGACGTACCGGGCATATTCCTGTGGGCTGTGACCGTAGGGGGCCGCCATGATATATATAAATTTAAAACACTTTTTGTTTTGGACAGGCAGACAGGCCAATAGGCGGCAGGCCACCAGGAAAGGTCCGGGCACGCTGCCATTCTGCCAGTGCCATCATGATAATTTCACTGTACCTGTATCAGTGAATGACAAATACACCCTCTTCTATATTGAATCCTTTCCCATCCCATCATTCTTGTGAGAGCAACAAAGGGTTGTGTAGTTGTCTGTTGGTTTTATCATTTATGTTGTTCTGTAAAAGTGGTGGTATTAGGGCTTGTTTGTGTGTGCCTCGACGGAGTGGACGGTATAGTTTCTGCTATCTGCGCGCTGGTTGTGGTGGGCTGGGCTGGGCCAAATTTGTGCGAAAATGACCGGGCCGAATTTTTGTCCCAGTCCAGCCCTGAGGCTGGGGTTACACAGCAGCAAAATAACAGTTCTGAGACTCATTGAGCCGACACTCAGTAATGCATGAAAATTATACACACCCATTATACACACCCACATTACAGAATAACTCACATTGAATATGTTTCAATGTCGGGTTATAACTGGCTGTCGATGGTGACGTAATTAGGATATGTTTCAGTGTCGGGTGAATTAAAGGTAATGTCTGTATGTAATGTATACATGCATGTAATCTGAAACCTATCATTATTATGTCACCATCGAAAGCCAGTTATACCCCGGCATTGATACATATCTTAATTACGTCACCATTAACATCAGTATATATACCTCCGAGCATACGCATAAAAAAGCCAGCTGACCACAGTATAGTACTTTCTTCTTTTTTTTAATATATTTTTTATCCCACGATTTTGTAACCCATTTTTCACCCCTGTGTCAATCATCTACTGTGATCCTGGGCTCTACACACCCTCCGCCAACCTGGGGAGAGCAACGGACTTAACTCATGCTTCCTTCATGCTTGAGTGTCCAAGTTGCTCCTTTACACCTGACAGGGGGGAGTTTCCCTGGTTGGACGTAGCGCGTGGAAGGAACACGTTATTCCAACCAGTTCCTTTCCCCTCCATCAGGCGCCCCGGCTGGCCAGGGGGAGGCAGTTTAGAGACCAGGATTACTGCATGTTTTTGTGAGGGTACCTACCCTAGGGGACACGGGGAGAACATGCAAACTCCACACAGAAAGGCCCTTTCGCCAACCCCGCCTTCGGGTATGGGCACTGATGACGCGGAGGAGGAAACACGCCGCCAGCACCCACAGTGCCCCGAGCGGGAATCGAACCCAGGACCTTCTAGCTGTGAGGCGACAGCACTACCAACTGTGCCACCATGCCCCCAGTATAGTACTTTCAACTTACAACTTACATACATGTATACATACATTACCTGTTACCCAACCAATATTGAAACATATCATAATTACGTCACCATTGACAGCCAGTTATAACCCGACTTTAGTATTTAATTTCCATGTTTTACAGAGAGGCTGAGATTTGAAAGTTCGTAGTGGTCGACAGTACTTGCGCACTCTGCTTGCGCACTAGTAGGTTACTTGTACAAAAGTAGGCCATAAATGGCCTACTTGTGTGCAACGCGCAAGCGATAGAGTGCAGTTCTAGTTCAAATCTGTTGTCACCAACAGGTTACTGTGAGAGAGAAAACAATGTTTTTCCTATCCTACATTGCATTGTTGTTTGTCTCCTATGAGTGTGACCAGTGTGTTGTGCGTTGCCACAAACTGTGATCCTGGTCTCTGTTCAGTCACATTCATGTATGACCCTGATTATATTAACACTGATCAAAGGGTTTAAAATGCATGTATTTGCATGTAAGTGCACCAGGAAACGGGTACATGCATGCCTACAAGAAGACAACAACTCTGTTTCTAGGGAAACTGCTTTGTACAGTGATGTTGAAAAAGGGGAATAGAACAAAGGCATTGGAAATAACGTTTTCATCCACAGTTAATTTTTAGAACCTTACATTTATATCATACTGCAGTGCGTAAATATGTTAATCTTTCCCACTTCGATACAGAATGTTACTAGGAAAACTTGAGACAATATCCGTTTCCATTAGAACAGATTGAAATACTTAATACTAATACTTCATACTTCTATATTTGTTTAATTAATCATTAGAACCCAATATCCCAATATTCTGGGGAAAACATTGAACAAAATAGCACATCTACAAGCTCACAATGCCTCACAATGACACCAGATATACAAGATATACAAGCCCACAGCTATTTGAATATATATATATATATATATATATATATATATATATATATATATATATATATGAAGAGGAAAAAGATCAGAGACTATTGTCTCCATTGCCTGGGTCATTTTGCCATAAAGCGTATGTGTGTGTTGTTTGCATGAAAATGTGCCATTTTCAGCAAACGTCATACCATGAATTACAAAATTAGGCTTTACTTAGTATTGCTTACTGACAGGGAGCGGCATCTACTGTAAGCCTCATGGCAATTTCTACAAGTAGCATGTATGCATATAAAATATTTTGTCATATTGTTGCTGTGTCATACATACAGTACTACTGCGTTCAAGGACATGACCGGACATCACTGGAAGATGTGCCTGTGCCTGCTCAGTGGCACTGTCAGTATACAGTCAGACACAGATGGAAAGCTGTGTCCTAAATAAATAAGTATCCATGCTGTGTCCCAGGCTACCCTGCTGCTCCTCCTGATACGGTGGATTTTGCTGCTCATTTATTTGGCCAGATGCTTCATTTGAAACATCCCCTGGGTCCCTGGATAAGCTAGTGAGCAACGGCAGCAGGTTATCATTCCTAATTGTGAGGGGTTCACTCTCTGAGTGTGAGTGGAGAGTGATGGAGAAAATGAGGGAGAGACATGAGATGACATGCATATGCTACTACGCCAAAACCGTATCACCAAAGCTGACCCGAAAGCTGAGATGGACCATTCTCCACACTGATGCTAGACGTAAGAATTGTATGGAAAATAGCCGTTGTTACTTGCGCAAGCAGAGCACTATTTATGGCCTACTAGCCTACTAATGCGCAAGTAGGCACTCAACAGAGTGCAGTTCTAGTTGTAACTGTTGTCGAGGGCCAAGGCATGCAAACCCTTGTAACTTGCTTTGCCATAGATCTACAAGAAGTAGAGTGTACCTCCATAGGTTGCCTCTCCACATTTGTATGATGAATGTGATTCCCAATCTAGGACAACTAAATAGAGAGCACAATCCATGGGGAATTGTTGATGTAACTGAATGGGGTCATCGGGAAAAAAAAGTGCAGATACAGTGGGACAGCAGTTTTCTTATACTTGCGTGTTTTTATTAAACATACCAACCATATCAATTCCGTTTATTTTATGTTGTATTAATTCTACTATTATGAGTTTTATTCCAAAATGCAAAATACAACATTTGTTTTGAGAAAACTATAGGCTACTTAACCCAGTTCATGTTGTTGTTGTGGTTGTTGTTGTTTTTCTATCATAGTCATAACCTCAACTGTAGGAGAAAACTTTCGCACACCTAGAAATCAGACGTATGCACAGGTGCGTAGGCCAGTGGACATCAATGAAAGCAATAAGGAACACCCACACACTGTGTATTTGCTCGGTACATGAGTATTTTCTTATTTAATGAAGCAACGTTTCGGTCCCTCCGGACCTTCCTCAGGCATGCAGTCGTGCAGTCATGCCCTTTTATGGTTTGGAGAGGTGGCTTCCTATAGGATTGTAGGACGTCTATGCTAATTTGCACACCTGTTACGAGGATATGGGATTAATTATTATATGTATCTGGAAAATACTTTTTTCTTTTCTTACAAAGATATCTAATAAGAAAGCTGCAAGAATATTGAGCCTAGCCTATATGGTGACTGGTGAGCAGACATCCGGGTTTGTCCGGGATTGTCCTGGTTTCAAGCTTGGTGGCCTGAGTCCCGACAAATTTTAAACATTTACTACAAATTATCCCTGTTTTCTCCACAATTAAAATAATATTATAGTTGTTCTCAGCACTTACATGGACATTTATCATGTTATTTCAATACCTAACATCCATGGTGTTGAGAGGTACAGTCAAATTGCCTATATGTGTGTACATGTGGCATACATATTTTATTTATGTACTGCATGAATGTGCGGTTTGTGTTAGGATGTTGATTTGGCGGGATCGGGGGTGAATGGTCAGAATTTGTGGCTAGTAGGCCTATAGCCTGATGGCCTTGCTCAATCAATGTGATCAGCTCTGCACAACCAGGTGTATACAGAAACTCAGCGAGCCAGGCGCAGGGACAGCAAGGTTTATAAATAGACCAAATAAAGGAAGGTGCCACCATGTGACCCTTGAGATGTGGCTTTGGGGGGAGAGGGGTGCAAACGCAGACGTTTATCCTGTAGAAACTAATCAAACACTGTCTGTCAGAGGTGAGTCAGCCCAGCGAAGCGTCATTAGAGAGCGGCAGTGCTCTGATCATGTCTCCAACTGGAGAAGACCAACGTGCCGCAACCGCAAGACCACCAGAAAGACCACAGAACAACCGTGGCTCAGATACAACCCCTGTAGCAGTCCTAGGCTGTCCAGGGCTAATGTGAGGTCCAAAATGGGAAATAATTATGGCAACTAATGGCTATAATTTATACTTCAGCATACTCAACCCCTCAACTCACTGTACTCCAAGCTGAAATAAAGGTCATGAATCAGATGATGATGATGATGACTTGTCGCAGGCTAGTCAGTCGTCATGGTAATTGTCTCTTTATACAGAAAAGAAAAATCATGCATCTCGTCATCAGGAATCTTTTGTTAGATAATTATTGTGTTATGTTGCCAATGCCAAAGCTGTCATTATATCTGGCACAATCCAGAGGCCTTTATACATACAGTTATTCTCACTTTTCAAAATTGTCAGTTGACAAATAATGCATTGAGAAGAAAATTAATGTGCCACATTACTGATCACACATCATGCCTTTATATCATCTATGTTGTGTTTTATTTTCATCATCGACATGCCTTTCTACAAATACAGTAAGACTAGGCCTACAGATTAGATCAGAGATTCTCAATATTTTTAGTGTTATGGCATTAAAATGTATGCAAAAAACAAACAAAAAAGAACAAACACTGTGGGCCTAAATCATTATTTGCTTCAAGGGTTACTTTATGGATGGTCATGTATACGCTTAGGTGAAAGAGATAGGGCCCGCACACCGGTTTCAGGCAAAGGATTTACTTTATTTAGCTTGTTCCATTTTCAAATAAAGAATCTTTTAATTACACTTAACGCCCATGAGCTTCTCAGATAGCCTACTGTACAATTTGATAGTCTTTAAACCAAATATTTATGTTATACATTGCTAAAAAAAAATTGCAGAGCAATACAATGGTGTGATGAAGCAGCCTTCATACGGGTGAAGGAGAAGAAATGAGACTAGACATACTGTAGCCATACATCTCCACTACTGATAAATGTTCAGGTAAAACTGCCCAAGTGACATGTAGGCCTACTGAATGACATTATTATAATTTAAAGTGAAAAAAGCAACTTACTTCCGTTAAACTGGTGAAATAATACATTCATAACATGCCTGAAAGGCTGAACAGCCTGTCGTGCTGCAGTTTGAAAGAACTTACTTTGATTAAAATTGTCCCTAATCCCTCTTCTTGTGTTTTTCCAGCCTCCACATTTTAATGTCAGTATTTATATTATAGTTGTTCACCTTTCAACTGTATGTATTGTATTCAGCGTTGAAAAGGCCAGTTTTGTTTATTTAAATCACCATTAGTGGCTAGTATAAGTAGCAGCTTTCTTCCTTCCTGAGGTTCCTTTAAAAACTGCAGAGGCATAAAACAACAATAACAATACAACTATAATAACCATAATTCAATTGACCTACTTTGAAACAAAACTGAAGGCACAAACAAACAAATGCACTGATTGCCTTTAGTCACACAGCGATTTATAAAGTGCAAGATCATTCTGTGGGCATTCTGGATCAGTTATAAGGGTTTGAGTGAGCATACCAGCAAGCAGGGAGTTGCAAAAGTCAAGCCATTCTGATGGTCTGTTGGTGAGGAAGGGTATGATCTTCTGTATGATGTTGTACGATTATTAATTATATAAAAATGCATGCCACAGAACGTTAGAAATCAAGACTAGAATAAAAAAAAATATATATTTTGCCTCTGGAAGTTTAATAAGGCAAATTAAGGACTGTGTCTCACCTGAAGGAGGACCTAGAAGAGAGACTCTCTGGTCCCTTGACACCCCTTTAGTGTCCTATAAAAATGACAATGGGATGTGTTCTAGGCAATCAACTGACTTATTCCAATAGGCATTAGAATTAGGACATTTTTATCAAACAAACAAATCAGCCTGTATGGCACAACATCTTTCTATTAGCATGTGCACGTTGCTGGGCTCCATGAAGATGTCAAATTGGCAGACTGCCCCCATGCTGTTCCCAAGGGGCTTTTCAGCATCCCTTGGCAAATATACTGTAGAGGGAATACACACATACAGTGTGTCACAAAGCAGATGGATACCACTATTTGCCACTTGAAGAATAGAGTATGGCAAAAACTGACATTGGATATATCTCTAATGCTTTGATTAAATTCATTCAACACACATCACGTTATTAATTTCATTCCACTTAATTTCCATTAGATGTGCAACTAAAGTGCCCAATCTCAATCTGCCCTGATGGTGCTGAAGCTAATAGTCTCAGTGATATCTTGTGATCGATGTCAGATTTCCCTTGTTGTTGACGTCAGCGACACTCGCAGTAGTCAGTCAGTGCCATGTGACATCACCGCACAACCAGTTCCAACAGGTGTCCAGGAGTCCTACACTGTGAGTGCTGAGCTCCATGAGTCACCTATGTAGTGGTTGGTACTTCTGTGCCGATTTATACTTGGATGTATGGTGGTGTTACTGTTACATAGTATAAATTAAGCTTTGAAGCAGGACGGTTTGTGTGGCACAGTGTTTGTAGGAGTGGGCACGTTGTTGAACACATGGCACAGGGGAGCAGATGGTGGCGGGGCGCTCCAAGCACTGTGGGTGGCCTGCTGCTGCGGCAGAGAGCGGACAGGGAGGTGTTACCCTCTCGGTTTAAGGTGTGCTCCAAGTCTTCCTTTTGCCTGTGATACAAGAAAGCTAGATGGCTCACCCATGCTGCTGGCCAATGGAGAGCGACGTCGCTATGTGGTGGCCATCTTAATTCGGGGCAGCATAACATTGTGTCTATGGGGCATTTATGTACTTTTAAATAACCATAACTTGCTTAATGTTCAACCGATTTTCAAGCGGTTTGGTTTGTTATAAACATGAGAGACGTCTGCATACTTATATACTTTTATATCACGTTCATATAAAAAATGTTAAAAAATATTAAACCCCAGACTGGCAGAGGAAGTGTAGCGCCCAGGAATACAATAGATAGGCCTAATTGACACTGGGTGAAAAAGTGGGTTGCAAAATCGTGGGATACAAATTATATATATATATATATATATATATATATATATATATATATATATATATATATATATATATATATATAAATGGGCACTTCTTCTTTTATATATATATATATATATATATATATATATATATATATATATATATATAAATGGGCACTTCTTCTTTTATATATATATATATATATATAAAAGAAGAAGTGCCCACCAACCAGTTTTCATGTTCCTCCGTCTTTTCATTGTGTCGTCATGGTGACGGCTTTCGTCTTTGTTTCCAATTAGAGAGAGAGCTTTAGATGTATTGACTATCTGGCAGCAGTGGAAGTATTCACATTTAATTTTAGTATCAATTACTACAATGGAGACATACTCTGTTACAGGGCTAAGGCCTGTATACAGGCCTGTATTCAAAGTCAAAGTACAGAAAATGTCCAACATTTGACTTTTTTCTTCTTCTCGAATATAACTCTTGTAGATCTGCTATTTTTGAATAGCCAGAGTATAAAATAGGGATTCATTGGTTCATTTTGTATTAATAATCTAAATCGATAAAGTAACTAGTCACTAAATCTGTCAAATAATTGCATTCAAGTAAAAATCAATGTAGGGGGAGTATGGAAGCATAAAGTATTGCAAAATAAACACTTGAGTAAAAGTACCTCAAAATGTACTGTAAATGTTAATTACCTTTCATCACTGCTATCTGGGATGGTACAATACCTCTTGACCTTTGCCAACAGACAAGTAGGACTGTCAACACAACAATGTTCTCCTTTTCAGAATCTGAATTTTCAATTTAATCAGATTATGAATTATGAATCAAGTTCCACCAATGTAAGAAATTCCATAGTTTCCATAGAATGATGAACCAAAAGTTAAATGTGTGTTTTATTTTTACATTGTTCTTTTAAAGCGCATGCATCATGCAACACAAGAGATGCCTTACATTAAAGTAGTTGACCACAGTTGAAACATCTACATGACCTCATTGTCCACATGACGATTTAACACATCAGTTATATTTGTCTGCTGTTCAATTACTAAAAGATGTTCAGTATTCTGTTGTAGTCTGTAGCTATTCCTTGTATTTTCTTTACTCAGTGGAATTATACTTTTTATTTCATCAGTTACACAGCTGTGCCATAGAGTGTTAGAAGACTATTCGTCAATGTTGCTAATATGGCAGCATGGTTATGATAACACAGTTATAGACCCAGCCACGATTATTTATTGTGCTGAAGTTGATCACAATTTAGCAAATTACCAGTACCACCAGGAATCATTATTGTTGGCTATTACAAGAGAAATAGAGGCTTTTGTTGTATTGAGAGCCACTTCACTTAGTCCTTCAGTCCCATAAATGCTTTTGATATTTATGTAAGGGGATGCAGATAAAAAAAGACCATAAAGGGTTTTCTAAAATGCTAAAATATTATCTAATAAATGAGAAACATGTTATGTCTTGCACACCACTGACACCAGGACATGTTAATACACACATCTGACCTCAGAGCAAATACATTATTCACGGCACATGCTCAAGAGTCCTTCTTCACTTGTGAAGATGTTTGAAGCAGTAATAATAATCCACTTTTCTACAGCCTATGTATGCATTGGCTGACCTTGAATGGTGATTGAATGCCATGCTATTATATCTGGAGAATCCAGGCTTATTGCTTTTTCTCTTTTGAAGTATGAAATTAACTGTACTTCTGTGAAAGTCGTTGTCATGCCCTTGAACACCATTCACTACCTGTAGCTGAGAGCAATCTGAAAAGGAGAGTAACAATACCCTCTTGTGTTGACTAAGGTATCTGCAGCATTGAAGCATTATTTAAAAATGTCTTATTTTAGTTTATTTTGATTGATGCAAATTAAACATTAATTGTTCAAATGTTAAGAAATTACTTTTTTTAAATGATTGTAATGATTACTTTTATGTTTCAGGAAAACAAAAACTGTTATAGGCTGCAAAGCTGTAGATATATTTATTATTAGATAAGTAGTAGTATTATCTTTCTTTTACAAAAAATTTAAAAAAATTACAGCTTCCGGGGGAGTCCCTAAAACATTCATTACCAATGTGGATGAAAAACAAAGACATACAGTATGCATAATGAATATAGCACAACATGATGATATTAATATATCCCATTTACGTTTGGAGTGAAACCTCAACGACGTTCATCTTTGAGGGCAAACATAAATTAAAATTGTCAAAGTCAAAAGCTGATTTCCCAAATGATCCAGTCATAGATTCGCACATCATGTTGCTACAGCACAGTTGAACTTTATCCCGGTGGAATCATATCTTTTATGTCCAGTTATGACAGGTGAAAAGTGTCAGACACATGCCCTTATCAGTTCTCCGTCCAACGAAATACACGATGGGTAGCTGGGCTGGAAAAGTGATAAGGAGATGTGCTAGACATATACAAGATTAGAATCTATACTCATCTTGAAAGAAATGCAATCAGACCTTACATAGTATTTTGGAATAGTCACATTAAATGTCCCACTTTGTCCTCATGTCTTCATCACTATAATGTTCTCCAAAGAAAAGGTCTTGTATGTCCATTGGCAACAGTGTGCTGTAAAATTGTAGGCATGATCTTCATCGTTTCACCAGGTTGAATGATGGCATAACGCCTCAAGCCACAGCGCTTGCATTGGTCTTCATCAGTCATGTTAATACAAGTTAGTATCCTTTAAGCACTCTTTACATCCAGGAGGAAAAGTAACTTTAAAGACACGCCCCAATGAGAAGTTCTGTTTCACCATAGCCCCTCCTTTGTCCCCGTGGAATCTTGCCACTCATTGGTCAAATGTGAATTCTCAAATAATCTTTGCACTCACTGATCTATAGCTTGTCCGTCACTGAGTGCTGGCCAATGCTGTACAAGGGGATTGGCTGTATCCCAGGAATGGCCTAAAATCTCTGTTTCCACAGGTGTAGTTCAGCTGTGCATTCCAATGCATTTATTATACCTGTCAGTGCTTCCTCTGCTCTCCGAAGAAGAAGAAACTTGTACGCACACAAATCCTTAGTAGTGTTGAATGTTGAGCTGTAGTCCACAAACAGTATACGTACATATGTTTCCTTCCTCCCTACTAGTGTATCCTTGGCCGGGAGGCGAACCTGGGACCTCGTATCAACAAGCTGTGTACGTTACCAATCGGCTAATAGGCAAGTAGTAACACAGCCACCTATAGCCTACACTAGAGTAGAGCAAAAACACCTGCCAGCTGGTCTGCACATACTTTAAGGACCCGGCCTGGAATCCCATCGGTCCCGTTGCCTTCTGGATGTTAACCTGTGTGAAGGCTGTGTGTACGTCATTCTCTGAGATGGTAACAGGGTTGTTCTCCTCTGCTGGTGCTGCTGATGGCCCTGCTTGGCTGCCGCAGTTGGAGCTGGTCTCCAACTGGCCGTAGTAGGTGTTCAGCTCATTGAGGCAGGCGGGTTCACTTCACTTCTGCCATCCATTATGGTGTATACTGCCTGCCATGTGCCTGTGATGCTGCCATAATGCCATTTCTAATTCTTATTGATTATTTGTCTATCACACAAAGACAACTCCAAAGATTTTAGATAATCAGAGGAGGCGTGTGCTAGTCTGTGACAGACACCACAGCACACATGTGAGGAAGATCTACACTAATGGTGCTGGGTCAGATTAATTCAATTGGTGTAGATCTACGCCAAAGGCGGGGAATGTGAAGTGCACATGCCGGGAGGCCAGTAAGGAGAGTTACAATAGTCAAGTTTTGATATGACTGATGTCTGTATAAGGAGCTGGGCTGACAAGGAGCCTGGTTGAGGCAGGGTCTGATCCTTCGAATGTTATTGAGTGTAAACCTACAGGATCGATTGACCACTGTGATGTGGTCAGGCTCCTTCTTGGCCTCACCCCCCGAACCCACCTCACCCCTGCCCACTTTGACAGGCTGGGATGGCTTAGGGTCGACGACAGAGTACAGCATCTTGCAATGGGTCTGGTCCACAAGATTCGATACAATTTACAATTTACAATTTAGGCATTTAGCAGACGCTCTTAATCCAGAGCGACTTACATTAAGCAAGAACAAAAAAGCATGGGAATATCCCACATACAGATACACCACCAAGATACCCATGTACCTGTCTAAATACTTCCTTAATGTAAACGAAGTCCACACCCACAACACCAGTGGGAGTGCAACAAACCATGTACAACCCAGATTCGGCACAAACAAGGGACTAAATTATTTTCACTCCTATGCCACCAAAATGTGGAACGCCCTACCAACAGTCATTAAGACATGTGAATCCCTTGACTCCTTCAAAACCGCTCTCAAAGGGCACCTACGGATGGCTGCAATTCGAAACTGGCCTCTGTAAAATCTGAATCCCCCCCCCCCCTTTCCCCTCACTGTATATGTATCTTTTCCCTTTTTGCTTTCCTGTTCTGTTTTTTAACTATATAGAAGTGTCTATTTGTATGTCTCTAAATGTTTTGATGAATTGAACAATGTGGACCCTGTTGTAAACAAGTGTAATGCTTAATTGGGTCGTCCACTCACAGTTAACAGTCTTTGTATTGAGTTTGTGCTTGAAATGTACTGTAATTCTACAAACTGTTAATAAATATTTCAATCAATCAAACAATGTGTGTCTTGAATGAGAGCCGACTGTCCAGGATAACTCCAAGGTTCCTGGCTGTTGGAACCGAAGTCATAATAGTTATATCCTGCTCACAAAATTGAAATTTTAAATCTATGTTAAAGTATATCTTCCTGAACGGAAATGAATCACAAATGACAATTTCCATTTGTGGCTTTCAAGAGGCATATACAGTCTCTACATCACATTCAAAGATTGTGGAAGACACAGACAGACAGATGCAGAGATTTGGGGATTTTCCATTCTCCACCGGTCCAACCGAATTCCCATAACACACCCTCGGATCCTCTGCAATGCACATGCCAGGTTTGATCCTGGGGTTATTCACCACACACGCACACGTGCACGCGCACGCACACACACACACACACACACACACACACACACACACACACACACACACACACACACACACACACACACACACACACACACACACACACACACACACACACACACACACACACACACACACAAACTCA